>NW_027186383.1:2258111-2311147 GCF_028583685.1 Petaurus breviceps papuanus
TGTGTGTGTGTGTGTGTGTGTGTGTGTGTGTGTGTGTGTGTGTGTGTAGAGACTAATGTGGTCAAACGAGGCCACTCCAGCCTCCCACCTAAAAGATAAGCATAAAGAACAGAAGCGGGACCACTCACTAAGGAAGGGGGCAGAACAGGCCTTGGGCCTAGAAGGTGACAGTTCAAAGGGGACTGAATATGAACGGATCAGGTCAGCAGCCTAAGCCCATTGCTGACTACGGTGACTTACCTGCAAGCCCAGGAGGCTGCAGGGGCCTCAGAGAGCAGAGCAGCAGGGGGTGAGGTCTGATGGCCAGGTCCCCTTCTACCCTATACAGCTCACGGGGCTGGTGGAAGAGAGTGACCGAGAGTGGGGGAAAAATGGCCGCCCCCAGCCTAAAAGCACAATGCTGTAGAGATGGGGAATTTCGACTCCCGAGACACTGACTAGAACTCTGTACAAAATGCAAGAGCAGACATATCTGTGACCAGCCCCAAGGAGAATTTCATCCTACCAAAGCTGGAGAAAACAACGGAGGTAATTGGTATTCTAGGTCTGATTATGACCAACAAGAGGGAAGCAGCTGGTGACACAGGGACTAGGAAGAAGCTCCCATACACCGGGCACCTAGGCTTCCGAAAGTCTGATTGGCTGGCATTGGGTGGTATAGGTGCAGCTGGCCAGTGGCTCTTGTGAGGGTCTGAGGGCCTACAATCTCAGCAGTAGTCAATGACAAGCTAATGTCAATTGGGTCAGGCCCTAAATACAGGAGGTGGACATCCCTCACTGAACGGTGCCCTGATCAGGCCAAATGTAGAGTCCCAGGTTTAGTTACAGGACTTACATTTGCAGGACAATGACAAAGGACCTCAAAATCATGCCATTCAAGGATGAACTAAAGGAATTTGGGATGTTTACCCAGAAGAAAGGGACTTTTGGTGGGGAGGGGGAATTTCTACTCATCATATATTTGAAGGATTGTTACTGGAAGAAGGATGAAACATGTTTTCTTTGGCCCCAAAGTCAAGGACTTGATTTTAAAAATGGGTCTATGTTACAGAAGAGGGCAGATTGCGGATGGACCCTAGATTCCCTAGAATTGTGAGCTGTCTCATGGGTGGTGAGGCTGGCCATGGTCACATATCAGGAACATCACTGAGGGGCTTCTCGTTGGGCACAGCCCCTTGTGAGCCTGGGAACCCCGAACCCCTTGAGAGAAGGGGCCGCAAATGTCCCTTACACGGACTCAGGGAGTGGGGCAGCAGTCTTCCCACTAACGACACTTTTCAAAACTGAGCATTGCAAAGAGAAGAGCAAAGATGCATGTCAGTCAAGGCCTGAGCTAATCCTAGCGGACACAGCCCTTTTTCATAGTGACACTAACTTTGTGTGCTGAGAAAAAGAGTTTTCCTCTGGTTTTGTCCTGGGCCAGACTGTCTATAGCAGCTAATCTGGAGGCCCCTCACACAGCTCCAGAGCCCACAAAAGCAGCGTGGCTGATGGACATCTGGTCAGCCTGAGGGGGCCGGGTCACTTGTCTAGTCTTCGGCCTCCTCGGAGCCAGGGGTCCAGAAGGTGTTTGAAGGTTTTTCTTTTTCAAACGCACAAGCCAACAGAGGGAAGGTATTTCTGATGCCTTCCCTTGGGTCTGGGTTTCACTGATTCTGCCACAAGCTTTGCTGGAGGGGGCACTAGGACCAGGCAAGAAGCCCAGTCGAGAGTCCTGCCCAAAAGAGCCCAGGGCTGGGGAGAGGTGCTCCGAGAGTGGTTCAACAGCGACCCCTCGTGGCCAGACCAAAGAGCCACTGGGGCCACCAGAGCCTCCCCACTCCCACTCAGCTCGCGTGCGCTCTCTCCCTCCCTCCTCCCTCCCTCCCTCCCTCTCTCTCTCTCCCTCCCTTTCTGTCTCACTCTCTCCCTCCCTCTCTCTCTGTCTGTCTCGCTCTTTCCCTCCCTCCCTCTCTCTCTCTCTTTGGGGTAAGTGCAGACCTGCTGCGGCATGTACAGAGCGCCTTATAACGTTTACAAAGGGCTTTGCAATCATGATCTTCTTTGAGCCACCTACGAGCCTGGGGAGGGAGATGCTACTAATATTCCTACTTTACAGAGGACGAAACAGGCAAACAGAGGTTAAGCGACTTGCCCAGGGTCACACAGCAAGAAAGCATCTGAGGCTGGACTTGAACTCAAGTCTTCCTGGCGCTCTGAGCCACCAGCCACTTCTAACACACGTTGGCTCCCCACAGCTTCCTGGGCTTCTCTGTGAGCGTCACGGGATGTGGTGTGTCTCTGCACCGGTGCTCTGCCTCTCCTCCGCTTCCCTCCTCTGCTCCAGCCACAGCTGTTTAATGGCCTCCCTCTAAAGTGACTTTGAGTCTCCTCTGCCCATATCTGGAGGGGGCCTCGTGGACCCACACTGCTTTTTGCTCCATGACAGCGTAAGCTTCTTGAAGGCCCATTTGCGTATTTGTCCATGGAGCCCCAGCACCAAGCACTAACACAGCATAGGCCCTTACTGAGCATGTGTCTTCTGGGGAGCCCGAGCAGACCCGCCGGGGCCCCCAGCCTGGCCTGAATCCTGGGGTGTCTGATTCTCTCTCATGGATGGACCATGTGGGGCTCTTGTTAACACTTTGTTTACAGCAATCCAGGGGAGTCATTTTACTCAGCTAAGAGGCAAATGCACTGTAAGACGAGATCAGGTTTTTACATTTCCAAATATGAGCTGCTCATCGGACACCCCTGAATAACCTGCTGGTGGGGCAGTGGGCGGCTGGTGTGGTAGTGCAGAGCACTGGTCTCAGGAGGACTCCTCTTTGTGAGTTCAAATCCAGCCTCAGACACTTGCTAGCTGTGTGACCCTGGCCAAGTCACTTTACCCTGTGTGCTTCAGTTTCCTCATCTGTCAAGTGAACTGGAGAAGATGGCAAACCCCTCCATTACCTTTGTCAAGAAAACCCCAAACGGGGTCACAAGGAGTTGGACAAGACTGAAACAACTCAACAATGAATAACCTACTGTGTAATAGTCACAAAGTTAAGAACTGCCTTCCTAAGAGGCAGCATAGCCATACGGCTCTGGGTAATCCTAAGGCACAGAGAAGGTGCTCCCTGCATTGTGAGATGGAGTTTCCTCACCTGGGAGGTCCCCACACCACTGAAATCAATAGGTTCCTAGTTCTCAATGGTCCCTGAGCTGATGCACGCTGCTCTACAGCCTGAGCTCGGGCATGATGTGAGTGTGGTGGTCAGACCCTATGCTGACCGGATTAAAGAGACAGCAGAGAGCTTGCCTGCAGGGGCTGACTGTCCAGACCAACAAGGTATGAAGTGACTTCCAAATAAACCAACTATGCCAAGTGTCAGGAAATCCACTAATTCTACCGAGCACAAGTGGGCACCAGAGCACGAAAACCGAATCAGAAAGAAACAAATCTGAAATTCACATTGTAGAACATAAAAGGGAAGAGGAGAAAAGTGGGAAACAGTCCACGAGTGACTTAAAGATGCTTCTTCCCTGGGGTGAAAGCATCCCAAGTGCTGGCCCCAAGGAGCACTGGAGGCCCTCGGGCCGCCAGAGAACACTGATGCTCTGCTCCAAAAGCCAAGGACAGTCTGCATTTCCTCTTGAAAATGAAGAGGAAATACTGGAGCTGGATGGAGAACAAGCTTCAATCAATCTGATCCCCAGACTGCTTTCGGAATGTTTTATTCAAGCTAGTGGAGACGATAGGAAATGGATTTTCTTCCAGTGTAGCCTCAAAGACTGGCCTGGGACATGCCCAGAATGCAAATCTGTGCTTCTGGGACCAGAAGCCTGCTCAGTAAAAGCCAGGCCTGGGGAACCTTGTGGGAGCCCACAGCGCCCCTCCTAGCGACCCAGGCCGGGGCGCTTAAGCAGGGCTGGGCCTTTAAGTCCAGAAAAGTGCATGGGGTAAAATGATACTGAGCTTGCCAACACAGGGTTTGTGCACAGTGGTGGAAGCGACTTGGCCTTGCCTCCGTGTGTGTGGGAGAGGGCCACCTGCTCTCACTGTCTGCTTAACAAGGCGACCTTTCAAGTGCTGTGAAAGTGGCCTCGAACCAGACCCTGCTCCCCAGTGGAAGATTCTGCTTTGCTCCCCCCACCTCTGGCCTGCCCATCACATCCACCATGCCCAAGCCCATGCCCATGCCCACGCCCATGTACACGGCACTGGCCCCCACAGAGCAGGGACTGCAAAGGGAACAAGGACAAGCTGCCTTGGGTGGCTCAGGAAGCAGAGAAAGTCACTGCTCAGACGAGCTTTGCTTTCCAGCAGCATTTCAGAGGGAGTTTTCAGAGTGTGCTGGGCACAAGGCCTGGAGAGAGAATAAACCAATCTACTTAACTTCAAAGAGAGACTCATATGGAGCCTGGAGGGGTAAGCCAGTAGAGGCCTCAAGTCCCCAAGCGGGTCCCCACTTTCATTCATGCACTGCAGGCTGGACTTTTGGTGGCTGCTGGGGCCCTTCGCACTCTAGGTCCAGGACCTTAAGTCATTTAACCTCCTTAGGTCCTTGGCCCTGAGGGCCTCTCGGGTCCATCTAGTTCTTAATATATGATCTTTTACAAAGAAACACAAAGGAATCCATTCTACTCTGAAGTCACCTTTGGCATATTTAGTGAGTATCCAGGGGCCATCAAAATGTGGCTTGACAGATCAACAAATCAGGACAAAGTAGACAGCATGGACCCAGTGACTGGGCTGGCTTGGCAGCCTTAGGTCAGTGAGGCTGTCTGAGTCTGAAGCAAGCCCGGATGTTGGGCCGCCCCCATCATCGGGCAGCCCCCATCGTCAGGCCCCTGGCCATGGCTGCCACGGGGCAGGGGGGGGGCGAAGGTGGGTTACTGGGGGGGGGGCAGGATCCCCACTGCAACCACCGAGGTGCTCCACAAGGCTGCTGTTGCTTCCAAGGATGCGTGCCGGCAGGCTAAGCCCCATGGGAACAAGCGTCCCAGAAAAACCAAAGCATCTGCTCAGCCCTAAACCCACACATCTGGAGAAGGGAGGCAAGGAAAGGCCCAAGGGATGAAGCCACGGTCTCAGCGTGAGTACCCAACTTCTGGCCCTGGAAACGTAGGAAGGCATAAGCATTTCTGCAGTTTGAAGGGCTTGGCTTTACAGCTAATGAGTAAATTACCTTTTCTGTAGACTTCGGGGACTGCTGAAGTTTTTCATAATCTTTCTTGGTCTCTAAGATTTTTTTTACGAGTCCACCTGTTAAAATCAATAAAGTCTTATGTTGTAATGACCATGATAATCACGATGCTGGACATTTGGCAAGAGTTTGGGAGTTTGCAAACCGATATTATCTCAGTCACACAGTGATATTATCTGAGACGCACAGAGGTGAGATCGCTTGCCCGGGTTCGCACAGGGAATGTGTGAAGGGGTTACTTTCCCAGTTTTCTTCCCAGTTCCCCAACTTCTGAGGACCTGGATGCTTACTCATCCCATGGGCAGGGCCCCCATCTGGAGGGAGGGAGGAGCTACTCCCCAAAAACTGCTATCCAGCTATGGCCACAGGCTTTGGAGTTGGGGCCGAGGTGGGGGGGTGGGCTTCCTCAACTCAAAACCTTACCCATAAAGGAGCTACAATTTTAAGTAATAACAGGTAAAGAGACCCTGGCTCTTTCTTGCAGCTGGTTTCCCTGATATAATGAAATATTTTGTCGCCATAAGATGTAGACCTTGAGAGGACCTCAGAAATGTTGGAAAAGTCTAGTGTGTGTATGGTGCTGGGCTAGGCTCACAAAGCCTCGTCCCAACAAGCCTCTTCCCCAGGAGCTGGCCTTCTGTGGGTCAGCCTCATTTTACAGGGAAGGAAGCAAAGGTGACTAAATCAGCTCCAAAGTGGGGTCAGGGACCAGAAGGCAGATCTCCTGACTCCTGGGCCAGTCTGAAGCATGGCGTCCTGCTTGGACGTTGGGAGCTGGGAGAAGCCCCACTCCCATCTCTGCCTCAGCTGGGGCACCAGGTAAAGGCTTTCTCAGAATCAATTTTGTTATCTAGAAAAGGGGGATCACACTGTCTCCTTCACAAGGCTCTCCTGTGGGCCTATAGAACCAATGTAACTGCCTGGCATATGTTCAAGGGCTGCATAAACACCATGAGTTGGCATCCCCTTCCTCAGCTCCTGGCACAAAGGCCCTTCAGAGACAGGCCAGCCTGGAGTCACTGTGTGCCCTGACCCAGAGTCTGAGGCAAGAAGAGTCCAGTGATTTTCCTTAGGTCCTTTGAAAACTGTGTATGTGTCACAATGAGAAAAAAAGCAAAGAAACCAGTGAAATGAGAAAAGAAAAGTGAAGAGGAGGGAGAGAGGAAGGAAGAAGGGGAAGGAGGAGGGCGTTGAGGATCCCAGGGGGCCTCGGCCACGCAGCGGCAGCCGTGGGTTTTTCTCTGTGTGTTTGGTGGTGGTTAGCTTGCTTGCATGTGTCTGATTCAGGGCCAAGGGTCTATCACTCCTTGCTTTGTCTGTTTCTTTGATAACTGGCTGTTAAATCTTTAGCTTTTGGAAAAGTAAGGAAATAATGAAAAGAAGTCAGAACATACCATGTTTCTCATCTTCTTCCAGTTCGACGGCTGGTGCCTGGATAAAAACACAAAGCCACATTAACTCTGCTGCCCCTCTGTCCCCTCACCCAACTGAGAAACCCAAAGGTACCATTGGGAACATTTAAAGACTTGAAAAGAAATCCCTGAATGAGAAAAATCCGGGTCAGCCCATGAAACATGGCATCTCCCGAAGGAAACAGTCCGCGTGCCGCTGGGGCGCGGGGAGGGGCAAAGGACGAGCTCCCCACGGTCCGGCTCCACACACCGTGTCCATCTCTGGCGCGTCGGAGAGCTGGGGGGTGGCCTCCACCACAAACTGGCTGTCCTCTTCGTCATCCGAATTCTGGGAATCGATAATCACGTTGGAGACCATCTTACCGCTGCCCGTCCTGAGGAAAGAAAAATGCCATTGTGTTAGAATTTAACGTCAGCCACTTTCTTTAAGACACATGAAACATCAGGAACCAAGTCGTGTGAGGTGACGACAAAAGCAGAACTGCTTAGACTCTGGCCTCAGACTTCTGCCCTCCCCACCCACCCCACTGTCTGTTGAGGTTTTGTCATCTGTAGATCAGGGATCACAAAAGCACCTACTTCTCAGGTTGTTGTGGAGGAAAAGACGAGGAGGGAATATTTGTAAAAAGCTTCTTGGACTTTAAAGCTCTCTAGACATGCTAAGAGGTCAGAAGCTCTTTGTCTTTCAAAACTCAGCAAATGCCATTTTAGACAAACCAGGCAAGACCCCAGGATGCAGGGCCCACTTGTGAAACTAATTCAGAAATATCAGCCGTCCTTAGTCTCAGAAACTCACTTTATGTCCCAGATATCATCGAGTGTACAGCTGGGGAAGGCAGGGAAGGGGAAGGGGGGCCTGGAGTCAGGAAGACTGGAATTCAAATCCAGCTTTAAACACTAGTTGTGTGACCCTGGGCCAGTCAGGTGAGCTCTGCCTGCCTCAGGTGATAACAACAGACGGGTTTGTTGTAAGGATCAAATGACATGACACATACAGAACTCCATGAACCTTAAAGTGCTGGGTGAATGACTGTTGCTGCTGCTGTTACTACTACCACCACCACTACCACTACTCCACACAGATCTGAAGTGATCTTAATGGGCCCCTGGCTCTTTCCCTTTCAATCAGCAGGATCTAACGATAACAAACCCTAACTGTGTCATGCTTATGTTCAGAACTGTGAAGAAGTCTGGCTTGAGTAGGCCTTGCATACTTTTTCCATTTTTCTCACTGAGTTATTTATTAAGAAGAATCTTTTGGAGATGAAATGGGAATATGTAAGAGTTGATTTACATTTGAAAACAAAGTCAGTCTACTCTGCCCCAGACTTCTGATTAAATAACAAAGGTGCACATGAAGGATTGTGCAGCAAACATGTATTGATCCGATGAGTGATGTTTAAAGCAGAATTCTTCCTTCATTTTCTCCTTGCGGTTCCCTTCACATATAAGTCTACACCAATGGTCTGTGCCAATGACAACCACTGCGGTTTTGGAGAAGGTGAGGGATTATTTGGCCAAAAGCTCTCAATCACGACGTACCTAAAATCAGATTTCTGGATTATCTGACTGTTTGAAACAAAGTGATGCTTTTTCCAAGTGGCAAAGGTCACGGGATAACACCAAATTTGACTAATTCAACCCAAGAAGAATGAAGCCTCTAATTTATGGAATCCACTCATTATCATGTAGTGTAACTTCACGTTTCTACGTGCGAGTAAGGGTTCCTCACCAAACGGAAACATGCTGGCATTGTGTCTACACCCAGGCTCTTGTAGTGGCACTGAGAAAGTCTGCCAGTGAAAAGCAATGGAAGGTGCTGAACCATCTTGGAAGGCATTTATCAGTCGCCAACCCTCTCTCCCTCAATCAGACAACAGTAGATGCATTACTTAGTCTCCTAATTTCTGTCTGTGCAGTTGAATGGCTTAGAGAAAACAAAGTTATTTCTGAGTCAGTGAAGTAAAATTAAGTCAAAGGTGGTTTGTGGAACAAACAGCTAATAGCAAAAATCATATTATAAAGGAGAGTCAACAAGTAAGGAGAATTTTCCTTTGGTGCCAACTTGATTTACTCGTGTTGTAAACAGCAGGTTGGAACAGGAGGTGCTCAAGAGTATGTGCTGTTAATAAAAGAGCTGGCAGTATTTTTGTTCATCTTTCTGGAGAGATGAGGCCTAACATGTGATCAAACCCACTTTACTTGTCACCTCCCCTGGGAATGGAGTTGATGAGAGGATTACACCAGGTCATCACAAGAGAGGAAATCACTGTTAGACTGGATGAGATGCCATTATTCCCAGCATTCTCATGGGAAGGCAATTTCAGATTGTCAGATTAGTGAATCAAGCTCTGATCAGTCACCATCCTATAAAGGGCTACATAAAAGGAGGAGATTTATGAACTCCAGCCTTCAAAGTTATGTTCTGAATTATCTACAGTCTTAGAATCTCAAAAAATGCATGAGCAAAATGACTTATAATTTGCTTTAATGGCAAGAATAAGAAAACTCACAAAATAGTAAGACTGACAAGCAATTTTCTCCCAGACATGTGGGCCTGCCCAGGCCCTGGGCCCATAGTTCTCACCTCTCCGGAACCAAAACTTCGGCACTTTCTGATCGCTTGATTCGAGGCGGGGCTGGCCGGGCACTGCCAGGCCGAGATAGTCTTCTAAAAACAAACACATATGAAAAGCTCAAAAGTCACTCGTTTTAAAGTAGACTGTAAGAAGAAAAACAACATTAGCTCCATCAGTACTGAAAACAAGCAATGTTTTCTGTGTAGCAGCAAATGTAGCAGGCTGCATCCTACAGAAAACACGCTGGAGAGGCAGCAAGGTGACTGTGGCCCAGTGGGTGGCACCTGGAGTCAGGAAGACCTGAGTTCAGACACTTCCTAGCTGTGAGCCCTAGACAAGTTACTTTTCCTCTGCCTGCCTTGGCTTCCTCATTTGTAAAATGGGGATGATGATAATAATAGTTCCTATGTTAAAGGACACACACACACACACACACACACACACACACACACACACACAAGTATCTGGCAAGCCTTGAGGTGTGTATGTAGGAGCCTGAGTGAAGGAGCCTTCCCAAGAGGCTCAATACAGCAGGTGAGCCCTCAGGTACCTGCAAACTGGAGAATATTATTATCACAATCTAATAATTAGAGACAAATCCAAGTTCCATACTGCTTTTCTAAACAAGCTCAGACTTAGGAATCATCTCCATAGAAAGGGATGTCGTGTGTTTATAGAAATACGGCTTGATCTACATTAACTAAATAAGCAGTTTCCACAAATGCTAGCCAAATCAATGCCAGAACATCGTGGGCACCGGACTCTGCTCCTTGTTTCTGTGGCCTAACGATGGGAAGTTGATAGGAGGAAAAGAAAAACCACCCACCTCTGAGAGATGCCAGCTGCAAGGTCATTGGGCATTTCAGTATTTTCTGACATCACCGGCTTCTCCTGGGTAACCATTCCAACTTCTCCTTCTAAATATATAAAGAGGCAATCAGGAAAACTGAAAGGAACCCATCCTATTAATGCAGGCCACATTTATAGTCAGTGCCAGTAGGTTATCAAGGAAGGTCAAGACTTCCCGAAAGGACACAACCAACCAGCACTGGAAGAGAGACAAGTCAAGCCAGGTTTTAAAACAGAGAATTCATTTCTACTCATGATCACCAAGGTCCAACTGTCCCCCCTGTCACAAATGTATAAGGTGTGTTTCTAAACAATGTCACTTGCATTTTTAGCTGAGAAGTAGGGAAAGGGAACAAACATTTATTAAGTGCGTGCCATATACTGTGCAGTATGCTAAGCACTTTCTACACAGTCTCACATTTGAAAGGAAAAGGAATGGAAACACCAGACTAGAGCAGGAGCCAGGCACAGGAAATGCTTCCACCCCCACGCATCCACGTGGGGGGCTGCTTTGGGTAGTATGATGCTAAATGAAGTCAAGAATGAATTTAAACGAATATTGCATCAAGTTTCACTACGGAGCCCCTAAGAAAGGGAAACAGACCCACCACCACCAAGAATATCAGAGGACTGAGGCGCTCGCTCACCAAAAAGAACAGGAAAGGGAATTCTGCAGCAACCTGCTCACAGGCCACAGTATTTACCTTTTGCCCATGGACAAGTGATGGTTACCTCTGCTTCAGCCGCAGCTTAGCCTTGCTCCAAAGGGAGCACTCACCCACTTGTCAGGTGAGTAGGGACAATAAGTTACTCCCTAAGCAGAACCCCCAAAGGCTTCAAGGTTAAAAGAGCCAAGAAAGTGAATGAGAGAGGCTTAGGGGTAATTCTGATGGGTGGAAAGAAACACAGAAGGGAATGTTAATGATCATTAACATAAATGATTGTAGAATAAATGTACAAAATGCAATTTTCTACATGTATACACAGGCACACGTGTGTATGCGCACACACGTGCGAGTGCAGAAATAGCCAGCTGCCATTTACTCAGGTTTAAGGCTGGCCCAGTCCCTTACAGACATTATCTCCTGCCCATATTTTCACAGAGTGATTAGCAGGATGCTCAGAGGTAGAGGAACAAGGGGTCAGAGGCAGTATCAGAAGACAGCTCACACAGTGGGGGTCAAAGGTGGAAGGGACAGGCTGTGCCTGCTCAGAACAGCTGGAACAGCTGCTTGTCCACCTGATCTCCACAGGGAGAAGGACCTGCCAGCTGCCCAGAGTGCACGCCTAAGACTCATCAAGCTAGATGATCGCTGCCCACTGTGGGCGAGGTTTATGGGGATAAATGCTTTCCCAGAAGAAAGTAGAAAGTACTAAGTCCCAGGAAGCTTACACGGAGCGCTGTTCCCTGCTGTCCACTGATGCAGGCGCATCAGGACACTGCACAAGAGGCAGGAAGTAGCTAGGAAATGAGTGTCTGAGAAGAGGATTTGCATTTCTCAAGCATGTCTTAAGAAGCAGGGATTCATCTTCCCAGTCAGCCGAGTTCTTAACCTCAGCGTCTCCCTGATTCTTCCCACTCCCTCACTTACACATTCCACCAGCTGCCAAGTCCTATCAACTGGACACCTACAACCTCTCCCCTCCGTCCTCACTTTCCCACACCAAAAGGTCAAGGACCCGATGAGAGGAACTTCTCCTACAAGTCTGATTTGGATCAACAAGGTCCTATAGGAGAAAGGACAGAAGCAAACTGGGGAAACGTGACCCCTCTCCTTGGGGAAAGGACATTGTGCAGCATTTAGAGAGTGACCTGCAAACAATCCTATCACCCAAATACTTAAGGCAAGTGGGACTGAACGTTTTCAAGAAGGAAATTCTGAAAGTGACAGCGGTAACAATTTCACTGAGTTAACAAATGAGGGAAAGGGAAGGAATCTGTCTAACGAGAGTAATGTGGGGGCAGCTAGGTGGTGCAGTGAACAGAGCACCAGCCCTGGAATCAGGAGGATTTGAGTTCAAATGGGGCCTCAGACACTTAACACAAAAACTAGCCCTGTGACCTTGGGCAAGTCACTTAAGCTCAACTGCCCTACCTTTCCCCCCTCCAAAAATCAAAAATCAAAAAATGAAAAGAGACTAATGTGAATGAAGCAACTTCGATTTTTAAACACAGGCAGACAGTTAAGGATGGCTACAAAATTGTAGTATGTAGCCTGGTCCTGTAAGCACAATGTCAGCAACAAGAGGCAACATGCGATTGTGGATCAAGAAAGGACTGAGATTCCAATCCCACCTTTGACAGGTACTGGCTGTATGAGCCTGGCCAAGGGTCCTTGAGCCTCCCAGTGCCCCCAAGAAATCCTCTAAGATCCAAGCTGCCCAAGAGGCACTGACCTGCCATGGTGGAAAGACTGTCCTCACGGCAAGGTCCCTACTCTAATGAAATCTCAGGAATGGACCAAAATAATTATAATCGGATGTTATCATGATGATTATCAACAGTAACAACAGATGTGTCCCAAATCCTCAAGTGCAGCATTGGCTTAAGGTGCCAACAGAAGCTAAGGTCTGCCCTGTGGTGGAGAGAACGAGGAAGGGGACACATGACTTGACTCTGATCTGAGTTTTTTCTTCAAAGGAGGCTGATCTCTGGGTGAGGAAGGAAAGAATAAGGCAGGAGAAAACAGGAGAATCTAAAAGTGTCTCATTTCCCCTGAGGTGCAGCCACCAAGCCCTGCAGAACCTCACCCCAGAGTGAGAACTGGCAGAGACTGGGGAAGGCCAAGGAGGGCTCCAAGGGGCAGGAGAAGGACAGAGCCCGCAAGCTGCGGGAGTTGAGTTCTGATTTCTGGCAAAGCGCTACACTGCTTTGTCACTGGGACAGTTAATGAGCATCTAACTCCAATAAGCCAGCATGATTTCATCAAAACCAGGCCATGCCATTTACCCCAAGGATGGCCAAAGGAGAAAGGCCCCACAAAGGCAAAGTATTCAGAGAAATGCTTACTCAGATGGCGAAGAGCGAAAACCAAGCAGCTGCCTAACGGCTGTGCAAAAGCTGAACTAATGATGTTATGGGGATGTGACGGATTATCAGGGAGCTATAACGAAAGAGAAGGGTCTGAAGCGGCATGGAAACACGTCTACAAATGGCTGAAAGGCAAAGTAAACACAATCAAGACAGGAACCCAGAAATGAGCATTTATCAGGGGCTTACTATGTGCCAGGTAAAACACACACACACACCCACACACACACACTCACACACACACTCACACATACACAGTCACACAAACACACTCACACATACACACACGCTCACAAACACACACACACACATACACTCACACATTCACACAAACACACACACACACACACACACACACACACACACACACACTACACTGTAAAAGAAAAGAAGAAGAAACCAAACCCTGTGGCTGAGTGAATAAATGAATGGCTGAGCTTAGCTGCAAAGACGAGATGAGACACTGGGCCCTCCCTCCATAAGAAGCAGGGGCCTGTGGGCACAGAGCTTGGCACACTCACTCGATGCATGGTGGCTACTCCCCCCCTTCTCTTTTATTCTTTGCTACAAGTGGGGGGGATGCAGTGAAGTATAAAGACAGCAGGAGAGTTTGCGGGATTTCTGCTTACAGACGAGCAGAACACAGCAGAGCAATCTCGAGGCTTCTTTACACCCAAGCTTTTCTCAGAGAGCTCACAGAATGTCTTCTGTCGTCCACACGGACAATGTGAACAAACGCTCGGCAGAAACGGCCATAGCCCGTCAGTGACAGGCACTTACAGACAGCAATCATCTCGTCCACCTGAGCAAAGAACCCGCGACACAAAGAGGCGGTAGGACTGCCACTTATCCCGAGACTCAGCTATTGAGACCCTGAGAGAGGAGGCGGCGCCCACAGGGCGGACTCGCGGGTGCCTCCCAGTCCCTGGCAGGGGATGCTTGCAGGGGAAAGACAATTCCAGCACTTCTTGATTAACTACAAAAGTGGCCATTTTGTCCACCTGCATGGCAGCCCACAAACCAATGAATTATCACAGAAAACCAGTCCTGGTTTTAGATCCATCTGCATGAAGGAGAAGAAGAAAGAGGATGAAGGGCAGGAGATGAGGATGGTTAAGAGAGTTAATAGGAATCTCGCGTTTCAAGGCTGGCAAAGTAGCTCATCAACATTATTTCACACCCAAGACTTTTTCGGTTCCCAGTTTTGCGAAACACCTCAGTCCTCTCAATGGATCCTTACAACAGCCCTGTGAGGTCAGTGCCGTTATTCCCTCCACTCTACAGATGGTAAAACTTAAGCTTAGAAAAGTGGAATGACTTGCCCAGGATAGATGAAGGAGGATTTGAACTCAGGTCTTCCTGACTCCAAGCCCAACACACTACACATTAGGCAGCATGCTGCCTCTCCAAATTCAGGAAAGATCTTGGCAAAATGCAGTGGATTCAGAGAGTGGTCTATTGGGTCAAAAAAAGAATAGTCTTTAATAGAAAACTGCCAAGTCAGAGAAGGCTCTTGGGTGGAGCACCTCAAGTATCCTTCTTTGTGCCTGAGAATCCTGACCCTAGGTGACTTGGGAGATTTACCTCTTGACTTGGGTGGAGGCAGAGAATCATAGAATTTTATAGTTGGAAAAAGTCTGAGTGGTCATAGGGTCAAACCTATGCCCCCACCAGAACGATGGCCACGCAGCCTCTATGGGGAGGCCTCTGAGGAGGCGGGAGTCTCTCCCTCCCCCAGGGGTCGGCCCATTCCATCTCTGGACTTGGCTCTACCTGTCACCCTCTATTGGCCCTACGGCTTCTGGTGCTGCCCTTCAGGCTCCCAGGGCTCAAGTCTGCCAACTCTTCCCTCACCTGCAGGCAGATAATCCCTATGTCTCCTCCCAGGTTTCACTTCCTCAGTGGGGGGCTCGAATGCTATCTGCCAACATCCTTTCATTTCCTTCTTTATGTGTATGTTGTGTCCCCCAACACAATGAAGGTTCTGGTTTTGTATTTGTAGCTCCCGGGTCAGCATGCAGCCTTCCACATGAATAGATGGCCAAGAAATTTTGCTGAATTTGCTGAATTCAGGTGGGGTGTGCCCTGGTCAGACCATTACTCCAGCAATGTATTCAGTCTGGCTGCCATAGCTCATTGCCTCCCCTGCATCCCCTTTTTCATAATGTCTCCAATCCATCCTCCACTCAGCTGCCAAAGGGATCTTCCTAAAGGGTAGTAGGTCTGACCCCCTAGTACAAAGCAGGCATTTAACAAATACTTAATGGATGACTGACTGATTCTGGGCCCACTTTGAGAATGATATTACAGAGGACAGGAACCAGTTGGGTTGGTGGGCTCCAGGCCTCGGAGGACAGTCCTGCATACCCGAAGCAGCTAGGACCGTTTATCCTAGAAAAGACTCATGCCAGGGAGGTGGATGGGAGACAGAGCAGAGGGCAGAATCTTGTCATCTGGACCATCGTGTGGGAGGGGAATTTGACTTCTATTTCTCTGGATCCAGTGTTAGAACTTGACCTGATGGACAATGTTACACCTGATGTAAGGAAAAATTCCTCACAATTATAGGCAGTCCAAGGTGGAATGGACAGCTTTGGGAAGGCGTCCAGGTCATTTTCACTAGAGGGGGAGCTTCTATCAGAAGCCAGAAAATAACTTCTGAAGAATGCTCCAGAGTGGACTGCTGTATGACTGGGGTGAGTGGGTAGGTCTATATGGCCTCTGGAGGCCCTTCTGATTTTAGGGTTTAATTACTTCCAGTGGATGATTCTGCAGCAATGCCCAGCATCTCACTGTTCCTATTAAAGCACACTACACAGGGAGCATGCAGACAAGGGGCATTAAAATGCATTTGCATCTACATCACTTAACACAGGATGAGAAAAGTCTTACCTGTATCACTAGCGGAGTCACCTGGAAAGAAAATATATTCACTTTGAATGTCTGCAGGAAGCAACTTAGCGCAGCCCGATTCCAGAACCCCTCGACTCCCCACGCTGGCTGGACTTACCCATGACAAGAACCATCTTTACCTGTCCCTCTCCCCTTTTCTATTTCCTAGCTGTTATCTAAGGATGGTCAGAGAATTAGTTACATGACTGAAATCCAAATGCAGCCATTTTTTAAAGCTTGCTCATTCTGAGTTTTAAATTCAACTATACATATGTACACACATACACACGTGTTGTTGTATATGTGTGTGTATTTCCCATTTCTTTCTTATTTTATGTATTTCATTGTTCAAAGGAAACACACCTACTCTGCTTCCTGCCTAGGCAACAAGGCAAGAAACCACAATTATTATGAAAGAAATCTGGGGCTTGGCTGCTCCTATTCTGGAACCCACAGAATCAAGTTGCCAAAATATTTGAAAACTCAGAAGTGAAATCAAATCCTTCTCCATCTCCCCTATTTGAGCTGACAAAGCTTTGTCCACATGTCGGTAGAGGATGAAGAGAAAGAGGCTTTTTTTGTGAGCTTAGTATCTTGTTATGTTCACACTCATACAGAAGGTACTTAGCCTACAGGTGACACTTTCTCTGTTATTTACAAATATCACATTTATTTCCAATACTACTTCAAGAAGTCATTCCCAACTCCTTTCAATATCCTTTGTAACTTTAAAAAGTGCTGCAGGGTTCCCTGGCCCCTCCCCGCCCCACAGCATTGACACTCTCCAGAGTTTGTTAAGAAAATACCCAATGACAAAACACTTCTATGACTGTAATAACACTTTAGATGAATTAGTGTTTCATTTGTTCCAAGAGTTTCTATGTACATGGAAGAAGGTCAAGCTGAGACAAGCAAGCTCTGGTTTATGCCATTTACAGAAGGCATGTTTATTTGTCCAATAGAGATCGGCAACAAAAGTTGCTGGCACAAAATAAAGCGCCCAGAGGCATGGCTGGGAGGCCCCCTTCCAGCCCTCCTCTCAGAAGCTCAACAACCCACCGTTAGCCCTCAGTCCATAGGTGAGAGTCACGAGTTGAAAGTGTCCACAAAATCAAAAGCAGTTTGTCACTGGAAGAGGGAGTTTCCTTCCCTGGGGGTTCCCTCAGCTCTGATTCCTCCCCAACCAGGTGCCCAGCTGAAACTTACTCCCACAGATGTATGGACGAACAGGAAGGAGGCAGGAGCATTGTCCCTTCCCTTGTTCCGTAACTGGCCATGGCTTTCCAATGCTAGCTGGTGCTACCGCCGTGCACCGTGACCCAATGAGTTTCCAACGATGGTGAGCTGGGCTGCCCCTGGACTGAGTAACACATACACAACTATCCTCCCCACTGCCCCACCCTCATACACATACATACGTCTGCAATGGAATCCAATGCTCTCACTGAAGTGGTAAAACAGACAGGTGGGCAAATACCAAGGGAGGCAAAAACGCCTGCCCTGAGCAGCTGTCTCATCGGCCCTTAGTCAGCTGAAGCCCCAGCAAACAACCATCCCACAGGCATCCCAAACTCCATCCCATGGACACTGGCTCATTTTTTCTCCTTTTCAAAGGATGAAACTTTGACGTGCTGCCCTGCACTAACTGTCGTTCATCGTTTTCATGAAGGAAATACATGCTATTGCTCCAAAGCTCTTTCCTGAAGAGAAAGGACGTCACTGCTTTCCTGAGGAATAATGCATCACTTGTAAATAAAATCCAGAAAAAAGCCCTTGAGAATTCACAATTTTGAACAGCCACGACCTGACCCTGACAACCTGCTGTGGCTCAAAGTACCAATTCTCTCACTCTAGCCTAGCTCTGACCCTAGATCTCACAGAGTCGGTTGTGCTGGAAAACAGGTTTCCTATTAAAATCAAGAATAGAAACTCTTCTGGCTAAGAGATAACCTGCAGGGAGCTCCAAGACAGCATCTCGTAGCCCTTGGCCTGATGTCAGCAACAAATCTCACAATGATGTAAAAAGGCGCTTCCAGAGGAGCCTCGCCCCACTCTGTGCCGAAGTCCAAAGAGACGGCACAGCCAGATGAGGGCTGGATGTGAGGGGAGGAAGCCCTACGGTCAGTATCAGTCCCTCCCCACATGCCACAGACATGGTGACGGCTAGCAGCGGTGCCCACGGCTAGCAGCGGTGCCCACGGCAGGCAGACATCAGAGGGCCCTTGTAAAGAGCTCCATGCTGGGGATCAGCAGAGAAGCTCTGAGATCTCTCTCCTGGCAAGCTCTTCAGAAGAGGCCCCACCAATGGCAAGGGGATCCTGGAGAGCTAGAGTAGGGAGCCACTCTGTCGGGAGCAGGAACGTTATAGCGGAGATTCTAGGCATTCCCCAAAGGGGCAGCCAACGCAAATACTTACCTTTCAGCTTGGCTGTCGGCTCTGGCTCAGCATTTTCATGCCACATACTAGCGGGGCTGCCGTCTGAAACACTAGCTGGATTATTATTAGCTTCCTTTCTTCCTGACATAAAATAGTTTAGAAGAGGCAGTTAAGGGTATAATCAGAAACTCAACCAATTCAATTGCAACTCTAACTGAATGCCCCTACAGAATGCTCTGTAGCTAGCTGATTATCTAATGTTATTTACCTAAGGCTTCTCTGGCAGGGAAAGATCACTTGCAAATGTTCAAAGGATTTAGCAATACAACAGAAGTGAGGGGCACTTAGCTTCCTTGGTTATGGCACTGGGACACAGAGGCACATAGTATAGGCTTCAGAAGTAGATGGTAAGCTGCCCTGGCTTGAACACCTAGAACCTGCTAACCGGTCAAAAGTGGCCATCCCCTACTTCCCTGTGGTCCCCCCCACCCAACCCCATTCATTCCTAGTTGGGATTTAGTCCCTCTCTCCTCTCATCAGGAATGGAAGGTGAAATGGGGAACTGATAGGCAATTCTCTGGATGGGGTGGGGTAGGGTAGGGAGAAGAATGGAATATTTTTTAAAAGTTGGCCCAGGCAAGTACTAGGCAGACTGGGTGGACTCATGGTAGCAAACAGGGGTAGCTAGCTGATGTCTCATTGGAACAGCAGTGGGAGATATTCCCAGGCAACCCAAGTGACACGGGAGGGCTGAGCACCTAAACAGACTGTTTAAACCAGAAGCTATGGCCCCAAGTGCGTAGAGTTGGCCAAATTCAGGGCTGGACAGCTCCCTGACTCATTAACAACTTGCACAGGCTCAGAAGAAGAGACAAAGACAGATGATCCTTACTTATTTTTTCTTACCAAAAGAACATTTTTTCACATTTAAAAAATTTCAAGGAAATAATTTGCAACATGAGAGGCCGTGTTATATGTGAAATGCTACAAATGTCAGAAAAGGAAAATCTAAAACTTTTTAAAAGTGAAAGACAAACAGTATTCACTGAAAAGAAACTGCTGATACATAAAAACCTGTTTTTGAATGACCTACTTCAGACACCTATTAATTTATGAAATTAAAGCTACATATATGTATATCTATATATATCTATCTATCTATGTGTATATATATATATACATATACACACTGAAAATTAGCAAGTGAGATAAGAAAGCAAACATCACAGAGCAGTTTTAGGGCCCAGAGCATGAATTATGAAGAAAACACACTTTTAATTTCTCACTGGTTTTTTTCATTTGAAGACGTGGTACTTTTTTTTTTCTAACTGAAAAACTCCCTGACTGGGAGAGCCAATCTTCGATATACCAGCCTTTTATTCTGGTATCATGGACCTTAACATTCTCCTGCCCCAACAGAACCTTGTGCCAGGTCTATATCCCAAAGAAACCAAACAAAGGGGAAATGGTCTTATATGCACAAAAATACTTATACAAGAACTTTTTGTGGTGGCAAAAGACCTAAAACAAAACTGGAAAATGCCTCTCAATAGGAGGAAGGCTGAAGAGACTGCAGTATATGAATGTCAAGAAGTAATACTGTGCTCTACGAAATGAGGAAAAAGCTGTTTCAGCAACATGGAAAGATGCAGGTGGACAGATACCGAGTGAGGTAAGCAGAAATGGAAGGACAATTTATACAGTAACACACATATTATTAAAAGGGACAATTCTGAAAGGCCTAAGAGCTCTCATCATTATCACCTTCAACAACACTATATACATAGCAATGATTAACCATGATTCCAGAGGGATGATAAATGAGAATGCTGCCCACGGTCATAAAAGATGACGAAGGTTAAGAAACACACTTCTGGGGGTGACTGGTGTAGAATGCAATCCAGGGGTTCTTTCTTTGGTACAGAGGTCTTTCTTAGTTTCTTTCTTTTTTGTGGGTGAAAGGAGATGGGAGGGAAAAAAAATCATGCTTGATAACTGAAAAAGAATAATACTAACAACTTGAAAATGTTAAAAGAATTCAAAAGCAATACTAGATCTGTATCCTAAAGAGATCAAAGAAAAGGGAAAAGACCTATTTGTACAAAAATACTTTTCTGTGGTGGCAAAGAACTGGAAATTGAAATTGAAAAATTCCCCCTCCATTGGGGAATGGCTAAACAAGTTAGGGCATGTGATTGTGAAGGAATATTGTTCAGTCATTTCAGTCATATCCGAATCTTCTTGACCTCATTTGGGGTTTTCCTGGCAAAGATACTAGAGTGACTTGTCATTTCCTTCTCCAACTCATTTTACAGATGAGGAAACTGAGGCAAACAGGGTTAAGTGCCTTTCCCAGGGTCATACAGCTAGTAAGTATATGAGACCAGATCTGAACTCACGAAGATAAGACTTCTTCATTCCAGGCCAGCACTACCTATAAGAAATGATGAGGGGCGGCGTAGAAGTAGGAAAACTCCCTGCGCTCCCCCCATAATCACTTCAAATACCTATGGAAATTACTCTAAACAAACTTTAGGGCTACAGAACCCACAAAGTGATACAGAGAAACAAATCTCCTGAAGACAGCCCAGAAGGTGGACAGGAAGGGTTCATCACAGCCCACTAGGATTAGAGCCCAGCCCTGCATGAGTCCGGGGTTTTAGCCTCAGGACAGCCCGACCAGCCATGGTTAGAGAGTCTTCGGGAGAGTGGATCACCAGCAGCTGTGACGGTTTCCTGAATTATCAACGTATAGATGCCAAAGACAAAGTGAGAGGTCAGTGGACTTTGAGAACAGGGGGTCCAGGAGTGCAGTCTGGCCTCTGCCCCAGGAGGGAGAAGCAGCTAAGGTGTGGCCGTGTGGCTGCTTCAGAGCTCCTGGCCTGCAGATTGTAGATGGACCAAGCAACCATTCTGAGGGGTAATCACTTCTGCTTTAACCTGATAGGATCTGGATTGCTGTCTAGGATGGAGGTCCTGGGGTGAGTGACCAGTGAGCCAGAGCACGTGGAAGCTTCAGAGAGGGCAGCCAACTAACAGCTTCAGCAGCTGTGAAAACCCCAGTGATTTGGGACAAAGTTCTCCTCTCTGGAAGAAGAGTTCTACTGTGGCAAAAAGCTCAAAAGTCAAGTAATTGAGTAGCAAATGAGCAAGCAAAAGGAAGAAAAGCAAGCAAAGGAATCCAACTTTGGATTTCTTTTTTGGGGACAAAAACGATCAAAGCACAGAATGGCAGGAAGACAATGAAGTCAGAACTCCTGCACCAAAAGCTTCCAAGAAAAATATGAACTGGTTACTGACCACAGAGGACCTTAAGAAGGATTTTGAAAACCAAATAAGAGAAGTAGAGGCAAAATTGGGAAGAGAAATGAGAATGATACAAGAAACTCATGAAAAGAGAGTCAACAACCTGACTGAAGAAAATAACACTTTAAAAAATAGACTGACTCAAATGGCAAAAGAGGCTCAAAAAGCCAATGAGGAGAAGAATGCCTTAAAAAGCTGAATTTGCCAGATGGAAAAAGAATGTCAAAAGCTCACTAAAGAGAATCATTCGTTCAGAATTACATTTGAGCAAATGGGAGCTAATGACTTTATGAGCAATCAAGATACTATTAAACATATCTAAACAAATGAAAAATAGAAGGCAATGTGAAATATCTCACTGGGAAAACCACTGACCTGGAAAATAGATCCAGGAGAGATAATTTAAAAATTATTGGACTACCTGAAAGCCATGATCAAAAAAGAACCTAGAAATCATCCTTCAAGAAATTCTCAAGGAAAATTGACCTGATGTTTTAGAACCAAAGGGCAAAACAGAGGTTGAAAGAATCCACCAGTCACCTCCTGAAAAGAATGCCCAAAAGAAAACTCCTGGGAATATTATAGCCAGGTTACGCAGTTCCCAGATCAAGGAAAAAATATTACAAGCAGCCAAGAAGAAACAATTTGAATATTGTGGAAACACAATTAGGATAACATAGGATCTGGCAGCTTCCACATTGAGGGATCAAAGGGCTTGGAATATGATATTCCAGAGGTCAAAGGAGGTGGGATTAAAACCAAGAGTCACCTACCCAGCAAAACTGAGTATCATCTTTCAGGGGAAAATATGATCCATTCAATGAAACAGAGAACTTTCAAGCTTTCTTGATGAAATAACCAGAGTTGAATAGAAAATTTGACATTCAGATACAAGAAGCAAGAGAAGCATGAGAAAGTAAACAGGGAAAAGAAATCATAAGGAACTTATCAGAGTTGAACTATTTACATTCCTACATGGAAAAACGATAATTGTAACTTATGGAACTTTTCTCAGTATGAGGATAATTGAAGGGAATAGAAATGTGTATATATGTGTGTGTGTGTATATGTATACATAAACATATATATCTATATAGGAGGGTATATGGGCATATGTATACATATGTGAGTGTGTGTATATATGGCTATAGGTATACATAGACAGAGGGCACAGGACCAATTGAATACGAAGGGATGATACTTAAAAGGTGAAATTGAGAGGTGAGAGAAGAATATAATGAGAGGAGATGGGGAGAGACAGAATGGGGTAAATGATCTCATATAGAAGAGGTGAAGGAAAATGGTGACAATGGAGGGGAAGAACAGGAAGGCATAAGGGAATGAATCAACCTTACTCTCCTTGAATTTGGCTTAGGGAGGGAATGATATACACACTAAATAGGGTATCTCACCCTACAGGACAGTAGGTGGAAAGGGGATGAGAAGGGGGATGATGGAGGGGAGGAAAGGTTGGGGGGGGGAGGGAAGTTGGAAGCACCCACTTTTGAAAAGGGACAGGAGCAAAGTAGAGAATAGAACAAGTGGGGGGCGGAATAGGATGGAGGGAACTACAGTCAGTCTTTCACAATATATCGACTATGGAAATGTTTTGCATAGCTACATGTGTACAACCTATATTGAACTGCCTATCTTCCCAGTAAGGGTTGGTGATTATGGAGAAAGGGAAAGAATCTGGAATTCAAAATTTTAAAATCAAATGTGTTAATATATATATATATATATATATATATACACATATACATATACATATATACATACACACACATAATTATTTTTTCATATGCAACTGGGAAATAGGATATACAGGCACGGGGGTATGGAGATCATCTTGCCCTACTGGAAGGTCAGAGGGGAAATGCTGAGGACATAGGAGAGAGCAGATTGGGGGAGGGGGTATACAGGGGGATCGCTGTTTTGGGGTGGGGGTAGGGGAAAGACGGAGAGAAAATCTGTAACTCAAAATCTTGTGGAAATGAATGATGTAAACTAAAAATAAACATAAAATTTAATTAAAAAAAAAGATTTACAGGAACTGATGCAGAGTGAGCAGAACTAAGGAAATATTGCATACCGTAACAAATATTATACTATGAACAACTGTGAATAACTGCTGTTTGAAACAATACGATGATCTAAAAAAAATCCCAAAGGACTCATGATGCAAAATGGTATCTGTACCCAGAGAAGTCTGAATCAAACTACTATTTCCATTTTATTATTGGCTGTTGTTTTGTATTTTCTTCCACCAAATGACTAATATGGAAATATGTCTTACATGATTGTATAACCTATATCAGATTGCTCATCATCTCAAGATAAGGATGGGGACAAAGGAAGGAAAAAATTTGGAATTCAAAATTTTAAAAAGTGAGTGTTAAAATTTTTTTACATGGAATTGGGGAAAATAAAATATTATTAAAAATTTAAAAATAAAATAAGAGCAAACAATTAAAGTAACAACAAAAAAAAGAGAAGGCTGGTTTCAGAAAAACCTGGGAAGACCTATATGAAATGATTTAAAGTGAAGTGGGTAGAATAGAAAGGACAATGTTCACAATAATGGTAATATTATAATGATGATTAATTGTGAAAGACTTAGCTACTTCGATCAAGGCAAGGACCTGAGACAATTCCAAAGCATCCAGGATGAAAAATGCTATCCACTGTCAGAGGGAGAACTGAAGAACTCTGAGTGCTGATTGAAATACACTTTTTTTGCTTTTATCTTTCTACTTGTGTGTGTGTTTTCTTTTGCAAAATGACTAACAAGGAAATATTTTGCATGACTTCACATATATAATCGATATCATATTGCTTGCTTTCTCAATGTTAATTTGTTTTTTATACACAATTGGGAAATATTTAGCAAAATAAACAAACAAATTTTAAAAATGCAAAAGGAAACTTCAGTCTGACTCCTCCAGCCCCAGTTCACTTCTTGGGTTGGAGGTCATTTCTAATATATATTGAGTAAGGCTCAGTTTCCTCATTTAAAAGTGTTGGGGGGGAATAGGGGTGACTAGGTGGCACAGTGAGTAGAGCATCAGCCCTGAAGTCAGGAGAACCTGAGGTCAAATCTGGCCTCAGAGACTTAACACACACACACACACACACACACACCTAGCCGTGTGACCGTGGGCAAGTCACTTAACCTCAACTGCCCTCTGAAAAAAGCAAAAATGAATAAATAAATTAAAAATAAAAGGGGGAATTAACCCAGGCCGTACTTCCATTACAGGCTTGTCCTCAGGAAAGTTCTGGGTTTGACTTTAAAGCCCCTGTAAGCATGAACCATGAACTTATTCCTCTGTTTTAAACAGTAGCCTTCTATCCCTAGCCCTTTAATGTGGGCAGTGGTCTGGATGCTGATTATATAAGACAATGCTTGATTAATTAGTCTCTACCTTCCCACCAATGGAAACCTGAACCTTCTAACAAGGATGAGGTTAGAATCACTGGACAAATTCTTGCAAAAGGACAAGTTCTGCCCAAAGCCAAGGGAAGGCTTTTTGAACAGTGCCATCTTTTTTTTGGGGGGTGGGGAGTGGGAGCAGTTGTTAAGTCCCAAGAATTACAAGTGTCAGAACCAGGTAGGCTGCATAGAGCAAACAAGCTCTACTGACCATGGCATAGGAGGCAGCCTGCCAGGAAACAGACATCCTCTCAAGTAAGCATCTGCTACCAATTCTGAGCTAGTAGGAAAGGGCTGAAGCCTGTTTCTCAGCAGCATCAAAAACTCTAGACTTCATTTTACACTGCAAAGCAAAAGGGGGAAAATTCTCTTTATTTTAGGAGATTCTTTTTTTTTTTTTAAGAGGGCAATTGGGGTTAAGTGACTTGCCCAAAGTCACACAGCTAGTAAGTGAGTTAAGTGTCTGAGGCCGGATTTGAAGTCAGGTCCTCCTGATTCCAGGGCCAGTGCTCTATTCACTGTGCCATCTAGCTGCCCCTATATATATATGTATTTTGGAGGGCAATTGAGGTTAAGTGACTTGCCCAAGGTCACATAGCTAGTTTTTGTGTTAAGTATCTGAGGCCAGATTTGAACTCAGGTCCTCCTGACTCCAGGGCTGGTGCTCTATTCACTGCACCACCGAGCCACCCAATTCTCTTTATTTTAGATACTAAAAACCTAAGGGAACCATGAGGGCTGCCTCAAAGCACCTGAAAGGTGGAAGAGGGCACAGAACTCTGAGAACAAGGGGTGAAACGTAGCATGGTTGCCTTAGGCTCAATATCACAGCGAGCCTACCCAAAGGGGAAGGAGCTGCTGTCCATCATGGACAATCTCAAAGAAAAAGCAGCACGTTCACTGATGGGGGGCAGGCAAGAGAGGGGAGACTACGTGGCTGCTCCCAGAGCCTCAGATTGTGTCATCAATAAGGAGGGAAGCATGGGAACCACCTGCCACCTGGTGGTAACCCGGGTATCTCTTGGAGCTGTCTACTCACCTACACACTGGGCCCTAGGTCCTACCTGGCCAGGGTCACTGAAGCCACTTTTCCCCAGCATTCCCTGTAAACACCACCTACTTTTAACCCTGGCCTATGTAATGTCCTGTTCCTTACAACAGCTCACAGCAGGCAAGGTGTGTGGGCTCTTGATCTGTGCCCCTCTGACCCACCTGCTCTCCCAAAGGCTGTGTGATGCCAAGCAGACGAGCTGGCGAGGCTGACACTATGAGCAGTAGTAGCCTTGAGAAGGCCCATAAAGGCTCACTAGGAAGGGTTAGGGCCCTTTACCCATTTTATTAGTGATGCTGAAGCAATGGCCTCCAACACCCTCTAAGAGCTGACAGAGAGCACATAATGGTGAGCAGGGGAGATTCTCAAAGGGCTGAGGTAGCACTGGGGGGTCCTTACCTATCTCGGGAGATGCCATCTGCTGGTCCGGATCTTTAATCAGTCCCACCATTACTGGGTCTAAAATAGTCTTAGCTGAGACAATATTAGCCTCCCTTCTTCCTGACATAAAATATTTCACATAAAATGTTAAAATGTGGTTTAAGTTTTTCAAACAGCTGACTTGTTAAATTTAATATCTAAATAAAGACAAACAACACTGTGCTTCAGTTAGTGACATCGACTAAAAGCAGCGCCGTGCAGGGGAGGAAGCTGACGCAGATGGCATGGGCAATCCCACGGGAAAGCTGTGCCAGCCCTGCTCTGACACACTGGCTGCAGGTCAGGGCCCCGCTGGCAGCCCCACACGCACCGCACACTAGGACCCCCAGGCTAGGCCAGAGGCCGGGCCATGGCCTGGTGCTCCACCAGCACCCACGCAGCTGACCCCTCCTTGGCATGAGCTGAAGAAAGGAGAAAGCTCTTGTGTTTCAGGGAAAGGCTGGTTTTGATAGTTCAGCATTCTTTTGTTCTTGAAGCAAAAATATAAGACGAAGTTTTGTGTTTGCTGCTGTTACTGTTACTGTTTCTGTTGTCGTTGTTGTTGTACCTGGGGGCTTCCTTTAGCTCTCTGTGTGTGTGTGGGGGGGGCTGTTCTGCATCTTGCAGCATCAGAGAGTTGCCAAGGGAACCGAGAGACTGAATGGTCTGGGGTCGCCCAATCAGCCCCCATCAAAGGCGGGCCTTGAGCCTCACCTTTCCAGCACAGGCCAGTTCTATACCCACTGCACCTGGCTGCCTCTCACTACAGCTGAGACACACACTGAACATATACACACAGAAATGTCTATTGTCCGAGGGACACAGCACACCCACACCCTAACCCAAAGGGGGGACCTATGAGTAAGCAAAGAAGACTTCTCAAAAAGTCATTCCAGTGCTCATGAAGCATCCACTGCCCACACTGCCAGCCAGGACAATGCCCCAGAACGCCCCAGGCTACACAGGGCTTTTCCCATGTCTCATAACACCAAGTAGCACAGCACAGACATAAGCTTTTAGGCCACAGGCATCTGCAGAGAAGCCCACTGGAGCAGGACACCCACCCTGGGGGCTGCCCCAGCCACACCAACTCAAGACAAGCTCAGAGGAAAAACTCATTGAGGTCCTGATGCCGGGGCCTTCCCAGAGCCGTCCGAGGCATCTCCAGGACCCTTGTGTCCACCAGCATCCTTCTTCCTGACTGCCTCACCCTGATCACCCCCCTAAGGCCCTTCAAGCTTTCTCTTCCTTCCCAACTGCCTTGGGGGCTCATTTAGTCCATATACAGCCCATCCCTGGAAATTGAACTGTTGGGCCCCTTTGCATGGAAGTACCTCAAGGGCAAAGATGGTTCCTCTCTTGCCCTTATAGACCCAGCAATTAGCCCGGTGCCTGGTATACAGCAAGTGCCCCATAAACACTTGTTGATTAATTGATTTCCTACATCATCTAAAGGAAAACCATATTTCCATTCTAATCGCTTGTAGCGGCAACCACACTGTGAGATCACAAGAGATCACACAAGATCTCACACAAGAGATCCCTCTAACCACACTGGCATCACCAGGACAGCTGCTAGCACAGGTTCTTACATCTGCTTTACTAGGAAAGTAAATAGCTGTTCAACGGGTCAACAATCTTTTCAATTACATTCATCAGTTCAGGGGAAAAGTCAGCACCATAAACTACAGAGAAAATCCAAGCACCAAACAAAGAAAATAGAGAAAATACAAGCAGGGGAATAATGACCAACAGACGGGGCTTCTAACTGTCTGACCAAGGGAATACTTACAGAGTTACCAGACAGAGAAGCCCCAACATCAGAGTCTCATCTGGCTAAATCACAAGAACACTGTTCCAATGAGTGAGGCCCAAAGCAAAATGCTAACCTCAGCGTATAGACACACTTCTTCAGGGCGAGAGGGCATCACGACTCTCCTGACCCACTGCCTAATTGCAGAGTAGCAAAAGGGTGAACCTTCCTGATAAACAAGCCCCCTTACGGGGCAGGGAAGATCTTACATCCCATTAGCATCATACCCTGTAATCCATTCACTCCTCACCTGGAGCTTCCTCCTGCCCTGGCCGCACCATATGAGAATGAAGACGCAGAGCTGCGTCACCTGCGACTCTGCGGTCAGTCGAGGACAAAGACTCAGCCCAGAAAACCACCATCCGTGGCATTCAGAGCTCGTCAACGTAAGTGCTGACTGTCAATGACTCCTCGTCTGATTCCCTCCCCTGAGGATCACAACATGGAGACAGGGAGGGTGCGACACAGTCCAGGGCAGAACGAGCATTAACAGCTCCACCACCCAAATAAGATCTGCACAGCTGGGTGCTGGCATCATGGGCATTCATTTTCTTCTACATGAGATGCAGCTCATGTACTCTCGGTGCCGAACTTGGAGCAAGTTACAAGTGATATTCCATTCAAATACTAAAGCTAATTTAAAGCTATTCCTACCAGGAGCTGTAGAACTCTCAGTCACTGGGGAAGAAGCGATATGAGGGCAGCAGCGTTGCTGCTCGGGCCGAGTGCGAGGTCAGTTTGGCGAAGGACCCTCCCAAACACACGATGCTATTCTAACTAGACCGAATGGCCAAAATGCAGCACAGAGCACCAGCGGGCTTCTCCTGGCCCCAGGACTCACGCATTTAGGAAACACTTCTTTATTTTTTTGCTTTTTGGAGGGCAAGTGGAGTTAAGTAACTTGCCCAAGGTCACACGGCTAGTTTTTATGTGTGTGTGTGTGTTAAGTGTCTGAGGCCGGATCCAAGCTCAGGTGCTCCTGACTCCGGGCCGGCACTATACTCACTGCGCCACCCGGCCGTCCCCATCAGGAAGCCCTTCTTAAGCAGCCACAATGTGCCAGGTGCTGGGGCTACCAAGTAAAACACGAAAGCCCCTGTCTACACTGGGGCTGGGGGGGTGGAGGAAAACAACACGGACATGGACAAGTCGATACCACACCCACATCAGTGTGTCCCCCCAATGTCCTAGGGATGGGTCGCTGGCAGGTGGGGGGGTTCTGGCTGGGCCTCCTTCAGGGGGCCTTGGGCTGTGCTTGGAAGGAAGCCAGGGATTCCAGGTGTCAGTAAGGAAAGCACACCTGCAAGTGCGAGAACAGCCTGGGCAGAGGCACATAGAGGGACATCATATATGGGCACCAGAGAGGAGGCTAGTTTGGCTGGAAACCAGACTGCACAAAGGGAAATCACATGCAATCAGCCTGAAAAGGCAGGCAGGAGTCAGAGTGTGGAGAGTTTTCAAGGTCAAACACAGAAAAGTCTTTTTTTTTCTGGAGACAAGAGGGAAGCACTAAGACTTTCTGAGCTCTGGAATGACATGCTGAGACCTGTCCTTCAGAAACATCCATTTGTCAGCTGTGGGGATGGACTGGGAAGGGCAAAGGGAGAGAGGCCCGGATAAGAGGTAACATTAATAAACAACTCCCTGGTGGTTGTAGTTAGATGTCATGGTATTTAATCACTGAGCCATTCAGGACTTAGAGGTCACTGTGTCTTCTACAGACTATGCCTCAATTTCCCTTAGGCTTTGTCTGCCAATGAAGAACAGTTTCCTTAATACTTTTGGGTAGCAATGTGCTTCTTGGAAAAGTAGGCTCTAATAATACAGGGGCGAGGGGAAGGTGCATTTGGAAATGGATCAAAGAATTGGGCTCTGAGGGAATATTAAAAGCATATGGAGAGAGACAGATGAGAAACCTGTACAGACTTAATTCTCATTATTTTCTCACCTAATTCTCAACTACTTTAAGAACTTCAAAGTTGGTCTATCTCCTTTCACATTAAAGAGAAGACCACTGGGCAAAGGGCAGGAAAAGAGAAGCACTCTGGGCAGCACAGGGGAGACCTTGAATTCAGAGACACAAACCTGGAGTCTACCTTGTCTGAGGCGCCGGAGGGAAGTGGAGTCCTTGGCCAGCACTCAAGCAGCACCCAATACAAGCTAGAAGACTGGACCCCAAACTCCCCAAAGCCCATTCTGACTTGCATCTGTCTAATGGAAGTTTCCCATGACTCACACCGAGGGAATAACATTTCTGGTTTGGGATGTACCAGTGTCAGCTCTCTAACACACTGTCATTAAGCTTTGACAGTCAAGCTTGGAGAGTGGAGTCAGTGTCTGCTCAGAAGCCTATTCAAGTCTGCTCAGCACACCATCACAAACGTCCACTTGGAGGAAACACATAAGAGATGTGTCTCTCGAATGAAAAATTCTTCCATAGCTTGTCATTCATTCCTTGACTCCCCTACACCACACCACAGCACCCCACATCACACCATCACCACACCACACCACACATCACCACACCACACCACACCACACACCACACCACACCACACCACACCACACTGGCATTTATTCTAACCAAGAATACCCACTGGAGATATTCCCTACCACATTCTTGCTGCCTAAGCTCCTTTCTCATTAAAATCCCACCCTGTGGTAATCCTCAGAAAAGCAAACATTTTTAGAGCAGAGGTCCCAATGTACCTTCTACTGGATTTTTGGATCGCCATCTTGATCCTTTGGCTGTCAATGACCTAGAGACTCGATTGGCAAGGTCAAGCTTAAAGAAAAGAGAAAGGGAGATATTAGAACACATAAAAAGAAACACTCATTTCACAATCCATTTGGAAAACAATGCTGGCTTGCAACATTTGTCTTTGGGAGTGAATAAGCAGCAAGATGCATGGAGTAGCAATCCCACTGGCCTGTCCAATCTCATTCCACTATTGGAAGAGGCTAAATGGGATGCTGAACATATAGGAGCTTGTATCAACATAGCCAGGAAGTGAATTAAGCCCCTTCAATAAGAGTCCAGTCTGGGCAGTTTACATTATCACATCATTTTGTGATCCTAACCTTTTCATACAAGACAACAGATAACTTTTCATTTGGTAAAAGGAGAAAGAGGAAAAATCAAGAGTCTGAGCAATGACAAGGTGTTCAGAGCTCGGGCTGCGGGCGAGGATGGCACCGGCTTACATCACCACAGGGACCCTGGTCAGAATCTTCAGATGAGAATGACAGAAACTAACGGAATCTCCTTACGCAGACTAAAGGAAGTCAGTGCAAGTAACTTGTTTTTCAGACAAATACACTTTTATCTCAAATATACAAATAAGTCCAGGGCAGGCATGGAGAAGGATTACTAAGCGTACCTTGTATACCCACATGAACAAAATTAATAGATAAGACTACTTGCTAATTGACAATTTTCATGTAAATAGGCTTTTAAAGGGCTCAAAAATAATCTCGCCTTAAGTAGATTAAATGTTATCCCTAAAATACTGATGATTAAGCTTTTTTTCCATAAATGATGTAAAACTATATTCAGCTATTCAGCTTAGCTCCTATCCACATCATCACACATTGTAAGTGAGTAAAACCTTATTACATTTCACTATAAAATAATTGTTTCAAAAGATAGATCAATATAAAGATGTGTCCATTTTGATAATGGAAGACTGCTGAATCCCAAGTGAAGCGCTCAGTGATCATACATGTTCTGGGCATCAAAATTATCAGAATGACATTGGATGATGTTTGCAGGAAAAAAAGAAGGAAGTTCAATTTCAACTCAAGATTTAGATTCATTGTATGATTACAGATTTAAAGAAATGTTTAAATGATTTTCAATTTCATGAGCTAAAAGCACAGTGACATGCAAATCCATATCACATTCAAACATTCTGACACAAAACAAACAAGAATGTTTGCAAAAAAATGGCTTTAAATACTGGTTTTAAGATAATGGGTACTAATATGGGAGTTTTCTTTAAAACAAAATGGTTTAACTGGCTGTAAACTGGTATTAAGTTTCTCTTCTAAGTGATTTATAGAATTGAGCTAAAATGAAAGAAGATAAAATTTGGTGAAATAAAAAGTCATCATCAGCATATTTCATCAGCGGTCCTCTATAAATTTACATGTGTGTTTACACATACACAGACATACACACACAAGTGGTGTCTCAAATAAATGGGAAATATCAGGAGTTTACAGTTTTATGTTTAATCTTTTGTTCCTGTTTGTGCATCCGACAAAAAGCTTCATCAGTGAGAGTAATGTGAAGGTGGGCCTGATGGGGTGCTGGGGTGCCTGTGCTTGAACATCCACTTATAAAATCGCCCCAGCCTCAGAGCATCACCTCTGCCCCTTCCCCCTTCCAGCACTCTGCCTAGCAGCCATTCATGAACTGTTTATCTCCCCTTGGTATAATAACCAGCTGCACCTATGAATCCTTCACTACACTGTCTATAAGTAACTCCCTGGCCCATTATAAACACCCTGTTAGCTTGGGTTCCCAACATCCATCTTGTCAAGCATGACACTGATGGTCAGACTGGGCATTTCTCAGTAAGCCCAGAGAGGTAGCTGACTTAGTGACTTTTCAAGCCTCAGACCACACCTCTAATGCAGACCCCCTTGGGCTATTTCCCAGTGAATTATGGGCAATACACCTGTGCAGTAGATGTTAAAAGTACATGTCCCTTTAAATACTGACCACTCCTTAATGCCTCCCTAATCTCATCCTTACTCACCTAGTTAGTATAATTGGCATATGTTTTACTGTGAAATATCATATAAAAACTCTGAATGTACCCCTTTAAGGTTGCAGGTTCCCTAAGAACTCTTGCCCGCTGTAAAGTATAACAATAAATTTATACCATCCTGACCTAAAGAATGCTTGAGCCTGTGAATTCATTCCAGACTGCCCACTAAGGGACTCTGCTTATTGGGGTTCCTGAAACACTTACATGCCCACGTCAGGCATAGGGCTCAGTGGCCCCAAAGTAAGAAAGAAACAAAGGTCCAAGTTCATAGGTTCCTCAGAAGCCTGACAACTTTTTCTTTCAGAAGGAGCCAACAAGCCTGGCCCTGGACAAGAGATGAGAAATGGGCAGAGGCATGTGTGTGCCTGGTGAACATGGCATCTGATGGCAGACTCAGATGATGCGCTGGCTGGTTTGCTTGGATGTTTTTCTTTCTTTTTTGTTGTTACACGGCTGAATGTGAGAAAATGGAGAAGGAAGATGACACCTTTAAAAATGGTGCTGAATATGGAAGGCAAACATGACCAAAAATGAAATTCTGTCGTAAGCGACAGAGATCCTGTTACTGGTTACTAAGGTGAGAATCATTTCCAAATGTTTTCTGTGTATGACCAGACCATACATAAACTAACTAAAGCAACAGTGAAATTCAATCCTAAAGAAGAAACAATAACTATACGAAGATCCTGCATATGATCACAACTGGCCCGGTACGAACTATCCTTAAAACCAGGTGAGAGAGAAAGGAAAAGGCATCAAACCAGCCCATTCCCATTTCACACAAGTGGCAATTCTGTACAACATTTGAGGAACAATGAGACCTGCAGTACACCAGCCAACAAGCATGTGATCTTATTGCTAACGTTAAAGACATGGAGATCAAGGGCTATGATAACTGAAAATGTAACTCATGTGCAAAACGTTATAACATCGGCTGTCAAATGAAGGGCACCATCACCTCCCAGAAAAAGCAGGGAAGGGAAGGAAAGCCTGGCCTGAAACCCAAAGTGCCCCTACCAAAACACAGATTTCTTTGTGAAACTGGAAGGCAACAAATTGAAGAAAAGCCCAACAGGTCAGGCAGCATGTCTACACAAACTATTTCCATCGTCAGCACAGGGGAACTGCATTTTAATTTAAATTTGAACACCACAGTCCCCGATATACTATGTGAGAAGTGAAAATGTCCTGCTATTCGGAAAACCAAGGAAAAGCAACTTGGACAAGGCCAATTACACACAGAAGAAATCTTTACTGGAGGTAACAGTTCTAAAAGTACTATGGCTCAATTTCCAAGATATCTAAAAGAAAGGAAAATATCAAAGTACTTAAAAAACCCCAGTACTAACAATTGAGAGGCTCTCACTAACTGTCAAACCATACGCCTATAATCTCTATGAGCACAATCTACAAATGAGTTTGTAATGAAAATCCCAGAAGGGAAAAAGCAGGCTTTCATAAATGATGTTCTGCAACAAACCACACCTTTAGTCTTCAAGACTGACTCCTGAGCTCAGAGGAGATAAGATCTCATGTAATCGATCTTTTGCTGACTATTTTAAAAAGCACTTGGCCCAGCAAAGCAAAATACACACTCTTCAACGCTTTGCTCCAATGAGAGCATTTCGGTAATGAGCACAGCCTAGCTAACCACGGAGATGCCAGCCTCCAGGGGGTGCTATCTACCAAGTTACAGAAAGAGTCTGCTTCCATTCAATTCAAACCAACAAGCATTTATTAAACTCCTCTCCGTCAGGTACTTTGCTAGATGTTGGGGCTACAAAGACAAAAAAGGGAACCAAATGCTGATCTCAAGAAGCTGACATTCTAATGTAAGAAACAACATGTACAAATACAGGATGAATGCAAAGAAATAGGGGGCAGGGGGGCACAGCTGGGAAAATCTGGAAAGAACTCTTCTTGGGGTAGGCACTAGGGCTGAGACCTCAGGCAATCTGGAGATTCCAAGAGGTGATGGTGAGGATGGTGAACATTCCAGGGAATGGGAACAGCGATGAAGTCGGAGAAAGACTTACATTGCAAGTCCATCCAGTAGGCGTCTCTGGATGGAACACAGGTAAGCATAAAACAAAGTCCCATGAAATCAGGCTGGAAAGGTAGGCTGGCTGTTGTTATATTTGTCCCTCGTTTTCGAAGAGGACCATCATCAAGAAGATGACATGAGTTGCAGTTGATTTGGATTCGAGGAAGAGAAGGCCGTGCAAGGTCACCAGCCTCACTTTCTCCTCCAGAGCCATCTGGGGCCAGTGGCCCAAATATTATCAAGATGACTGGAGACGGCTAGTCCCACCCCTGAAGCCATGGTCTGTGGCAACAACTCTGATGAAGATGTGAGTGGGCAACTGTCCCTGAAGGTGCTGTAGTCCCAGCTTCGCCAGTAGTCACAGCAACTGAAGACCCAGAAAACAATCCTGCCAGGCTCCTTTTCAAATGAGGTGCTGATGAGGTACCGGCTCTGGGAACCCCCCCCCCCCCAAGCTCTCCTTGAATCTTCCCAGGTGCCATATTTGAGTAGAATGAAGCTAAGGACGACGAGGTTTTCCAGCTGGCTGTGTCAGACCTCAGCCTCAATGATGACATTCTGCAGAGTGAGAAGATCACCTACTCCATCAAGTTCATAGAGGCCAAAAACCCCTTCCAGGCAGTGCAGGAAGCCTGCAACCTGATGACACAGGGCATCCTGGCCTTAGTTACGTCCACAGGATGTGCATCTGCCAACGCTCTGCAGTCGCTCACGGACGCCATGCACATCCTGCACCTCTTCATCCAACGTAACCCTGGGGGCTCCCCCCAACAGCATGCCACCTGAACCCCAACCCAGAAGGGGAGGAGTACACACTGGCCTCACGTCCACCCGTTCGCCTCAATGATGTCATGCTTAAGCTGGTCACAGAGCTACGGTGGCAGAAATTCTTTGTGTTCTATGACAGCGATTATGACCTTGAGGAGGCCTTAAGTAACTTAAAAGCTTGGGGAGGAAGAGGGAAGAATGAAGAATGAAGCTCTGCTAGCCCTCTCCAACAGAATCATAGAAAGATGGAATTGGAAGGAGACTTAGAAATCATTTTTCCCAACCTCATAATTTGGCTTATGGAGAAACTGAGTCCCAGAAAAGGGAACAAGATCACATAGTGAATTAATGGCAGAACCAGGACCAGCACCAGAACCTATGTCTACTTTCATATCATCCTGTACTCTCCTTAACACGCCATATTGTCTTACTCCAAGTTGCTTTCCACAGTGGCATAGATTCTTGGGCTTGGAAAGCCCTAGATGATGATGATGATGATGATGATGTGTGTGTGTGTGTGAGTGTGTGTGAGTGTGTGTGTGTGTGTGTGTGCGCTTAGGAACTTCCTGACTTCAAGAGACATGACAATATTTCAATGGGAATATGCACAAGTCTGGAAGCTGAAGATGTCTTAGAGACCATCTAATCCTACCTTCTTATTTAACAGAACAGGAAACTGAACTCAGCAAGATTATGAGGTTTGTCAATGTCACTAGACATTTATTAGGTTCCGATTATAAGTTAAGCACTGAGCTAAGTTCCGGGATTGCAAAAAAAGAGACAAAAGACATTGATATCACAGTAAATGATTGTGGTGAGATTTGAACCCAATTCTTCTGATCACAAATTCAATGTTCTTTTCCATTGCAATCCCATGCTTCTCACTGTAACATACATAAATGAATGTAGAAGGTATGAATGTAATCATCATTTCTGGATTCTACATGGGGCCAGTTATGAAAGACTGCATGGAAGAGATGGATGAATGAGCAATCTAAAGTTAAAAGATGACCTCAATTAAAAAAAATTTGTTATTGATGCTTTTTGTCTTTATGTCAACATCATTTCTTGAAAGCAAAATCAGTAAAAACCATTCCCCCATTTCAAACTGAATTCTTCCCTCATGATAAAGAAAAACATGTTTAAAAACAGAAAATAAAGCAACTTCATCTGACAATAAAAAAGAAAAAAAGATGACTGGAGATGACCCAGGATGCAATGTAAGACCCTGGTCCTCTTAGGCTAAGGTCTTTTCAGGTTCTCACTCTGAGTGATGTAACAGCCATTCAGTGAATAGGCCTCTTTAAGAAATCAGTCAAGGGATGGCCCCTTTAATTAAAAATTAAAAAAAAATCAAACAGGAAGGGGGATACCCTCAGGGTTTCTGGTTAAGAGAGAAAGAATTACTACTGACATAGAGACAGAGCCAGGAGGGCCCAAACTATAGGCATTAAGTGGTGCTTGGGCAGTCACCTATTGTGTTCTAATCTATGATCTCCAAAGCAAAACAGGTTTAAGATTTGGATGAAGGAAGGAAGGGAGGAAGGGAGGAAGGGAGGAAGGAAGGAAGGGAGGGAGGGAGGGAGGAAGGAAAGAAGGAAGGAATCTAGCCAGTAGAAGCCCAAGTTAACTAGGCAGCTTCCAGCAATCAAAGCTGAGTTCCCTAACTGGCTGAGTTCCCATTCAGGTTTAAATGCCAAATGGAAGACTTAATACACGAGGTCCCAAAAGTCTTAGTGCAGTCTGAAGCTTTAACAGTGGTAAAAATGCACTAAGACTTTTGGGACATACTGTGTTTGATCCCAGAGGCAAAGGGGATGAAGCAGAGTTACTGAGTGTGTGAGGGGAGTGTAGGGTGGGAGTGACACAGATCAGTGGCTCAGCAAAGTCATCCTGGGAGTTTCATGGAGAATGCACTGGGGGAAAAAGGAGAGGATTTCAGTAGTCCAGGAAAAGTGACAGGGTCTGCTACAGCTACACGAGTAGACTGAATGGAACAGCTACTACCGAAACTGTGGAGCTGAAAGCAAACAAGAGTGCTAGCTAACTCGATGTGTGGAGATGGGAGAGGGAGGAACTGAGAACTGTCCTGAGTTTGCAAAGCTGCTTAACTGGAAGAACAGCACTATCATCCACACAAATCATACCGTTTGAAGGAGGAACGGGGAGTGGCAGAAATGAACTCTACTGTGGACATACTGAGCTTGGGATGGAAATGCCCAACGGACACCTGGAGATGTGGGACCAGAGTTGGGCAAAGGGAGACTAGGCTGGAAAGTGAGATCTGCACAGAGATGACAGCTCTGGAGACAGCCTCCCAGGGCATCCACACTGAGGAAGATGACACAAAAAAGAACATGAGAGATGGCAGCGAAGGGCTCACTGGGCACTGTGGAGAGTAAAGGGGAGGCTGGGCTGACTGCGGAGGGCTTAAAGAAGAGGGGTGAGAAGCGGAGGCAACAAGTGTGAAAAGGAGAACGGAGAGAAAGGCCCAGGAGGCGGGTGTGAGGAGGTGGCAGGACCTAGGGAGGATCTAAGGGGGGGGAGTAGGGAGAAGGTAAAGATTAGAGAGGAGGGATAACTGCTCGGGGCGAAATCTGCTGGAGAAGACAAGAAGGGATGAGGTCACAGAGGAGCTGGCTTTGGGGGGGGGGGGAAGATGGATCACCTCTTCATTAGAGACTGAAGTAAAGGAAGAGAGATTGGGGGAGTCAATAAAGAAGTTTGCAGGAGAAGCTCTCGGAAAACGGTTTGTATCTTCTCAGTCAATTAGGAGGTGAAGGAATGGAATTATGGGGGAACTAGAGGAGGGAATAAAAGGTTTAGAGAAAGCCTCTGTAGTGAAGGGGACAGAGGGCCTATCTGGGGCCATGTAACCTAAGCACATGAGTGGGAGCAGATGAAGAGGCCTAGTATTAATGTGGCTCCCAGAGACACCAGAAAGCACGGACCCAAGTCCGCAACAAGGTCCGGTCAGAATGGAAGCTAATTTACTTGTGTAAATTAAGGACTACACTTTAATATCCTCTTGCCCTGTCAGCAGCCCTTAGGCTCCAATCTGAATGACATCAAATTCAGGCTCTGCTGTGGAGGAAAATCTCTGTGATCCTGAGCATATACAAAAGCAATAAAACTTGGCAAAGAAATTTAGAGTAAAAGCTTATGATGTCTGATTGTTTAAAGTTTCCTTTAAAAATGTTTTATTCCTCCTTTGCTTCATGACCTCAGCTATGGATGTGTGCACCTGTTCTCTCCTCTCTTCCTCCTTCCATCTCTGTCACACACACACACACACACACGCATGCACACTGCACACATGCACATACACACCGAGCAGGCAATTTCACTCTCTGGTAACAAAGGCAGTCTTCCCATAACGTCCCCTATTACAACTGCTGCGAGTCAAAATGTCTTAACTAATATATTAAAGCTTTAAGTTCATTTTTTGCCACGCTTACCTCTTTGTCCATTTCCACTCTGGTGTCTTTCATAGACGACTCTAAGAATTTTTTTGACAAGTTCTCCACTGTGCTTGTAACCTACAAAATGATTAAAACACTTTTTTTTCTTTACCTTGGAATATTTAAGTAACATAACAACTAAGAAAACATCAAAATATTTGACATAGCGTCCATAAGATAATTATTTCCTCAGTGAGTGAGATCACAGAATATTAACGTCTGGGTTTGTTGTTATTTTAAACACTAACAAGCAGTCTCAAAAGCCTAACGGGGGCCATCAGTTTCCCTCATAAATACTACTCATTGTAGGTAAAAGTCTGATAGAGCCTTTACAAGATTTCTAACACGAACTGTTGCGCATTGGGTGCATACTTTTTGTTCATGACTTCCTTGGGGTAGAGACCTAGCTGCTGGATTGTATTTGTCTTCAGAGCACTCTCACATAGATTAGATTTGAAGTATTTTAACCCATTAAACAATGTTGTGTTCAAATAAGACAAACCTGGCAAAATATGTGTTTCCCTGAAATGTGAACGAAGGGATTCTTCCTAAGTTGGAAGATAAATGATATTTCATTTAATCTTCACAAAAAATACCCCGGGCCACGCAAAGTATTTTGCTTCTGAGAAATCAAGGTACCAGTCAGGTGGCTTACATAAAGCCACTGTCTTGGGTGAGTGGGGGCTGAAGTTCATTAGAAATTTTAGTCTCCTGCTTTTTCCACTGAATGCCACTGGTTGCTTTTAGCACGGAGGCTAACCAGGGGAATCCCCAGATTTGTTTGAAGGCAGCAAAGCAGTTAACAAAGACGGCTTAAATACCCCAACCCTTTCCCTCCTGGAACTTCTGACAAGTGAACAGAGGTCCTTTATCTACAGTTATTCTGAAGTATTTCTTCAGTTCAACTATTCTGGAAAGCAACTGTAATAAGGCAAAGAGAGTGACTAACATGCCTGCACCCAAGGAAGTGACAGACCAAAAAAGGACAGCAGCCCTCTGAGTGGTCACAAAGAAAGGGATGAAAAGCAGGTGCCCACCAACTGGGTGATGGCTGAGCATACCATGGCACACGGATACAATGGATTCGTTCTACACTATAAGAAATGACAAAGAAGCATGAGAAGAGATATGGACTGATGCAAAGTGGAATGAACAGAACAGTCACATCATGACTCCAGTGATGTCAAAGGGAAGAACAAAACAGCTGCAAATGGAATGCTGCAGATTTATAAATTCTCATGACTGAGCTTCCCCCCCCCCCCCCCCCCGCGGCCCCCCAAGTGAGATGTAGCATTTCCCTCTCGCCTTTGCAGGCTGGGGCTCTATGGGTGTGGAATGTTGAACACACTGTTAGAGGTCTGACATATTGGTTAGTTTGGCTGAACTTTTGTCCAAGCCCACCCCATCCCCAGCTTTTTTCCTCCTTTATCGTAAGGAATGGATTTCTAGGAGGAAGGAAATATAGGTGGTGTAAAAACAAAAGATATCAATGACATTCGATCTCATTTAATTAAATGTTCTTCAGTTTAATATGACGAAAGCATTTCTTAATGGATTCGAATATTTCTGAACCAAGGGAGCATTCATACTGAGACCTACCACATCTGCAGACTCTTCATTTTTAAGACTTTCTCTGGACTAAAGACATTTTATTAGACTAAGTTAGGACTATAAAATGAAGAACCTCTTGCACTATTGGCAATGACCTGGAATGAAATCATTTTTACATTGTGAATTTGGATGGTTCAGTTTTGTGGACACATGATGTGCTGGAGAAAGTGAAACCAGAAGCAAGAGGTTGGAGGGACTATTCCGCTTATTTCAATATGCATCAGTTCATATCTTTTCTGATGCTTCTCTGGGGAAAATCATTTTGGCTATTTATGGCCCAGAGAGGGCAGCAAGCCCACTACCAATCCCACAGGCTACTGTGAACCTAGGAGTCCTATGATATACAGCCCTACCTCAGAAAAACATCCTCCTTGGGCTTCTAAGTGCCAACAACAGTAACAGGCAAGACCAAGAGAGTGCCAAGGAGGCACAAAACATAAACTCTAACCCTCGCCAAGCTGCCTTTAAAAATGCCCCACACAGGGGCAGCTAGGTTGCGCAGTGAGGAAGAGCGCCGGCCCCGGAGTCGAGATGACCCAGGATTGGTTCCAGCCTCAGATACTTAACACCCACACAAAAATAACTGGCTGTGTAACCTTGGGCAAGTTACTTAACCCCAATTCTTAAAAAAAAAAATGCCCCACACATCACAAGACTCAGTATAATTTCGTAAGTGACCAGCAAGCTGTGCTGATGAGAATCAAGCTGGCTTCTAGCCTTCCCCAAAAGCTTCTAAACAGCTTTTCACAACTGAAATGGCTGATGCAGGCAGCATATTCTGGCTCCAACTGGCCCAAGTTTGGTTGATAGAAATGCAGGGAATCTTTTGGTTGTGTGGGAGTCAGTCCTTTACAGAAACTCCAGAAGGCCCACATCTCAAGTCGCTACTTCAAAGGGCCGAAGAAAAACATCTCTTTTCACTGACTGCATTCTGAAAAGTGCCATCCATTACAGGGCAGGCACTTTTTAGCCATATGTGAGGCAACCTCCTAAGGAGAGGGTAAAGGATGAGGCACATGTGAAAGCAATTACAAATTCTGAAAGTCGTAACAGCCCTCAGGTTTTTATAAAACATAGACCAGGACCTTTTTTCAAGGGTTATATGAAAGGAAATATTTAAAAGTAAAATTCCTGCTCTCTTAGGGGTACAGTTAAAGCTTCATAAACAAGAATTTAATTAATAGTTACCCTAAATTTTTTTTTTAAACCACTCCAGGTTTAGAAGGAAAAAGAAAAATCATACAGAGGGAAGAAATGAAGAAAGCATTACTGAGGACTAAAATAAAGAAATAAGTCACCCCAGGTTCTGTCCCACAGTTAGTATAAATTCATCGAAGGCCTTCTGCCTCTGAGATCTACACAAGGGGAGCCACAGTACAGAATGGTGTAAGCAACACAGGGCCAAGAGACCAGAACAGCCGGGCACTGTGGGCATCCTGGCCAGCTTCCTGCATGAGCTTAGGCAGTTTCTTCATCTATGAAAAGAAATGACTGGCTGAGGTGATCTCCAAGTTCTCTTCCAGTTCCACCTCAATAATTAAATTACAGCCCTACAGGAGGAACTGATATTCAGAAAGATAATCCTGAGACAAGACGGGAAACACCTGAATCCAGGACTTCCTTTGCACTGTACCTCCCAGGGTAATGAAGGCAACACAGATTGTTTTTTTTAACCTCTTCTGTTTTCTGTTTAATCACATGTGAGTTAGATTAATAAATCAAATGATGTCAATCTCCAAGACCTCCAGTTAGATGATACCTTATTGTTATTTGTCAGATGCCTTAAAAAAAATCTTTCTTATAGCCCAAGGTCAAGTACCCGTTTGCATAACTTCTTAATTCCTTTACCACTGAAACCTTTACCACCTCTTCTGATATCCTTCAGAGGTGACTCAGTCCCAGACCTTCCTGAAGCTCAGGGATATTCTATGACAAACCCATGATCACAATCAGCAGTGGAGCTGGAAACAACAGCACTCAGGTCTTCTAACTTTAAGTCAAAAATGAGACAGAGATGAAGGTCTACGGACCCCAGACAAACACTTAACACTGTGACAATGCCATGGGCTGCAAAGCACACCAGACTAACCTGGCTCCAGACCTAGCCTCAACAAGCCTAAGAATTCCACCATTAAATCATGCCTAACATAGGACCAGGCATTTAACAAGCTCGTGTGAACTCTTGCATTGTGCCCCTAGGCCAGAGCAGAGGCAGGAAAGCTGACTTCATGGACACTCCATTGTGCAGAGGCTCCGTCCTCCTCACTCCTCCAGAGCTGAGGCCCCAAAGTGGCCGCCCCATGAAGGCACTTACCTTTTTTTCTGGTTTTTCCTGCTCCTTGATTTTCTCCTTTTCATGTTCCTTTGAGTGCTCCCCATCTTTCACCCTCTCTCTCCGTTTTTCTCTGTCCTTTTCTTTCCCCTTGTCTCGGTCTCTCTCTCTGTCCCTTTCTTTCAACCGGTCCTTTTCTTTCCCCCCATCATTCCTCCTGTCCTTCTCCTTGTCGCCTCTGTCTTTGTCTCGGCTTTTCTCTCTCTCTCGTTCCTGCCTGGTTCTGTTCTTATTTCTGTCTCTCTCCCCATCTCTCACTTTGTCCCGGTCGGGCTCTTTGTGCCTCTCCCGGTCATTGTCTCTGTCCTTTTCTCTTTGTTTGCTTTCTTCATCTTTAGACTCTTCTCTTTGTTTGCGTTCTCGGCTTGTGCTTCTGTCTTTGATTTCAGAGTTCCTTCTATCCTAAACAAGTAAATAAGCAAAGAAAAGTTAGTAAAGTCTAAGTATGCATTCTCTCACGAGCTCCCCAAAGGCCGCCAGGTTCCCTTTAGAGAGAATGGAGGCTCCCGTTTACCTCTTTATCCTTATGAATCCGTGGCTCTTCTTCCTTAAAGTCCTTATTATCCAGCTCTTGGGCTTTGGAGGCCAGTGGAGGTTTTCCCTTTGCATCCCCTTTCTCTCCAGAGAGAACTCTTTTCACAGCATCATCACTTGAGAGCTTCAGATCCCAAAGGGAGTAAAGTCAAAGGAAAAGTTAAGATGAGAGTTAGCAAATCCGACAGGTATTAAGCAAGTGTTCTGTACAGCTGGTGAGCTGCGCCTCTACCCAGATCCAAATGTGTAAAGCCCACCTCCTTAGCTCCCAGAAGGGTCATGTGGCACCATGGGTAGGGCTGAGTTCAAGCCCCAGCTGATCTATGATTTCACCTTCCAGCACTCTGGGCAATGCTCTAAGTTGAAAAGAAGGGAGTTTCTCTTCTAGGAAGCCCCCATGCCAATGAAATCACGAATCAGATCCAGTCCTTATCCCTATCTCTTATGTGACACCCACAACAATCCTGGGAAACAGGCAAGGAGGGTGTAATCATGCCCATTTTCCAAATGAGGCACCTTGGGCTCAGAGGCTGGTGATGTGACTCCCCCAGGACCACACAGCCAGGAAGCAGAGACCTCGGGGCATTGCCCCCCGTATGGGGTTCTTCCTACCAAAGCACAAGATCCTACAGACCTTTCAGGAAAATCAAATGATAAAATCACCAAACAAAATACAAGCTTGGAAGCTTGGGAGAACAAGGCCCAGACCCCTGACACTAGGTGCCTTTGGTCTGCTCTGGCAGATACACTATGCCACAGGCATCACAGCAGCATTGTCTAAATCTGCACAGTAGATCTTGCACTGGGGCACTTAGAAAGAACATCTCTCTCCTATACTCATAGACTTACGAAACAAGAATCCGTTCTGCAATATGGCTAACAGTTACCCGGCCTCCGCTTAAATACTTGCAGAGTGGGAAAGCTCACTACCTCACAAGGCAAGCTAGGTCATGGCTAGAAAATTTCAGGGGTTATAAAGGCCTCTCCTATGGAGAAGAGAAAAATTCAGCAAGAGAAGCTGAGAAAAGTCCTTAGCACTTTAAGTGGGTTCTCTGAGGCAAACTGGCAGAAGGACAAAGGTCAGAGTCATGCCAGCTGAGAAGCCATGGACGCTGGACCACTGAAATCACCACTGAGGTCAGTGTGGAGACCTCTACGGATTTAGATGCAAAGAAAGCATGTGCTGCATAAACGGATGGGACATGGAGATCCTGGGGCTGGAAAGCAGAACCAGATCCATGTGCCAAAGGTGACCATCTAAGATGCCCAGTCTAGACGAGATGCCCTTACAAACCAAGGCCACCACCTCTCTCTCCGTAGCTCGAAGGGCCAAATGCTGCCTTGGCATCTTAAAGCTCCAACAAAGGGCCCTAAATCCCAGAGGACAGCCTCACAGACTATGGAAGGGGATGGCTGGGGAGGCTGACAAAGTGACCCTTACACCAACGCTGCCCCCAGTTCAAGCTGCATGTGCCTCAAGCTGATCACAGCTTACTAGCTTGGAGCAGCAGAATAATGCTGATGTGGTGGCAGGAGCCCCAGCTCTGCCCTCTGCTGAGCTACATGACCACGGAAGACAAGCCGCTGCGTGTCCCTGAGCCTCAGTGTCCTTGGCAGTAAAAAGAGGGTGATACTATTCAGACAAGTGACCTCTCAAGCCTGTCTGGCTTAGTGACTCCTCAAGTGGCCCCAAAGCATGCACTTAGCATTAGGGCCTGTCAGCCAAGAGCCTGGAGATCTCCCTCTCTATGGGAGAAAAGAGGCTCTAAGGAAAGGCAGACAATCACCTCCTGTCTAAGGAGAGAAGGGAGCCTACTTTGTGCCTTACACTCTCTCTTTGAGAGAGCCTACTATGTGCCTTACACTTATCTAGACATTGAGGTGAACTGGAAAGAAAGAGATGCCTAATCTTGCTTTGTACCCACATGAAACAGCCCAAATGACTCAGGCCTGAGGCTTCAGGGGCTCTTCACCACACCCACACTTGCATGAACTGGGCTTGGCTGGCAAGGCCCAGCTCAGCCAGCCTCGATGAAGCCCTTGCTGTGTGCCAGGTGCTATCCTGTGTAGCCTCCCAGGCACCTATATTCTACTAAGGCAATAAAACATGCATCCAGCTAAGTCATTTTAAGAAGAGAGAAAGACAAAAAGTCTTCCTAGAGGAAATATCCTTAGAGCTGAGCCTTTAAAGAAGCTAACATGCTATGTATAGTCAGTAGGCTAGAGCACAGAACACCTCAGGGGAAGTAACAGCAAAAGGTCTGGAATTAAAAAGGGGGACATTGTAGCTCAGACTAAAGGCTGGGGAGAACCAAGAATAACTGGGACCTGCTGCTCTGGAGTCTATGCTGAGAACACCCCATGCTGCTGGGTTCTTCCTGAGGACCCTGACTCAGTACAGCAGAGCTGGAGGCCTGGTGAGGCTGCTAAGAGATGGCTTACTCTGTTAGATTCCTGGATATCAGCCCATTGCCCAGGGCTACCTCACAGGGTCATAGCTGTGGAGAAGTGAGGTCAGTGTAAACAGAAGCTACCCCCATGGTGCAGAGCCCTCCTTAAAGCTGTAAAGACTTTGGGGCGGACTGGGGCACACACCCAGGAAACATCGTGCTCAACCACTCAGGAAACACTGTGCTCAATCACCCAGGAAACACCCTGCTCAATCACCCAGGAAACAAGCATCGAACCCATTCAGTCCCTGCTCTCTGTCAGGTGTTGTGCTTGGCACTGCGGAGACAAGGAAATGGTCCCTGACCTCAAGGAGCTGTCATTCTAATGACATCTGAGTAGCAGAGCTGTTCCAGGGGGCACTGAGCCTTCCTCTCTCCCTTCCATCCTTGGATCAAGGAGGACATATCCACACTCACCAAGGCAGGTAATTCAGACAGCAGAGGGTCTGGGGGAAGAGATATCAGCCATAAGCAAAAACGATCTTCAGGCCCCACTCCCCAAGGCCAATGTAAAGGAGAGAGGACACCCAAGTTCCAGGAGCTCTTGGTTGGGTACTTAAGAGGGGGAGGTGCTAATATTTTCCAAGCCACTGGGGACATTTCACTCAGTTCAGCCCCAGCCTCTGAAATGATATGGGATCAAAAGCAGGAGGAAGGCTAGGGAAGATGCCATCTGTCTAGAGCTGCTATCCATCCCCTCACTTCATCATGGGCACACTTCCAAGACTTCCTGATCAGCAGGGTTATGGCTGCCTACAGAAAAAAGTGAGCTGCAGCCACTCAGGACAGGGAAGCATGTCCCCCTCCTCTCCAAAGGTTTTGCAAGAAGGAGCTTTATCAGGGACTAGAGATCAGCACCTGGGCCACATTCTAAAACTCTGAGTTTGGGGAAGCGGAGTGGTGTAGCAAACTTTCAGAAGTTTCTCGGCTTCGCTAACGAAACGTTCCCCTTCCCTATATTATTATCTGAAAGGCTACAGGGCAGACAAGCAAGAGGATGTGTTATGAAGGGAACGTTTTGGGGTCCCTTGACCTCGCTAGGTATATTCCCCTGTCCTCTACAGTTATCTGCAAAGGTTACCGGGCAGATAGCAAGAGGGCATGTAATCTTTTTTTTTTTTTATGCTTCCGGATATGGTCCTAGAATAATACCCTAATAAGTAACTAACTTTAAGCAAGGGTAAATAGTAAACAGGATTAAGGGAGGCTCCTTCTACATTATTTGCATTTCTTACATGTAGGATCTTTCTACATTGTCTGCATTCTTTGGGGGTGTCTACATTCTCCTGGGGGGCATAAAAACTCTGTGAGCTCCTTGCATCTTTGGCTCTGTATGAAATGGTCCTGTAATAAACAGACTATTGATTACACTCCCGTCTCGTTATTCTCACCGCTTGCTAGCTCCGCAACTGAGCTGGCCGCTTGGTGGGACAGCAGATAGAAGCCTAGATCTTGAGTCAAGGAGAACTGAGTTCCAATGTGCCCTCAAACTCTTACTAGCTGTGTGACTCAGGTAAACCACTTCACCTCTGTTTGCCTCAGTTTCGACTGTAAAATAGGGATAATATGGCACCTATGCCCTCGGGTGGTTACGAGGACCAGATCAGCTAATAGCCATGATGGCACGTGATTTCACGAGATTCTTTTGTAAGTTATGCTCACACTCTCGATGCTTCTGTTTTAACGTGGCCTGTGCAGCACTCAGCACAGCACCCAGCACATAATAGGCGCTTAATACATGCTTGTTTCCTTGGATTTGCAAGGGGAAGTCCCAGGACAACAGCAGAGGAGAAGGTTCTCCTCCTCATCCAATTTCTGGTCCGTTCCCGGTTCCCCTCTTCTCCTCCTCTAAACAGATCAAGAGACAGACCTAAACAGACTCTCCCCGTCCTGCCTGACCTAACCAAGACGCCGAGGTTACCGCTCTTCCACCTCTTCTGGCTCCCACACACACAAGCAGCTGAGCCCCCAGAGCCTTAGGCAAAACTGGCAAATTAGACCCATCTCTGTTGTTGCCCCCTGACTCCACTCACTGCCCCTCCCTCATCTTCCTCCTGACTGTCCAGAGGCCACCCCGCCCTGCCCCAAAGTCTGCCTGGACCCTAAAATCTCTAGTCCTTCCCTTTCCTAAACACAGAAAACTTCCATTTCCAGAGGGTGACTATCTGATTAAAGTAACTGACACCAATTACAAGTGCCAAGCTCGGCCCCAGAGGAAAAAGGCAGTCTCTTCTTTCCTCCCTACTGCCCTTAGAAAGTGAGAATTAGAGGTATTTAACCTTCCGTGAAGATGGACAGGATAAATTCAACAAGGAAGGTGATATGCAAATAAAATATCCATTAAGAATAAAAAAGTAACACACCAAGATATGAGACTTAGTCTGACAGACATTTATGTAATACTTTTCAGTAAAGGAAATGAATCTCTAATTGGAATTTCAGAAGGAGAGGCTTTTAGGTAAGAGACCTACATAGCTTCTAGGCTGGCCTGGGCTGAAGCTATCCATCCCCTGACCTCATCTCATGGGGAATGAAAGCAGGGAAATCAAGACTTCAGCCTGCCCCCAGTTTTGCAGATGGTGCACCAGAAACAGAGGATCCCTTGGGGAGCACTGTGGAAGTGAGAATGGAAGAGGGAAAAGGCCCCTAGGTGCATGGTAAAGATGAAAGGTCATGAAATTCTTCTCTATATGATGGGTTCCTGGTCTTGATGCCTCTGTTGTAACTGGGTCCTGAAGCATTACCTTATTGAGACAGCATTTTCCAATCGCTTGGAGCAACTCATTCGTTCTCTCTGGTTCGTGTCCCGCCACAATTCTTGCTGGCTTCACCGATAACGGTTCTCCTGAAACCATTATCACAACATCTATGGTCTTCTGAAGGAAGCTAATTTTGGCATCTTTATCCTGATAAATTGAAATTTAAAATACAATATTTAGAGTCATGATTTATATCATTTTTAACATGTTCTTTAAAAAACAAAAGTTGCTTTAACCTATATTCAGACACCATCCATTCTTTCTCTGGGGATGGAGAGCATTAAGCATGTTCTATTGAAAAAGTTCTCATCACTAATAAACATGGCTAAATTGAAGAGCACTTCACATTTAGAAATTCTAGATCTGTGTGAGTAAATAAAAATAATCCCATTCAATACATTCCAGGACTGAACTGATCTCCTAACATAAACCTTTGAGACACAAATCTCATCCCTATGGGAACATCAACAGGCCACCCTTCTCAGATGACCAAGGTCACCATGAGTTAGTTAAGACATCAGTACACAGGACAAATCCTGGAGGCAGGCCAACAGGTGAGGCCAGCGCTGGATGAGACCCAGTGGAGCTCAGTTCTGGGGACAGTCCCAAGCCTATCTTGTGAATATCCTCCTGGTGCCACCACTGAGGTGAAACTCACAGGGGTCCAAGATCTCCTCTCCCCAAATCACAGCTGCTTGTGATACAAGAGACAAGGGTGAGCTGCCCAGTCTGCTCCGCTGGCACTGGGGGGAGGTGGGCTCACCAGTGACACCCAGCAGGAGGAGAGCCTTTAAGGCAGCATTCTGATTTACCAGGTCTGTTCTCCCTTAAGAATCATAAAAGCTTAAAATAGTAGTTTTCAGATGGTCTACCAGAATAACAGTTTCAAGCATGTACAGTAAAGTGTCTTTGCTGATTTCACTACAATGTACAGCTATAAGATCATATGCAAATATCTGATTTCATTAGCATGGGAACTCTCTACCAATGCAAAACTGACTACTTAGTTAAAACTTAGCAGGTGAATTTTTGGAAGCTGCCTGAGACTCAGGGAAGCTGAAGGAGAGATTTGACCAGAATCACACAGCTAGTGAAGGTCAAAGGTCGGTTTAAAAGAGAGGTCATCTTGATTCCATATTCCCCAGGTCCCACTTCCTCTCAAGTGATCACATACGGTACAAAATCAGAAATCTATTCCCTTATAATAAACAAATTCACAAATGAATCATAGATGAGGTTCCAAATAATTTAGAAAAAAATCTCCAACTGTCTTTCTCTAAAGAAAAATATTTTCTTAGTTTTTATAAAACACTGTTCTACTATTTATCTGATGAGCCCTGTGAGACTTTATTAATACCTGGCATAAGGGCTAACTAGTAAAGGGCCCAGGGACAAGAAAAGTATAAAGAAGGTATCCGGGAAAGTAATGTGCATCACATACTTCCAAAGAAAAGAATGAATATGGCTTCAGAGAGTTCCTTGCATCTAAAAGAAAAGTAAAATAAATCATCTTCTTCACTGATGCTATCTTAATAATCTCTTAACCAATGGTAAAATGAAGTTTGCAATGAGCTATTTTCACCATCTCACGTTGTCATTTAATCATCATTTTTCCCTCCAGAAAAGGGGCAAGTGGCAGAACTGAAGTGTTTTCCCCCAGAACATGAAATCAAAGACTAACCTTTTTATCTGCAACTTATGAGAGTGGCATTATCCTTGAGAAGATGTTTAAGGGAGGAGGAAGAAAAAAAAACTATTAACTTAAAAACATTGACCAAGGCAGGTAGATGCTTTCAAACCTACCTTAACGTTATCAGATTTCAGCTCAGAATCTGAGTAGAGACCCTTCATAAAACCAGTCATCCTAATTACCTTCAAAAGATAAAGAAAAGGTCAATTACTAACATCATACTAGAAAGCATCCCCACTCTAGAGTCAGCAACAGGTTTAAGTGGAAACCTCCAAAGCTTTAGCTCTTTCCAGGTCTATTTGCCACTGGATTATACATTCAAGAAGCCCTTCATTCAAAACCTCATTGCTAGGAGATCAACATTCAGCTTGAAGAAAGAAGAAAAGGCAGAGTTGGATTAATGAATGCAAACAGCAGACGACTTACAGGAACAGGTGCAGAGTGAAGTAAGCAGAGCCAGAAAAATCATATAAAGGAAGGGGAAAAAAGGGTAGCGGGAAAGGAGGGAGCAAAGAGAGAAGGAAGGAAGGGAGGAAGGCAGATGAAGAAGGAGGGGAGAGAAATCGAACACTGCGTGATTGTCATGGCCGAGCTGGGCCGGAGAGAGGAGAGGAGAGGGGAAGAGCTCCTCCCGGGCCGGACACGTCTGCGCCGCCAGCCACCACTGGCGCGTCCTTGGTTTGGCTGACCTTTTCTTTTTTTAATCTTTGTCATAAAGCCTGGCTGGATGGAGGAGGGGTGCGATCGGGAGAAACAAACGGGTGATGCAGGACAAAGCTGGGAGAGGTGGGGAGCCCCAGGCTCGGGATCGCCCCCGGCCAGCGCTGCCCCAGAAATGCCATCGAGCCAGGCGCCAAATCTGGAGAAATCTTAAACGAGTCCCAAGTAAAAAAAAGAACCCCGCTCAATAGCCCCAGGACCCAGCCGACCTCCTCCTGTGAACCCTGGAGACACGGGTCTCACCCCCGCGGGAACGTCAGCGAGTCACCCTCCTGGGGTGACCCAGGTCACCGTGAGTGAGTGAAGACGTCGGCACACGCGGGCGCGGGGCTCCCCCGATCTTAAACTAGCGCGCCAAGGCCCCGGGGGACGAACCTGGGAGTTCGCTGCTGGGGGCCGCTCCGCTTCCCGGCCTCCCCCCACCCCAAACAGCCAGAAGCTTCGGACCCCGCTGCCCCTCCCCCCCCCACGCTCTGGGCCCCAATTTCCCGGCCTGTGAAGTGGCCTCGGCCCCTCCAGAGGGTGCTCCTGGGGCCCAGTGCCGGGAGGTAGTGAGCCGCCTGGGGACCGCGCGCCCGCGGCAGCCAAAGGCCGCACAGCCAGCCCGGCGCCGCGCGCTCAGCGCCCGCAGAGAGGGTCCCCTCGCAGGCCGGGAGCGTGAGAGGCGATCTGCACAGGCGGAGGGAGCGGCCCGAACCGGGAGGGCCCCGCGGGGCAGCCGCCCCCCTCCGCGGAAGCGCGGGCCGGGCAGGGGGGGCGCCCCCCCCCCCCCCCAGTCCCCGGCCTCCTCTCCGCCCTCCCGGCCCGGGCCCGCACCTCCGTGATGATGTCGTGCAGGTAGCGGAACGGGGGCTTGCTCAGCAGCTTCTCCGTCAGCGGCGGCTTCTTGATCACCTTCCCCAGGGCCTCCTGCGTGCGCTTCACCACCGCCGCGTTCATGGCGGCCCCGGCCCCGACCCGGCCCCGACCCGGCCCCGACCCGGCCCGGCCACCTCAGGCCGCCGCCCGGCCCCTTCGCTCCCGCCGCCACCGCCGCCGTCGCCGCCGAGCTCGCCGGCCCATCCCACAATACACCGCGCTCTACAACGGCGCCTGCGCGGACTCACGGCGTTCTGTCGCCAGGCGCGCGCCGCCCTAGCAACGGGCAACAAGACGCCTCCGCCGGCCTCACGTCCCCGCCCCCCCTCCTCCGTCCAATCCGGATGGCTGGCTCTTAAGTGCCCGCCCCCAGAGGCCGCCCCGTCCCCACCCCTTAGGGCTCTAGCCCCACCCCTTGTCCTCCTCCCTGCTTGCTTGTCGACTGCATGTTCCTCCCGTCCTCAGGGTCCAAGCCCCAGTATTCCCTATCCTGGGCCCCAGCGCCGTAGCCCCGCCCACCTCCCTGTTAGCCCCGCTCCTCCCCCTTGCCGGCTTCCTGGACCTGCCTCCTTCCCCGCCCACCTCCCCACCTCCCAGCAAATCAAAATCCTGGCTGGAGGGCGGGGCGGGAAGGGGGAGGAGCCAACAGGGCTTCGCTCCTCCCCCTCCTCTCCCACTGTCCTGCGGGACTCCCTCCTCG
>NW_027186383.1:2311247-2311517 GCF_028583685.1 Petaurus breviceps papuanus
TCCCCCCATTTCTCTTTTCTCTCTTCCAGTGACCTTTTCTCCTCCTCCTCTCTTCTCTTCCCCTCTCTCCATCCTCCTCTCTTCCCTTTCCCTTCCCCTCTCTCCTTCCCCTTCTCTCTCCATCCTCCTCCCTTCCCTTTCCCTTCCCCTCTCTCCTTCCCCTTCTCTCTCCATCCTCCTCTCTTCCCTTTCCCTTCCCCTCTCTCCATCCTCCTCTCTTCCCTTTCCCTTCCCCTCTCTCCCTCCTCCTCTCTTCCCTTTCCCTTCCCC
>NW_027186383.1:2311617-2318767 GCF_028583685.1 Petaurus breviceps papuanus
TCTCTTCCCTTTCCCTTCCCCTCTCTCCATCCTCCTCTCTTCCCTTTCCCTTCTCCTCTCTCCATCCTCCTCTCTTCCCTTTCCCTTCCCCCCTCTCCTCCCTTCTCTGCTTCTCTCCCCCCATTTCTCTTTTCTCTCTTCCAGTGACCTTTTCTCCTCCTCATCTCTTCCCTTCCCCTCTCTCCTTTCCCTTCTCTCTCCATCCTCCTTTCTTCCCTTTCCCTTCTCCTCTCTTCCCCTCTCTCCTTCCCCTTCTCTCTCCATTCTCCTCTCTTCCCTTTCCCTTCCCCTCTCTCCTTCCCCTTCTCTCTCCATCCTCCTTTCTTCCCTTTCCCTTCTCCTCTCTTCCCCTCTCTCCTTCCCTGTTCCCCACCGTTTTGCACGATACAGAAGATGCAGGACTGACTGTAGATTCAAAGCATCTGGGTTAATGCTCCATCTCTGATATTTGCTCCCTGTGTGACCCTGGGTAAGTCACTTTACCCCTCAAGGACTCAGTTTCCTTATCGATAAAATTAGAGAAGTGGACAAGATGACCACTGAGGTCCTCTTTCTGTGAATCTTTCCCCCCTCTACTCCATTATTTTTTCCCTACTCCCATTTTCTCTTCCTTCTAACTTCTTCCCCTCTTCTTTCCCCACTTTTCCCTATTCGCCCTCATCCTTCTGCCTTTCCTACCTTGCACACTCCTTCATTTTTCCTCCCCTCCTTCTTGTTTGCCTACCCTCTCAATCTTTCCCTTCTCTCCTTTCCTCCTTCACTCTCCCATCCCTCTCCTCCCTCTGTACTGCTTCCCTCTTCTCTGTTCTCTTTCTCTTTTCCTTTTTTCTTTCCTGTTTTTCTCTTTTTCTTCTCCGCACTGCTTCCTCCTCACTTCTCCCCTAGACTAAGACTTTACAGCTCCCTGACTTTGCATATCTGAGGTAAATGGGTGAGAGTCAGATTAGATAATTACCCCACCGAACTTTAAAGAAAGCAACAAAATGCTCTACCGTGACTCACAAGTCATATTTTTCACTCTGTGTGAAAAAGGCCAAATGCAAATAACTTAATAACTTAATAAGTGTACTGTCATGCCAAGGAAAGGCAACTTCCCAGGTTCAGAATACCAGCATAGGTGCTCTCCATTTTACTCAGTGACCAACCAAGAACAGAGAAGATCAAAACATGACATCATTCCAAATACAGCATTTACTAAGTGTGATTAAATAATCTCCAAGGACTACCCCACCCCAGGACCTTCCAATCATTCAATCAATTACAAAGTCTCTGTTCTAAATACTTCTCCACCCCTAGGCTGTACCTTCATTTAGTCCACCACAAAGTCCCTCTTCTCAAATGGAGATTAGTTTCCAAACATAGGTAAAGTACCTTCATTTGTCAATCACAGAGCACCAAAAGGTCAAAAGTTTCCCACCCCTGGATCACAATTGAATCTACCCCAGAGTTACATCAAGTTTAAACACAGCACTTAATACCCAAATGGAGGTCTTTTCTTCATCTTGACAAGAGGCAAGTTCTCAGCAATCTTAGTTCCTGGGGAGACAAGGCTTAGCAAGGCCACAAGATACATTGCCAGTCCCTTCATTAATTCATCCTCTGTCTGTAGAACAGTCCTAGAACCCCTGAAAACATTAGCAAAACCCTCTCCCAGGATTTCTGTAAACATACAACTAGAAAATCCTTCTTCAGGGCTTCTGAACCAACAGAAAGGTTCCCAGACCCCTGCAACAACAGCACTGTCCTTCACCAGTGGACAGTATTCACTCTGTCTGCAGGACAGTCTGCAGACCCCTGCAACAACAGCACTGTCCTTCACCAGTGGACAGTATTCACTCTCTGTCTGCAGGACAGTCTCAGGGCCTCTTAGCCAAAAGTCAGGTTCCAGGACTTCTTCAACAACAGGACTGTCTTTCACCAGTGGACAAATCTGGCAAAACGACATCAAAACAGACAGACAAAGTACCAGCAAAGCAGCCATGTCTCCTCAGTCCTTGGCAGCTCAGGGGGCAGGTCTCAAAAGTCCAGGGCAATTCAAAGCGGCCACCAGCAATTCTCTTAGTCTCTCTCTCTGCCTCCACGTGGGTGCTGCTGCCAAAAAAGGTCTTCCACCTCTCTCTTGTGTCTCTCCAAATCTATGTCACCAGCTCCTCCCAGTTCAGGACTTTCTTTTCACATCAACAAGTCCATCCCACAGGTGGGATTAACAAGCTCTGGGTTTTAACACAATCAATTTGAAAACCAAGCCAATACAGGGGGAATCTTTAAATGCCATTACTATCACAATAAGAGAGTAAGAATTGTGCATGCAGAATCATGGCTTGTGCAGCAGACGTGTTTAGCAGATTTAAAATGTTGAATCCACAGGAGCAAGTGTCACCAAAAAAGGAAAAGAAAATCACTGAGTGGGATGTGTGTACACAGAAGTGAAGGACAAACTGAAGAAGAGAAGCAAAAGCTGTAACAGTAAAAGAAAACGTGGGGCCGCCCAGGTGGAGCAGCAGATAATGTGTCTCCAGTGAAGTCAAGAGGACCTGAGTTCAGATATGACCTCTGACACTTACTAGCTGCGTGACCCTGTGCAAGTCACTTCACCCTGAATGGTTCCTAAAAAAAGATAGAAAAGAAAGAAAAATGTGATCTCTATGCATGGAAATCATTCATCTCAAAAACCAAGTGTCCCAGAAGAGCACAAGTTAAAATAAAAGCATCATAATGTGGGGAATAATGCAAGAAAAACTGCCCAGAACTTCTGAAAACAGAAAACAAAGTATCTATCAAAAGAATCCTCAGATCACCCCCAGATAAAGCAAAACAAAACCCCCCAAGCCCCTATGCTGTGAACTCTCGTGTTTCAGTTGAACAATTCCACTGACAAACAAGACATTTTCCAAGCAACAAGGGGAAAGACCTTCAAGTATAAAGGAATTTTTAAAACGAGTCTCTTCTGCACTGACCAGAAACCATTATTGAATAATGTAATATTTTCATAATATAGAAAACACATGATATGAAACATCATATATAACATACATAATGGTATATATTATATGATGATGGATAATATATGTTTATATATTATATATGTGAATGTACATGCATATGTATGTGTGTGTATTTAAAACCAAAAGTCTGTCCCTCATAGATAAATGGTAAAGGACATGAGAACACTTCTCAGAAGAACTAGCCTATGAGAGAATGTTCCAGATCACTGGTACAAGCCAAAGGCACATCACCCTACCCCCACCCCATTTCACCTCACATCCTGACAGCTGGCAAAGATGATAAAAGATTGGAGAAGGGGCTTGGGAAGATAAGAAAACTGGTCAATGTTGGTGGAGCAGCATCTTGGAAAGTATTTTGGAATTCCTCAAAGAGACTACACTATGCATGCTCTTGGCCCCAGGATGTCATTTCAGGGCTCACATCCCAAGGAGGCCATCGACAAAAAGACATCTTCATAAACCCGATTGTCCTGATGGCAGCACCTTTGGTGGTAGCAAGCCCTGCCCTCTGGGGCCCAGCACCAGAAATCTCCTCTAGATGAGGGGTCTTCGGTAACTTGGAGACAGCTGGCTCTGCTCCTTCCTCCTCTCCCAGGCTTCTCTTCTTAAGATTAAGCATCCCAGTTCCATTATCCCACTGCTTATGGCAGGAGCTTAGGTGCCATCCTGGTCCCTCTTCTCTGGATGCTCTCCATGTCCAAGTGAGGACTGAACACAGTCTCCCAGCGAAGGTCTGATGCTATGTGGCAGAGGATAGTCCCAGGCCTATAGACTTGAAGCCCTCAGTGGCAAGAGAGTTACAGGAGGACTTTCCATACCAGATCCATTCATTGGATTGACCTCAGGCTGTGCTTGAAATCCACCCTGTTAATGCTGTTACTGAAATGTGGCCCAGCAGCTGGGTCCCTGAGTCCGTCTGTGTCAGCCCAATTCTTCAGCTGTGCTTTTGTGTCTTTCTATTTAAGGAATCTTACAGAAGATTGACGTGACCAGGGAGACCTGTAGATTCTCCTCTATGGAGAACTGAGCTGATGTCATCTCTCTGGGCCTCAGTTTTTCCTTCTGTACCATGAGGGGGCTGGATTGGAGGAAGTCTGAGATCCCTTCCAGGTATCTGCTCCTCTGCGGTGCCTGGGAAAATATACTGGGCTTGAGTTCAGAGCCCCTGTGTGGGACGTGACCTTGGGCAAGTCACTCTCCTTGTTTTATGAATAAGAAAACAAATTGGTTCCTTTTGAATATTTATTTTTTGTATGAACTTTGTGTTTTCACTTTGGGTCTGCTACAATGCTGTTATTGTTCATATGTGTCCCTCTCTTCCTGACCTTATGGACTAATTTGTCCACGGGGATTTCTTGGCAAAGATACTGGAGTGGTTTGCCATTTCTTTCTCCAGTGGATTGAGGCAAAGGTTAAGTGACTTGTCCGAGGTCACGTTGCTAAAAAGTATCTGAGGTTGGATTTGAACTCAGGTCTTCCTAACAATCTAGCTGCCTCTTGCTTATACTGCTGGTCTCAAAATGTAGTCCTTGGACCTAGAGAGTTTTTGAGAATATTCAAGGGGGTCTGAAAATAAAACTATTTTCATAATAATACCGAGATGTTGTCTATTAAAATCCTCATGCCTTTTCCAATTACATATCTGTGTGAGCCCAGAGTGCCTTCATCTGCTTCAACCAAAACAACACATTACGATAGATTGGCAGCAAAAGCACATATTATGATGATGATGTAAAAAAATTCTTTCATCAATACAGATATTAGATTTGCAAAATTTATAAAAATCATGAAATCTCTTGTTTTGAAAAATAGGCTTATTTTTAAAAATGTTATTTATATGAACATATAATGGGCTTATTATTGTTATTTAAAATAAGTTAAACATCTTTTAAAGTAGTCCCAGTTTTCATGTGGAAAATAAACAAGAGCTTTTTGGGGTCCTTGAGGGGCACTGAGACCAACAAGTTTGAGAACTGTTAGCTCACACTAAGGGTCCTCAAGTTCACAGTAGACTGAAGTTGAGCAAATACCATAGGCATACCACCAGAGGGCAGTGGTTCCCCATGAGAACCCTCTCCTTCCCATGCTCTGAAGGGCAAGCTGATGGATGCACCCAACCTTCTCAGCCACGGCGGACCAGGACAGCAGAGGCAGGCCTCATCCATTTTCCCCTTTGTAGACTGAAGGCAACGATATCTTCAGCGGGGTTTAAGATGAGCTGCGAACAGCTGGCAGCACAGTTTCTTTGGCCGTGTGATAATATAATATTAAACGGATGGAGTGCCCTCCAAGCTGATGCTTGGACTCTCTCCACCTTGACGGTCTATGGGCCAGACGCCCCGCGCCCAGCGCCCATCCTGCAGCTCTCCATCTTTACCCTGCTGTAAGAGCCTCTTCTGTCCTGCCCGGGCACATCCGGGTGAGCCTCCCAACTGCACAGAGGCATAGTGTCCAGAACACAGGGTTGCGGAGTCCTCTTGTACTCTGCTTTAGCCACACACCACATTTATTTAGGACCAGGCACTGTCTTTTGCCTCTTTTTGTATCTGGCATGTAGCAGACATTTAATAAATGTTTACTAATTGACTGACCGCAGAGCTAGAGCTTAGAAGGTACCTCAGAGGCCACAGTCCAAGCCCTTGATCATGCAGATGAAGGAACAGATTGTGACTATCCCAAGATCTCACAAGTAGGAAGCCTTTGAGGCAGGATTTGAACTCAGGTCCCTTTAATTCTATAACTAGTACTGTTTCAACCAGCATTTCATTAAATGCCTGCCATATAATAGCTAGGCAGTGGGCCTACAAAGACAAAAGTGAGACACAATCCAAGGTGCTTATATTGCAGGGTGGACAATGTTCAATGCCAAGTGACACATTTAACAAAGGCCATTGACAAAGCAGAGAACATGGAGAGGGGAGCAGCCAGGATAGTGATGGTAGCCCATGGGAGGAGGAGTTTAAGGTGAAAAAACCGAGAATATTTGCCCTTGATATCATAGCAGCTTACTAAATGCTCAGGGAAGGAAGGAGGGAGGGAGGGAGGGAGGGAGGGAAGAAAAGAAGGGAGGAAGGAAGGAAGGAAGGGAGGAAGGAAGGAAGGAAGGAAGGAAAAAGCATTTAAGTGCTTACGATGAACAAGCACTCCACCAAGTGCTGGGGGCATAAAGAAGAAGCAGAAGCTGGTCCCAGCTCTCAGTTGCTTACATCCCTTTGCAGGGTAGGTAGAAAGGCCTTTAGGTCCTAAGGGTTCAGCTTTCTAGCCAGTGGTGAGGCCCGGGAGTTCCCAGGATCCACTGGGGTCTCTGGCTCTAGAAGCCGCCTACCAGAAGGGAATTTAAGTCTTAGGGTGGAGATGGGATTCGGGGTTCATCCAGGAAGGGAAAAAGAGAAGGGCCCATTTGGGGTGGGCTTTGGGGAAAGAGAGTGGGAGAGCTATGCTACCAATTGCCTCCCTTCTGGCTGGAGCCTTTCCAGGGACTCCTGGACAGAGTCTGGGGTGTCCTGCCAGAAGGAGGCAGGGGAAGTATGGAATTTGCTTGGAAGTATTTTTTTAAACAAAATTAATCCATAATGAATAAATGGCATTTGTCCACATCCAGCAGCTCTTTAGAATACTGCCAAGTGGATTTGTCCATCTGCCAATCTGGGCTCTCTGGACTGGACTCCTGGGTCCAGGAACCTCCAGGCTGGCTGAAGCCTCAGGACGTCTAGTCTTGTGACCAGCATCAGCTCTAGTCCCTGGCCAGGCCATCGCCTGCCTCTGGTCTGAGCCTGCCTAAGCATCTTTGTGGCCGTGGCTGTATGTGTGTGGGGAGGGGAGGGTGGCAGTCAGCCCTTCTCTTCAGGCCTCTCCTTGTTGTGTTCAGCAGCAAACATGGCAGAGTGCTTACCTTGTGTGCCAGGCGCTGATAAAGGCTTCTTGTTGTCAAGGAAGCCCAGATGGACCTCTAGGAGTGTGTTTGTTCAAAGGCGCAGCATTTTTGTTCTGCGTGACCTTGTATGTACAAGGGTCTAGCATTTCTGCCCTGCTCGGTGGGTGGGGAGGGTGGAGGGAAGGAGAGAATGTGGAGCTGAAATCAAAATCATATTTGAATTAAGAAAAAGCCCAATAATTTGAGAAGATGGACCTTCCCCAGTGAAAGT
>NW_027186383.1:2318777-2327778 GCF_028583685.1 Petaurus breviceps papuanus
ACTGAGGCTGCAGTCCGATGATCTGGATTCAAATCCTGCCTTCACCAAGCACTGCTTGAAAGATCTTGGCCACATTATTCCACCCCTGGGGGGCCATTTCCTCATCTGTAAAAGAAGCAAATTGGATTAACTGGGCTCTGAGCTCCGGGATCTGAATCCAGGACCCTGTGAAGTGCCGACCTCAAGCCTTGTCCTCAGTGAGGGGCACTCCACAAAGCTGAGTTGGGGAAGCCAGGAGAGCTCAGAGGGCTGCAACTGCCCCCTCCCTCAGCTCCAGGGCACCTCCCTCCAGATTCAGGGCATCTCCCCCCCATACCCGGGCCCCCCCCCCCAGATCCAAGGCACCTCCCCCCAGATCTAGGGCACCTCCCCCCAGATCCAGGGTATCTCCCCCCAGATCCAGGGCACCTCCTCTTCCCCTGCCCTCCAATTCCAGGCACATTGAAAAATATGGAGCCAGTCCTTCTAGGAAGGCTGAGATGTGAAGGAGAAAGCCCATCCTGTGGCCCTCCAGAAGGCCCAGTATGCCAAGACCTAAAGGAAGAGATGCTTAATTTACAGAGAATTAGCTCAGGTAGTTGCTTCCTTGGCTCAGCTGGTAACTGAGAGACATTCAGGTGAAGAAGGCCAGTAGCTCGCTTTCCGGGAGAGGTCTCAAAAGAGGCTGAAGTGTAAGGTCAAGAGCTTGTCCCGGAGCAGGTGGAGGAGGGCACAGGGTCCCTGGAGGGTCTGCTAGAAGCATGCATCACTGGGCATGTGATCCTGGGCAAAGCATGAATCTTGCTTCAACTCCATCGATTGTGTTGAGAGAAAGAAAGAAAGAAAGAAAGAAAGAAAGAAAGAAAGAAAGAAAGAGAAAGAAAGAAACAAAGGAAGGAAGGAAGGAAGGAAGGAAGGAAGGAAAGGAGAGAAATGGAAAGAAGGAGAGAGAGGGAGAGAGAGGGAGATAAGAAATGGGAGGGAAGGGGGAAGAGAAGGGAAAGAGGAAGGGAAAGGGAAGGGAGAGAGGAAGGAAAGAAGAGAGAGAGAAAATAAAAGTATTAAGCATTTACTATAAGCCAGGGGCAGCTAAGGTGGTGCAGTGGATGGAGTGCTGGGCCTGGAGTCAGGAAGACTCATCTTCATGAGTTCAATTCCAGCCTTAGACACTTCCTAGCTGTGGTGACCCTGGGCAAGTCACTTTACCCTATTTGCCTCAATTTCCTCATCTGTAAAATGGGCTGGAAAAGGAAATGGCAGACTCCTCCAGCATCTCTGCCAAGAAAACTCCAAATGGGGTCATGGAGAGTGGGACAGGACTGAAAATGACTAAACAACAAAAAATATTCCAGGCACGATGCTGAGTGACAACATAAGCAAGCAGCAACCCCTGACCTCAGGGAGTTTACATTCTCCTTTGAGGAAAACAACACATACAGAGAGTTGAGGGTGGGGTGCTTTAGCGCCAATGCGATATTTACAGCGCCCATGATCATGATAAAGACCATGACTATAAGTGTCACATGACATTCAATTTCAAAATATACCAGATTCTCCCAGTAGAGGATAGAAATGAAGCACTTATTTAGACACCAGAGAATCGAATTCCAAAACCAGTAAGCCGATTCCATCATAGTACAAAAGATATTCAGACGCCACAATAACACTGAAAGGCACAGCATCCTTCAGCCTTCCCATAAACCAATACAAGATCAATATTTACTTACAAACCTTTCTATCTCCTTGCTTGAGCTCCTCTCTCCCCCACTGTCTGACCAGCTTCCTGTGGGCTCTGCTTCCCTTTAGCAAAACCCTCCCACCACAGGCTCCATGTGATTACATTCAGTGTATTAGGGGCAGAGTGTTATCTTCACAGCAGGGGAGGTCTTCAAATTCCCCCCTAGGTCTGTTAAGGGGCAGGGAAGAGCTTCAAATTCCCATTCCCATTACAAGTGCTTGACCTGATGTATAGCAGGCCTGTTCTGTACTAGGTAAGTCAAAAGTTCAGTGATCAGAGCCGTGAGACCAAGGAGCCAGAAGGATGGAGGTGATAACCAAAATGAAGGCACCTAGGTGAGAAAATGAAGGAGCAGAAGGGAAAAGGACTTGCCAGTGTTCCTAGAGTAGTAAGTGTCCTAGTCTGTATTGAGTTTGGGTCCTGTGAGTCTAAATGATGCAGCTGGAGAGGGAGGAGGTGCCCTGGAGCTGAGGGAGGGGGCAGCTGCAGCCCTCTGAGCTCTCCTGGCTTCCCCAGCTCATCCTTGTTGGGAGCCCCTCACCGAAGGCAGGGCTTGAGCTAGGCACTTCACAGGGTCCTGGATTCAGAGCCAGGAGCTCAGAGCCCAGTTAATCCAACTTGTTCCTTTTACAGGTGAGCAAATAGCCCCCCAGAGGGGAGCAACCTGCCCAAGTGGCCATGAACTGAGAGCCAAGGATGGGGGAGAAATGATCATTTCCAATTCGGATCCTGAGGCTGCTCTCAAAGGATGGAGATGATGGGAAGAACCCTGGGTTTCCAGTCTGAGGCCCTGGCTTCGAATCTGAGCCCTCATCAGAGAAGGTGCTGTGCTCTATGGGCAGAGAAGAATCAAAATAGCTGAAAAGAAGCTCGAGTTGTGCAAATTTAGAGAATCTAATGAGGGCTCGCCATGCTGAGGGGTCCTGTGCCAGTGCCTCCCATGTCACACAATCAATTCCAAGGTTCTTAAGAGAGACCTTGATAGTGTCCTTGTGTCTCTTCTTCTGACCTCCATGTGAACGCTTGCCCTGTGTGAGTTCTCCATAAAACAATCTTTTGGGCAAGCATCTGTTTCGTATTCAAACAAGAAGGCCAATCCATTGGAGTTGTGCTCTCTGAAGCAGAGTTTGAATGCTTGGGAATTTTAGTTCAAGTAAGGATCTCAGTGTCTGGCACCTTCTCCCGCCAGGTGAATATTCCTAAGACAATCCAAACGGAAGTGGTTCAGTTTCCTGGAGGACGCTGGTAGTCTGTGTAGATGTCACAGTCATCTGACAATGAGGTCAGCACAACAGCTCTCTAGATCTTCAGTTTTGTGGTCAGTCCAATGCCTCTTCTCTCCCATACTTTCCTTTGGAGCCTCCCAAACAATGAGCTAGCTCTGTCAATGTGAACATCAACTTCATTATCAATGTGTATATGCCCAGAAAGCACACCACCAAGTAAGTGAACTTATCCACACCATTCAAAACTACCCCACTCGCTGTAACCAATGGTTCATACATGGATGGTGTGGTGGTGGCTGATGGAGCCCCTGTGTTTTCTTGGTGTTGTTAGGCCAAATTAGCACAAACAGTCAAGAATCAATCCATTGGTACATTGGAACAGCTTACATTAGTCGTCTTCAGGTACTTGAGTCCAGCCCAACTGGCCTGCTCCCTATGAGCTCCACAAACTCAGCTCTCTACTTCACACTTGGCAACTCTGCTTAGGCTCATCCCCTGTGCTTGGAATGCTCTCCTTCCTCACCCCCATCCCTTTGGAATTCCCTGCTCCCTGCAGGGTTCAACTCAAGCACCACCAGGGCTTTCCTGGGACCCCTTCATGACTGAAATTACCCTTTATTTAGCTTGTTTACTCTATGTTCACATGTACTGTAAATCTACTGTTTACCCATTGAAGAAGGAAATGGCAAACCAATCCAGGATCTCTGCCAAGAAAATCCCAAATGGGGTCACCAAGAGTCAGACATGACCAAAACTATGAACCAACGACACCCTTGACCTATTGTCTCTTTCATAGAGTGTAAGATCCCTGAGGTGAGGAACCGTTTCATTTTGCTCCTAAAACACTGCTTGACCACAAAAGGCTCCAATTCAATAGTGGTGGTCTGCCTGACCAGATGCCACCTTGATCCCTGTGCTCCCTTCACCTAACCATCTCCCAATTCCTTTTTGCATAATACAGGTTTTAGAGTTGGAAGAAGTTCAACCCACAAGTGAAAAAGATTCCTCTCTCCAACATGGCCACGACATAAGGGGGCACCAGGCTTGGATTAAGGATACAGCTATGTTCCCACCAGCTGCCGTATTGTATTTTCTTTAAATGGGACAAAAGTAAATTGGCCACTTCTGCAGTGTTTCATTCATCAGGGCAAATGGCTTGAGACCTTTGATGGAAGAAGGGACACCCATTGAGGAGCCACCTTGCCCACCTGTCTCAGCCCCCTGCTATGTCACTACCTTCCCTTTAGTAGTGTGGGCCCAGCCCTGCTTATCCAGGTGGGACAGACAGGACCATTTTCTCTCTTTTCATTTTGGAAACTCAGTGTCGTGTCTTTAGCCTCAATAGAACTGATTGGTCTAAAGAGAGTTTTCTAGAATTTCTAGCCTCCATTTGTCTCATGTCAATAATTTACAGGGGTGGGAGAGGCAGAGAGAACCTCTGAGGTAGGAGAGAAATGAACAGTTGAGTGGGAAGCCCCATAGTCTGGTAATGGGCATGGGAGCAGGGTGGAGAAGACCTGGGCTTCTCCCTGTTCTAAGATACTGCCGACTTTGGACAACATGCTGAGGACATTGTGACCCAGGCTCCTCAGTGTTCCAGTGATGGGCAGTGGGGCAGGGGACATGCCCACCTTGACCCGGATTGGGGGAGGATGGTTTAACTTCCACAGAGCTCTGTCAGAATCTTTAGGTGATAATTTCAGAGAGGAAAATGAGAACAGGAAAGGTAAGGGTCTCAATGGTCTCTGAGCTGTCCAGGCAACATCTGGGACTCCTCTATGACTAAAGACTTCATTGAATCACGGGGGCATTGGGGATGATGATGGGTTTAATAACTGCCGAGGGACCTGGGATGACCCAGTTACCTGGAGAAGGGAAGGCTGGAGATGAGGGGGGTTGTACACCCCCATTTAAAGGACTGCCATATTCAAGAGGGAATCTAATTCACAGGCTCAATCATAAGCCTAGATCCAGAAGGGTTCTCAGAGGCTGTCTAGCCCAACACATCGTTTTGTAGATAACAAAGATGGAAAATAATTTGTCCAAGGTCACACAGCTAGGAAGTAACAGACACAGATAGTTCTGTGCAGCCTCAAAGGGAAGGACCAGAAGCAGTGGTCTTCTAGATGAGGGCAGCACCATCCAGCATGAGGGGGGAGGGGATGAGGTACAATAGAGCATCTTTTTAATAATGAGCTCCCTGTCACTGGAAGTGTTCAGGAAGAGATTAGAAACTGCAGACAAGGCTCTTGCATTAGATGTCAGGGTGGAGCACACGATCTCCCTGAGGGCCCCTCCAGCTTTCAAGGATCATAGATTTAGGCCCAAGGGGGCCTTCAAAATCCAACCTGATGTCTCATGCAGGAGGAAAGGGAGGAAGAAAAGGAAGGATGAGGAAGGTGGGAAGAAGAGGAGGGAAAAGGAGGAGGGATAGAGAAAGATGAGGATGGAAGAGGGGAGAGGAAGACAAAGGAAGATGAGAGGGAAAAAAGGGAAGAGGAGGAGAGAGATCACTCTTATCCCCTCTGAGCCTCAGGTCCCTCCTGGGTATAGTGAAGGGGTTTGGACCTGAGGCCCAGAGGGAACAAGACTGATCCCAGTCCACCCAGGTGGTAAAGGTACAGACATGAAAGGTAGGGCATGAGGCAAGCCCATCTGTTTATCCCCAGCTTTTCGGTGCTATTTCCTCTTCCTCAGTTTGCCTTTTAAAGAGTCCGTGCACTTTCTTTCCCAGGAGGGGACAGCATGCAAACCATTACTTCAATTTGCCTTGGAGGGCAGAAATACAAAATTTTCTCTCACCTTGAAATAAGGTGAGCGCTCATTTCATCTATGCCCCATTTAGGAGGTGAATGGCCAAGGATAAGACCACTGGGAAGGGGGGGCAAAGGCGCCCCCTTTTTCCTCTCCCTTCTCTTCTCTCTCCTTCTCTTCCCTTTCTTCCCTCTCATCTTCCTTTGTTTTCCTCTCCCCTCTTCCATCCTCATCTTTCTCCATCCCTCCTCCTTTTCCCTCCTCTTCCTCCCACCTTCCTCATCCCTCCTTTCCTTCCTCCTTTTCCTCCCCTTTCCTCCTACTTCTTTTTTCCTCTTCCTCTGCCTTCCTTTTCCCCTCCTCAGCTTTCTCCTCTTCCATTGCTCCCTTTCCTCATCCCTCTTCTTCTTTTCTCTTCTCTTCCTCTTTCCTCATCCCTCCATTTCTTCCTCCTCCTCCCTCTTTCTCTGCCTCCCCTCTTACCTCCTCACCCTCCTTTTTCTCCTTCTTTCACTTGACCATTCCTTCTCCCTCCTCCTCTCTGGCCTCAGCCCCCCGGCCTGCAGGATTGGGAGTTTCTGAGTGCATCACCTGGCAGGCGGAGAGCTCAGTCCCTCCCTCCCTGGCCTGCTGACTGTCCGGCCCCTCAGGTCCCTGCTGATGGCAGCAGGGCTGGTAAACTGCTGGAGGGAGTGATCGCGACCCCCCAAGTGCTGCCTCAGGCAGCAGCTGCAGGAGCCGGCAGACCCTCAGCCCGCAGCCGAGCTCGGTCTCTGTAGAGGCGAGGGTAGAGGCTGGAAGCCGGACGGACATCAGAGACAGCAGCACCCAGCAGCTGGGACCCCTTTGCAGGGCTCGCTGCCCAGATTGTGGCTGCAACAGCAGCTCCCTCTTCGAGCCCCCGCTGCAGCCCCGAGCCCCCAGGATCACTGCCTCCCTCCTGCCCACCCCACTGCAGTCAGTTGGATCCGGGTTCGTGTATGCCATCTCGAAGTGGCTGCGCCCCTCTCCTCCCCTTGTGCTCTCTGGGAACCCTCGCTCAGCCTCCATCCCTTCCTCTCATCAAGCTGGCCCGCTCGGAGGTGCCGGACGCCTGCGTCCTCTGGCCTTTTTGGAGGGTGAGAGCTGGGAACAAGCATCGCCATGCTGCTGGTGGGAGGTGTCTATGCCGTGAAGAAAAGGAAAAAGCCGGTGTCGAAGAGGTGGGTACTTGGACTCAGTGAGCGGGCAGCCACCTAGTCTGCCTCTGCTGCTGTCCCACTTGGGGCCAGCCTGCTTCGCCCGGGAGCAGAACTCAGCCGGTTGGCCTTTCCCTATGTGCCTTTAGAGAGTGGCAGCCTCCTGAGGGGCTCAGAGTCCGGTACAGAGCTTCTAGGAGCCCGGGGAAGGCTTGGCGATCGGGAGGTCTTCACTTGGCAGAGGAGGAGGCCTTTTTGCTAGGGCCACCAAACTGGTAAATCGGAGGTCGGCACTGAAAGCCAGTACTTCTGACTCTAGAACCCAGACGGTCTCAAAATGCGCCCGCCCACCCGCATCCTTATCTCAGGAGGTCTTGGGTATCCTCAGTGGGGCTCCTTGGGGACCTAGGACAGGGCTGGGATAGCCTTGAAAAGCCCCCACAGCCTTCGAGGAAGCGAATTCTGGGCTACAATCAACGGCTCAGGGTAGCGCTCTAGACCGCCAAGTTTAGGGAGGGAGAGGCCCCGGACTCAGCCGCCCTTCAGGCCTCTCCTCTTCCTCTGGGTTCTAACGCTGGGCTCCGAAAGTGCCGGCCCAAGGGGGCCGGGAGGAGGGCTGGCCAGGCTGGGGGCTGGCTAAGTGGCTTTCATTTTACATTTTTACTGTTTGCTTCTTGTCTTCCCCAAGACTTCTTCCCTGCCCCCAAGTCTCCTGAGCTCCATGAGACCACCCCTGCCCTGAAAAGAATTTCCATTTTATTTTTTCTACTTAGAGGGGGATTTTCTTTCTCAGCTCCTCTGAACTGACTCAGGTCTCAAAAGCAAGTTTAAGGTCGTTTCCCTTGGGGAACCCGGATGAGGCTAGACCAAGCAGCGGCCAGTGTTTCAGTGGAGCTGAAAAGGAGGGGTGGAAGGCTAGGACCGTTCTCAGCTGTCTCTGCCTGCCACTCCATGCCCTGAGGGTGTCTGGAATACTGATACCTTGTTTTTGTTCTGCCATGATGTATGCACATGGATGTATTCCAGTCAGGGCCCAGCCCCTGCTGGATGGGTCAGTGCTCTCAATGAAAAAAACCTGAATTTGGCATCAGAGGACCTGGCTTGAATCCTGGGCCTGCCTCTTCCTCCTCTCTGCTTCTCCCATCTCTAAAAGAAAGGGTTGGGGCAAGGTGGGAATTGTGACTTGAAAGGACTAATCATGAAACCCAGTGAAATCTGCCTCCTGTCCCTGGGCAGTGGAGATGCTCTGGGGGCTTGGAATAAGGCGTCTGTGGTCAGGCTGGACCTTGGTGCTGATCTGCTTTCCTTCATGGTTACACTGGAAGATTCTAATGTGAGTGGGGGATTCACTGACCAGGAAGGGACAGCAATGTTTAATACAAAGCACTGATGAAAAACATTGATCTTTTACTGGGGCTGGACCAGGACCAATATCCCAGGTAATTCCTGAGGAAGAGATTTCCCAGTCCATGATGCCCTGGAGCATAGGCTTAGATAGACCATTGTTTGGGGTTCCAACTTGTCATTACATTCATGTGAAAGCTGCCTCTGCTGAGGTAGAGGAAGTCATCTGAAGGATGAAGGAAGTGATGAGCTTTGGTTAGGGCCATGCTAACATGTGTCAGAGGCAGAACTGGAACCAGAGTCTTCCTGACTCCAACACAACCTCTGGCCATTCAATGACGCAGCCTCGAGATGCCCCCAAAGATGGAGGACTGATACCAAGCCAAGAAGGTGGGAGATGGAATGCTGTGTGAGAGAAACAGCAAATAGACCTCATTGACTGGAACCCAGACCTGGGACGTGAGCCCAGAGAGCAGTGGCTGCCACTGTCCCTGTCCAGCTTCTGCATTCTGAACAGAACAAGTAAGACCAGAGGGGCAGCTTATAGAACTTAGAGATGTAGGGACCAGAAGCTGGAGAGGACATCTCTCATGGTCTCCTGGTGTAGCAGCAAGCACCCCAAGCACGTCCTCAGGGTTTGCTGCCCATACAGGTTCTTGGATCTGCTTTGTTAAAGGAAAGCAACTCAAAATGGGTTAACAAGCTTACTTTAATCAGTCAGACATATATCGTTTACCTTGTTCAGGAGAAAAGGTCAGCACCCTGAACCTCAAAGTATACAG
>NW_027186383.1:2327878-2344768 GCF_028583685.1 Petaurus breviceps papuanus
AACGGCTTCCCAGAACACAGATCAAATCACAGAACACTTCTCAAAGTGAGCCCCAAAACAAAGTTACACATCAGGGCTTATATAGCCTTCTCCTGGCTCAGAGAATGTAACAACCTTATTGACTCACTGGCCAATCAAGAAGTATCTACTGAAAAACAAGCCTCCCACCCCAGGCTTCAGGTGCACTTTAGCCTAGGGGCAGGGAAGATCTTCCAAATTTGCATTCCCATTACACCTGGCCTGGTCTTCACCCTGACATCAGCCTTGGTTTGCCTGGAGAACAGTTAATTATTACAAGATGCCTTCTTTATTTTCTTTTAATTTTTAAATTTTTAAAAATTGATTTGTTTGTTTACTTTTAGTTTACAGGATTCAATTCCACGATTCCTTGAGTTTCACATTTTGTCCCCCTCCTGTTCCTCCCTCCTCCATGGCGGCATATATTCAAGTATAGGGTCTGTAAATACTTTCACATTATACATTAGTCAGGTTATAAAGACGGATTCTATCAGATGGAATGAAAAATGGTAAAGAGTAAACAAAACCAAACAAGAAAAGGAAAAAGATCAGGTATTTTGCTTTCATCTGGATATAAACTCAATTCTTTCTAGTTCTTTCTCTGGATGCACACATTTCTCTCCATCATGAGTCTTTTGGGATTGACTTACATTACTGCGTTGCTGAGAAGAGTCCAGTCTATCAAAGTTGGTCTTCACACATAAGTTGTGGTGGTAATTATGTACTAATTTCTCCTGCTTCTGTTTTTCTCACTCAGCATCAGTTTGTATAAGCCTCTCCAGGAAAATATGAAATACATCTGCTCCTCATTTCATAAAACACAATAATATTCCATTACATGCATATACCACAACTTGTTTAGCCATTCCCCAATTGATGGGCATACCCTTAATTTCCAATTCTTTGCCACTACAAAAAGAGCTGCTATAAATATTTTTTGTACATATGGGTCTTCCTCCTACTTCTATGATCTTTTTGGGATACAACCCTAGAAGTGATATAGCTAGGTCAAAGGGTATGAAATTACTTATAGCCATTTGGGCATAGTTCCAGATTGCTCTCCAGGATGGTTGAATCAGTTCACAACTCCACCAACAATGAATTAGTGTTCCAATTTGTACACATCCTCTCTAGCATTTGTCATTTTCCTGTTTTGTCATCTTAGCCAATCTGACTGGTGAGATGTGGTACCTCAGAGTTGTTTTGATTTTCATTTTTCTAATCACTAGTGATTTAGAGCATTTCTTCATGTGCTTATAGATATCTTTAATTTCTTTCTCTGAAAACTGCCTGTTCATATCCCTTGACCATTTATCAATTGGGAAATGACTTGTATTCTTATAGATTTGACTAAATTCTCTGTATATTTTATAAATGAGGCCTTTATCAGAGATATTGGTTGTAAAAATTCTTTCCCAATTTTACACTTCCCTCTTAATCTTGGTTACATTGGCTTTGTTTGTACAGAGGAGGCTTTTCAATTTCATGTAATCAAAATTATCCATTTTTCACTTTATAATGCTCTCTAACTCTTGTTTGGTCATAAAGTCTTCTCCCCCCATAAATCTGACAGGTAAACTATTCCTTGCTTTCCCAGATTGCTTACAGTATCAGCCTTGAGACCTAGATCATGCACCCATTTAGACTTGATTTTGGTATATGGTGTTAGATAATGGTCCATGCCCAGTTTGCTTTTCTTTTTATAAAAAGGGGGCTCTTTCTTCTCCCTCACGAAAGTGTGAGTCCAACTTCAATATTGTTGTACGTGAACAGGGCTTTTTGTATGGGAAGTCTAGAGGGCTTGTCTTCCATGTGTCCCATTGGATGTCAGAGGGCTCCAACTGGGGAAGCCTGCAGTCATGTCAAGCATGATGGTGCTGCAGCTGGAGATGAGTGTGTGTGTGTGTGTGTGTGTGTGTGTGTGTGTTGGGGGGTGGGGGTGGCACACCTCTAAGATGCTTGTAATCTGTTCATTTATCTTTCCTGGGTCTGAAAAGGAGAGAAGACAATGAAGTTTTCACAAAGATTTAAACAGTTTGAAATGTACTTGTTTTCGAGTCAGAGTCAGTTAAGTGAGACTCCTGGGGCAGGTGTGGAAGGAGCATGGGATTTGGCATCTGCCAACCTGGGTTCAAATCCTGGCTTTCTCCCATCGTAGCTGTTGTACTTTGGACAACATGAGTACGCCCCCTCTCTGGGCCTCAATTTCTGCATCTGCAAAACAGGAAGAGAAATAGCATCAATTTCTGCGTTGCTGTTAAGGATCCGAGGAGTTATGGGCTGTAACCTGCTCTGTGAATGCTTAGCACAGCAGAGATGTCAGCTAGCATCTGTAAGATGCGCATGCTGGTTGTGCAGGTGTCCCAAAGCTCTGAATCTGAGCTGGCACTTCGGGGTGAGTGACTTCAAATGTGTCGATTTGCTTCTTGGTTTCCTCATTTGTGAAACGTGCGTCTGGTGCATTTCTCAGTGACCCATCAGGTCTATTGCTGTTCTACCAGAGATACAAAGACATTGCTTGAGTCACCGCACACATATACCAGGCAACTGAGAAACGAACAGGTCTTCAGGCTGTGTCCTGTGGGCTTCCCTCCAGTGTGCGGTGCTTAAAGACTTCGTGACTCTTGACAAGTCCTTGAATCTCTCGGAGCCTCAGACAGCTCTGGAGACCAATAGCCTGTAGATGGTTTGAGATCGTCATGGTATAGCGTGCCTGCACTGACCAGATCCTAGGGCCTTGATGAAGGGGATGTGTAGCCCATTTTTAGCACTTAATTAATGTTGAATTTTCATATTGCAAGCATCTGTGACTGAGAGTTGGGGAGCATCTTCTACCAAGGTAGATCTGAAAACTTTAATGACTTTAAGAGGGGCCGTGGCTGGAATATCCATCCCTCTTCTGCCTCATCTGTTGGTTGAGTTCCTCTTTGACTTGTTGGTTCTTAAACATCAGACATAGACTTTGTGAGTATTTTCTGGTGTCTTTCCCCAAACCTGGCTTCCGGATCTCCCCTGTAGGGTCCTATGGGTGTTGTGAGAGGCTGTCCGGTTTCTTGTCTGTAATGCCATTGACTCAAACCCTCACCAGGTGTGTGTTCTCTCACTGCTAAATGGGGGCATCTCCAGTTGTCCTGATCTAGATCTTACCGCTGGATTCAGACGACTCCCAGGGTGAAAGTGAGACTGATGACTTTGCATAGCCCTGCCTCACTTAAATCTAATTCACTTGCATGACATGGCATCATATCCCTGATGTCAGGGCCCTCTTCAAGAAGGAAGGACAGACAACCACCACCACCACCACGGCTAAATACCAATGACTATCAATCCAATTCCATTAAACCACTTAATATTGATTAGTTTTTTGCAAAGAGAAATTTATTTTGAAGATAAAACAAGAACAAAGATAAAATTATTGATGGGCTTATCCTGTAGGCTGTCCCAGGTTGGTAAGACCTGTCAGAGATCATGGTTCAGTGACTAGAGCTCAGGTTCCCAGTGTTACCTCTGCACCTTGAGGAGACATTAGAGTGGCACTTTAAATCTCCAAATCCTAGAGTCCATAGCTACTTCTGGGACATAGTACCCACTGCTGATTCTTGGAGAGCTGCTGGCTCAGAGGCTGCATTTTCAGTATGCACTACCCGGAGTCAATAAGAAGTCATGTGCTCTGTCACCAGAGAAGCCTCCCCATCATACATTGTTGGCTCAGCAAAGTGTTCCTTGATTAGTCTAAAAAATGCTTTGTGTCCATCTGCCAAGTTGCTTGGTCTGTCAGCTCCACACAACTAATTTGGTCTACCCATTCCACTGAAGACTTGGTTTTCTCTAACACTGTGATATCTAATAAAGGGAACTGAGGGAGAGGAATTGGGTTGTCTTTGTTAACCCCAAAGACATCCGTTGAACCCAACATTATGTGTCTAATTTAGGACAAGACTGGATTTTCTCCTCTACTCTCTCTTTTTTTTGGAAAAAAAGAAGACAAATTCTTCCTCAGTTATAAGAGTCCCCAGATGTCCTCTCTGGCTTCCCATCAGTGCCATAGCACAAACCACCTCCCCATTTCTCTTAGGAAAGAGCAGAAGCTCCTATTTGCCTATCCATAGGTGTCCCCAAAAGGTGTCCTAAATGGTGTTCCCAAAATATCTGGTGGCAGCAATTTTGTTAGTGTCTCCCAAGTGCAGCCATGAATAGGATGAAAGGACATACAGCCATCAGGGGTGAGCTACTCTTTGGCCACACATGACCTCTAAACTTGGGTCTACTTTTCTCTGAACTATGTATGTACAATGGGGTGAGTGTGTTACAGAATTTTGTGGGGCATGCTCTGTACCAACTGTCCTTATTGTATCAAGTTAGTATATACCACCCTTCCTTCCTTCCTTCCTTCCCTCCCTCCCTCCCTCCCTCCCTCCCTTCTTTCTTTCTTTCTTTCTTTCTTTCTTTCTTTCTTTCTTTCTTTCTTTCTTTCTTTCTTTCTTTCTTTCTTTCTTTCTTCTGCCCTTTTGAAAGTTATTTAAGCTTCATTGACTAAATTATTTTCATCTGATAATACTTAGGGGAAAGCACCTCAGTTGGGACTTCAGCCAATGGTGTTAGACAATTGCCCCGTCTTTCAGATGTGCCTCTTTCTACTCCCAAAGAAACAGCCCTTATAGTAAAGAATTAAAAAAAAGAAAAGGGGAAAGGAGCAGTTTGACAAAATTGATCAATACTGTGAAACAGCACTGACTTTGAAGACTGAGGGCTTAGGTATGACCTTGGGAAAGTCACTTAGCCTCCTGAGATTCAGTATCCTCCCTCACCTATAAAACAAAGGGCTTTCAGGTCCCTCTGTGCTCTAGATCTATAACCAACATAGTCTTATATTTGTCTATGTTGTGTCTCCAGCTGTTCGGGGGACACCATTTAGGACAGGGATGGGAAGACAGGAACTTCCACTCTCTCCTAAGAGAGATGGGGGGAATGTGCTGTGGCACAGACGGGAAGCTGGGGAGGGCCAACATCCTCTGGGGAAGCCCATGGCTGAGCAAGAATAAGGAGAGGAGAGGAGAAAAACCAGCCTCATCCTAGTTGAACATCTGTTAATTGCCTACAATGTACCAGGCGCTATACTAAATGTTGGGGATACCAAAAGAGGGAAAAGGCAGTCCCTGCCCTTGAGGAGCTTACAGTCCAATGGAAGAGTGGAGGAGACAGCATGCTGACAAAGTCTACAAAGCAAGCTCTATATAGGATAAAGAGGAGATACTGAAGGCCCTGGAATTAGGAGGGGTTCAGGGAGGCTTCCTGTAGGAAATGAGACGTGAGCTGGGACTTAAAAGAAGCCAGGGCTGAATGGACTGAGAGTATTCCAGGCATGGGAGACAACCAGAGAAAATGCCTGGAGCCCAGAGATGGGGAGTCTTGTTTGTGGAAAAGCCAAGAGGCCAATGTTATTGGAGTGAAGAATGTGTGTCAGAGCATAAGGTATAAGAAGACTGCAAAAGGAGAAGGGGACCAGCTTGTAAAGGGTTTGGAAGGCCAAACAGAGAACTTTGTTAAGCAAAACTCCTGTTTTTATAACTAAGGAACTGGAGCCCAGAGAGGTAAGTAGATTCAGGATCTGAACCCAGATCTGCTGAATCCAAATCCATTGTGCTTTCCTAGAATCCTAGCTACAGAGAGGGAAGCATTCTCAAAAGTCATCTGGCCCTGCCCCTTCCTCTGACAGGACCAAACTTGGGCTTTCAAAGGTTAGCTGGCTTCTGAGAGGCCTCCTCCAAGGCTGCACAGCAGGAAAGAGCCAGGGATGGGAGTTTGAACAGAGAAAGTCTTTGGAATCAGAGAAGCAAATCCTCTTTTGCTGCCTGTGTGACCTGGGGAAGACATTTCTCCTCCTTGGGTCCCTGCAAGATGAAGGGGTAGGATTTGATGGCCCCCGAGGCTTCTGGCAGCCTGAACCCAAGGGCCCCAGAGTCAGGGCTCCTCCCTCCACCAGGCTGACTGGGGAGGCATGACTGCTCTCTTAGCTCTGAGCCAAAGCTCTTCCTGTGGATGGCCAGCTTACAAACCAATGCCCCTCACAGCTTTCACTGCCAAGGATTGTGAGGCAAGACTGATCCATACCCCTATGCTAGAAATGTGGAGGTTCACATAGCTGGAGACGTCACTCCCATGCAGGCTGCGGCAGGTACACAAAAGAATGGAGTCTTTAATTGGCAGAATTGCTGCACACCCACTCCAGTTTGGCCATGGAATTTACTGGAAGAATACCTGCATATGGAGTGAGTCTGCGGCTGAGATGGTCTGGGAATGAGCTTGTCTAAACATGGCCACACACCTGGGGTTGGGAATATTTTCTCTCAGAAGACAAATTGGAGTATCAATTTCTTGCAAGGTCAAGATTCCCTGGGCTGTCTTTGGCAGCCTGATGAGCTGGCTGGTACTTTCCAGCTGTTCCTAGCTGAGCCTCTCCTCCTCAACAACTCTTTATTGACATCTTTTGTTTTTACACTGGTTGATTCCCCCCTCTAGCCTTCTGCTTCTCCTTCCCCAGAACTATGCCTCATAACAAAGAATTTTTAAAAAGAAAGAAAAAGGAAGAAGAAAAAATTAGCAAAACCATCAGTATATCAAACAAATCTTACCGTATGTGGAGTTTTCTGCCCTGTGCCTTCACCTCCCCAATCTCTGCAGAGGTGCGGCCTCTCCTTTTCTGATGAAGAAAAGAAAAGGGGAAGAAATGCTAGAAGGCTGGGGAGAACATGAATGGGAGAGCCTGAGCTTAGTGGGGGCTCATCCATCCTCTGGGAGACTCCCAGTTCAGGACTCGGCGTCCAGGCTTGACTGTCTCAGGGTCCCACTGCAGGAGGAGCCTTTTCTTTGCTTCCTCTGAAGCAAAGGTCGTAGGCCCTTTGCTGTGTCTTGACCTAAAGCCTGATGGCCACCGAGGAACGGATTTGGTGTGGGGTTCCTTTCAGGAGCTGTCCTTTGTATCTCTAGATTGAGAGTTCAGTGTTTGAAAGACACAATCCTTCCTGCAGTCTGACTCTCTAAACAGACCGTGAGTAACTTGGCAACGTCGATGGCTGGGCAGAGACTTTCTGGTTTTACATCACACCCTTGAAAGGGGAGACAGGATGCACAGAAGAAGAAGGTGGGGGGTGTCCATGTGCTTTCTCCTTTTGCTTTCAGAGGGAGTGATTTATCCAGCCTGAGGAGAACTTGAGGGAGGCTCTTCAGGAGAAGGTGACATCTGATTTGGGGCACAGGACAAAGTGTGAAAGTGATTGAAAGCTATATATTGAGGGGCACAGAAAGGCCCTGACTCTGTAAGTTTCTGCCAGCAGATTCGGGCAGGTTCTGGGGAAGCTTCACAGAATCCAGGAAGCTTGGAGCTGGTAAAGAGCACAAAGGGATCCAGCTTCCACTTCCTCATCTGCAAAATGGGGCTAAAAATAACACATAATAATAAATATTAAAATAAAAATAAAAATAACACATAATAATAAATAAATATAAAAAATAAATAAATAATAAAAATAACAAAATATCAGTTACTCCATCTGAATAAAGGAATAGTAACAGTGCTGGCTGCATGGGGTTGTTGCAAAAATCAAAACAGGATAATGTGTGTAAAGTGATTTGTAAAATGGAAAGTGCCATGCACCGGCTGGCTGATATCACTCATTCGGTCAGAGCTTGTATTAAACAGATACCAGCTGCCAGTCTTTGTCTAGGCCCCGGGGAAATAGTTCCTGCCTTCAGGGAGCTTGTAGCTTAGCCAGGGGAGATGCTGTGAGTGTTTACAGGCACATGCAGAGTAGATAATAAAAGTCACGTTTTTTATATTTGCAAAATGCTACCGACTTATGTATCATCCGCCAATCCACCCATTTATCTGTCAGTCTCTAAATTAATTTGATCCTCATAAAAATCCAGTGAGGTAGTTGACACTGTCTCCACTTCACAGATAATCTGTGAGGTTATCTGTAAGGGGATAAGTGACTTGCTCAGGGTCACAGAATAGAAGATAATTTTGTAGCAAAGCTATTCCCCTTTATGTTTAATAGTATTTCCCCCCAATCACACATAAAAACAATTTCCAATATTCATTCTTGGAAAGATTTTTGAGTTCCAAATTTTTCTCTCTGCTTCTCTCCTCAAGACAGCAAGCAATCTGACGTAGGTTAGACATGTGCAGTCAGGTGAAACATTTCCACATTAGTTATGTTGTAAAAGAAGAAATAACAAAACACAAACTCCAAAATGTGAAAATAGTATGCTTCAATCTGCAGTCAGATGCCATCAGTTCTTTCTCTGGAGGTAGGTAGCATTTTTCATCCTAAATTCTTTGGAACTATCTTGGATCATTGTATTGCTGAGAAGTCTATCATAGTTAATCATGGCACAATGTTGCTGTTGCTGTATACAACGTTCTCCTGGTTCTGTTCCCTTCCCTCTGCATCAGTTCATGTAAGTCCTTCCAGGTATTTTTGAAATCCACAAAACAGTTATTCTTATAGAAGTTGTGAACAGAAGATACTCAGTCCTGAGGCATCTTGGGAAATAATGCATTTGAGCTGGACCTTTGAAGATCAGTAGAGTTTGGATAGTTTTACCAAGTGGTATCACCTCAGAAATTCCAGTGGTTTGAATAATAATTAATATAAAAAATAGATGCAGACCTGCCTAGATAAATTCATCATAATCTCCTCCCTTTTTTTTCTGTTCAATAATTCCAAGCCACCCCCTCCTGAGGGTAACAAGTCCAACCCTTCAAAAAGACACCAAGATCATCTGAATCAGCAACTCAAAAAACTGACCAACTTGTTGCCATTTCCTGAGGATGTCCAGACCCAACTGGACAAACTTTCCATCCTCAGGCTGGCTGTGGGTTACTTGAAGGTAAAGGGCTACTTCACAGGTAAGATGTGAAGATGGTCCACACTTGGTGTCACCCAATCCAGGAATCCTCCCTTCGAGCATGCTAGGAGGTCAGCAGAATAACCCCACTTAGGATTTGCTGTATCTATGGAAAACAACATGAAAGATGCCCAAATTGAGAAATGGGGGGAGGGGAGAACACTCCTGAGCCTGAGAGGCTCTAGAGGACCTTCTGAGGCCACTTCCCACAGTAAAGGGGAGGAACAGACAGAAATCACAACAGTTCACTGCTGCCCTCTAATAGTTTCCAGTTTTAACTTTTATTCTTGCTAATTGGTGATAAACTGTTGTTTTTATTATACCTAAGGGCTACAAGGGCTGTTGGCAGCGTTTGCATTCGGTGGCTTGGACCAAACACCTGTAATTCAACCCTAATTCTGATGCTGGTTGATTAGTAGTTGGTTGGTTGTGATCACATGGCCCCATATTTAAGCTGGGAAGTTGCTTTGGGAAATAGGCACACGTGGGACAATGCCATGGTGCAGGCATGTGTTCCTGGGTACAATGGGAAGCAGAAGTTCAAATTCCAATTTGGACAAGCGCAGCAAGTTTCAAACCTTGATGACCTTGAGTATCTATCCACCTTGTTAAACCAAGGCTTAGATGCAATGGCTGACATCTTTTGGCATTCCAGGTGTGTTTGCACCAGGACATTGCTTGGATAGGGTACGGGTGATAAAGGTCTCAAGTTAGGGTCAAAATGGTCCAGTCCCTTCCCTTCACCCTCTCCTCTCTGGCTTTTGGTTGCTTGTTGCCCCTTCTGAGAAAGTCAATGATTCCTCTGAAACATGTAGAACTCTATTTCAGAGCAAAGACCCCCAATGACTTTAACCTCGTGACCCATGAATAAGATCTTTGTGGGCATCTTCTTCCACATGTGTCGGTTTTTGTGGGTTGTGATGATGGGAAATTAGTTTGCTTCTCTTGCTTCTTAATTCATATTAATTTATCTTAAAGAAACCACTAGACTGGAAGTATTATGAGGGCAACAACCATATCATTCCTATGTTTTGTGGCTCACTCACCACCTCCCAGTGGGCTCTGCTCAGAATAGCAAGTAAGAAAGAAATCAGCAAGTAGTATTAAGTCCCTGTTATAGGGCAGTTACTGTCCTTGATCCTGGACATGCAAAGAAATAAAGCAATCTTTGCCCTCAGGGTATTTATATTCTAACACTAGAGACAACGTGCATTCTGTTTTTCAATTGTTTGAGTCATGTCTGATTCTCTGCGACCCCATTCAGGATTTTCTTGGCAGAGATACTAGAGTGGTTGGTAAAGTATATGAGACTAGATTTGAAGTCACAAAGACAAATCTTTCTCCTCCAGATCTGGCACTCTGTTTAATACTCTACCTAAGCTGCTCCAACAACATGCTCACATATAGTTATGTACAAAGTGTGTACTGTGTAGACATGGTTATAAATAAATGTAATGCAATATCAAATAGATGCCAAACAGATTCAAAGTGCTTGGGGGCAGGGTAGAACTGGTAGCTGAGGATCAAGAAAGGCTTCATTTGTTGGGAAGGTGATGTTTTAGTGAAGGTGAGAAAGAAGCTAGGGATTCTGAGAGAGTGAGGAGAGGAAGCAATTGCACCCCAGGCATGGGTGACAGTGGGCGCTGTTTCTGTAGGAGATACTTGTTGGGAAGGTGATCTTCTAGTGAAGGCGAAAAAGAAGCTAGGGATTCTGAGAGAATGAGGAGAGGAGGCAAATCCACTGCAGGCGTGGATGACAGTGGGCGCCATTTCTGTAGGAGATACTTGTGGTCCCTATTTTCCTACTGGGGTCTTTCGTCATTCAGTCAGGGAATGGTTGCTGAGCCTGGCAAGGTATAATGCCTCTGTCTTCTGGCAGCCTCATGCTTTGGGGCCGGATACAAACTCCAAAGAGGACTTGAAAAGATCCACTCTGAAGAACAGGGGTTTTGGCCTTGAGAAGGCCTTCGATCTCAGCTTGATTGTGAGTAGCAAAAGCAGCAGAATGGAGGCTGGAGAAGGGGCATAGGAAAATCTCTATTCTCAAGCTGGAGCTTGTGTTTTCAATTCAAAGTTGTTCAGTGCAAGCCACAGGAAGAGCTCCCCATACTCTTGGCAAGTGTCCACCCCACCCAAAAACTTTGAGTTGATGCTGAGTGTTTGCTTCATTTTTCTGCTGTAGATACTTATACATGGACACATCATCTCTCAGTTGAATAAAAACTTGGAGATTAGGGTCTTAGGTTTTGCAATTGGATCTCCAGCTCCTAGTTCAGAGCCTGGCATAGTTCAGGGTTTAATAAATGCTTGTGAATTGTTTGCTTGAGAGATGGAGCTTCAAGAATGCACGGCATGTGCTCACTCTGGATGGACTTCCCATTGAAAGAGAGCAAGGAACATCCTTCTAGTTAGAGGCAGTTACAGGAAGGCAACATGAAGTTCAATATGAAAATAATTTATTAGTAACCCAGTTAGGGCTGACTAAGAAAAAGAAAAAGAAAAATGGAATAGACTGCCTTGGAATATTGGGGGGTTGGGGCAGGATCAGTATTGAGTTCCCTGTTACTAGAAGAGTCAAATGAAGCTATGGCTATTTGCCAGGAAGCTGTGCATTGGGGAATGGCTTGGATCAGCTGATCTTTGGGGTCCTGTTTACCTTTAAAGTTTGATGGATCCATGATATTTATGCACTTTGAAGCCACAAGCTAGAGAGACACCCCAGTCTATAAAGGAGAAGAATAAAAGCATAAGAAATAAAGCATAAAAGAGGCAGTCCCAGAGGGCATCATCAAGGAAGCTCCTACTTAAGGTCTTCCTAGGGGCAAGTGTTACTCCAGATTAAGTCATGGATCTGTTCTTCCGAAGCCCTATCCCTCACCCCTCATTGGCAAAAAAAGCCATGGGTTCATGGACCTGGAGCTGGGAGTGATCTCAGAGACCATCCGGTTCAATCTCCTCATTTTACAGGAAAAAAAAAAAAGCTGAAACCAAGAAAATAAAAGGACTTTAGATCAGAGGCCGGTAGACTTAGAGGTGGAAGGGACCTCAAATATGATATGCCCTCCAATTTTAAAGAGGGGGAAACTGAGACTTGGGGGAGGAAATTAGGTGACTTATCCAAGTTTACACAGGTCATAAGTGGCATAGATGGGATTTGAACTCAGGGTTTTTGACTCCAAATGCAGTGTTATTTTTGCTGTCAAAAGTGATTAAGGTCTAGAAAAAAGCAGCCAATTCTTTCCATCCCAGAAAACCTCACTTGTTACTAAGAGAGCACCTGTGAGGCCAGAGTTAGAATCCAGCCCTTCCTCCCAATCTGCCTAATTACAGACCTGGCATAATTAATTGCATAGTAACAGCCTGGTGTTTTGCTGCCAAACATTCTCTCCTGCTTTGGATGCACTTACAGGTAGTGATGTTGGAAACTCTAAGAGGAGGATTTCAAGTCCTATTCATTTAAAAGCATATGAATGGGCTAGAATAATGTTTTGTAAGCAGTGATGAAGGGGATGGTTTCAGAAAGATCTGGGAAGACTCCTCTGGACTGATGTAGAGTGAACAGAACTAGGAGAAAAATTTATGTAGTAACAGAAACATGGTATAAAGATAATTAACTGTAAAATACTTAGTAATGGGGGTGGAGCCAAGATGACAGCATAGAAGCAGGAAAACTCCCCATGCTCCCTCCATAGCCATCTCAAATACTTATAAAAAATGACTCTAAACAAACTTTAGGGCTACAGAACACACAAAGTGACAGAGAGAAACAAATCTCCTGCTGAAGACAGCCTGCAGGTGGACAGGAAGGGTTCATTTCAGCCTGCTGGCAGCAGAGCCCAGCCCTGAGTGAGCCCAAGGTTTTAGCCTCAGGGTGGCCTGACCAATCTGAAGTAGAGGGACATCAGGAGAGTAGATCACCAGCAGCTGTACCAATCTCCAGAATTATCAACCAATAAATGCCAAAGAAAAAGTGAGAAGTCAGTGTAGACTTTGGGAACAGGGAGTCCAGGAGTACAGTCTGGTCTCTGCCCCCAGAGGGAGAAGTGGTGGAGGTGCAGTGGCTGCCACTAAGTGACTGCTTCAGAGCTCCTGGCCTGCAGATTGTAGGGTAATCAAGCAACCATTCTAAGGGATAATCACTCTTCCTTTAATCTGATTGGATCTGGATTGCTGTCTAGGGTGGAGGTCCTGGGGTGTGTGACCAGGGAGCCAGAACATGTGGAGGCTTCAAAGAGGGCAGCCAACTAACTAATAGCTCTGGCAGCTGTGAAAACTCCAGCCATTTAGGACAAAGCTCTCCTCTCTCGAAGCACAGTTCTACTGTGGCAAAAAGCTCAAAAGTTAAGTAATTGAGTGGCAACATGAGCAAGCAAAGGAAGCAAACACAGTAATAAAACTTTGGATTCCTTTTTTGGGGACAAAAAGGATCAGAGCATGGAATAGGAGGAAGACAGAGAAGTCAGAACGCCTGTACCAAAAGCTTTCAAGAAAAACATGACCTGGTTACAGGCCATGGAGGAGCTAAAGAATGATTTTGAAAATCAAGTAAGAGAAGTAGAGGGAAAACTGGGAAGAGAAATGAGAATGATGCAAGATAATCATGAAAAAATGAGTCTACAATGTGACAGAAGAAAATGACACCTTAAAAACTAGATTAACTCAAATGGCAAAAGAGGCCCAAAAAGCCAATGAGAAGACTGCCTTAAAAAGCTGAATTTGACAGATTGAAAAGGAATTTCAAAAACTTACTGAAGAGCATAAGAAATGAGAAATCAAGATACTGTAAAACAGATCCAAACAAATGAAAAAATAGAAGGCAATGTGAAATATCTCATTGGGAAAACCACTGACCTGGAAAAGAGATTCAGGAGAGATAATTTTAAAATTATTGGACTACCTGAAAGCCATGATCAAGAAAAGAACCTAGAAATCATCCTTCAAGAAATTCTCAAGGAAAATTGCCCCAATGTTTTAGAACCATCGGGAAAATAGAGGTTGAAAGAATTCATCAATCACCTCCTGAAAAAGATCCCCAAAAGAAAACTCCTAGGAATATTTTAGCCAGGTTCTGGAATTCCCAGATCAAGGAGAAAAATATTACAAGCAGCCAGGAAGAAACAATTGGAATATTGTGGAAACACAAACAGGATCACACAGGATCTGGCAGCTTATACACTGAGGGATTGAAGGGCTTGGAATATGATGTTCTGGAGGTCAAAGGAACTAGCATTAAAACCATGAATCACCTACACAGCAAAACTGAATATCATGTTTCAGGGGAAAATATGGTCATTCAGTGAAATAGAGGACTTTCAAGCATTCTTGATGGAAAAACTGGAATTGAATAGAAAATTTGACATTCAGACACAAGAAGCAAGAGAAACTAGAGAAGTTAAACAGAGAAAAGAAATCATAAGGAGCTTATCAAAGTTGAACTATTTACATTCCTACATGGAAAAACAATAATTGTAACTCATGAGACTTTTCTCAGTAAGAGGATAGCTGAAGGGAATATATATGTATATATATATACATGTATACATACATATATGTTTATATGGGAGGGTATATGTGCATAAAATACATATGTGTCTGTGTATGTATGTGTACATGTGTAGATAGACAGAGGGCACAGGATCAGTTGAATAGGAAGGGATGATATCTAAAAAATAAAATTAAGGGGTGAGAGAGGAATATAATGAGAGCATATAGGGAGAGATGGAATAGGGTAATTTACCTCATATAAAAGAGGTAAGTGAAAACTGTTACAATGGAGGGGAAAAACAGGAAGGCAAAAGGTAATGGGTCAATCTCACTCTCATTGAATTTGGCTTAAGGAGGGAATAACATAAACACTAAATTGGGTATCTTACCCTACAGGAAAGTAGGGGGAAGGGGATAAGTGGTGGCATGATAGAAGGTAGGGCAGATTGGGGGGGGGGTAGTTAGAAGCACACACTTTTGAAAGGGGACAAGGTCAAAGTAGAAAATAGAATGGGGGGGTTAGGATAGAATGGAGGGAAATATAGTCATTCTTTCACAATATATCGACTATGGAAATGTTTTATGTAACTACACATGTATAACCTATACTGAATCACTTTTCTTCCCACTAGGGGTGGGTGGTGAGGGAAGAAAGGAAGAATCTGGAAATCAATGTTTTAAAATCAAATGTTAAAAAATATTATTATTATTGCATGCAACTGGGAAATAAGATATACAGGCACTGGGGTATAGAAATCCATCTTGCCCTACTGGAAAGTCAGAGGAGGGATGAGGAAGGATATAAGAGAGAGCAGATTGGTGTAAGGGGTATTGAGTAGGATTGCTGTTTTTGGGTGTGGGGTAGGGGAAAAATGAGGAGAAAAAAAATAAATACATGATACCCATTAAAAAAAAGTCACATAGCCTCTTACAAAGAGGCTAATGCAAGAGTTAGAGGAAATATTTCTCCCTTCCAACTCTCAGCTCTAGCCTTATGGAAAAGGATTTGCTGATTGTGTGTTTAACTCACCCCCCCCCCCCATTCTTTAGACTATCTCAGGGTTGAATTCAAATAAATTTGAAATGATTCTCAGAATCTCCGAATTCTGGAGCCCATCTCTTCCCACTCACACATGAACAGTAATCCTGTCTATGACATCAGCAATAAGTGGTCACCCTGTCTCTGCCTGAAGACTTCCCGTGATGAGAAGCTAAGTACCTTTTTCAGCACCAAGCAACCCTTTCCATCCCCAACCTTCTTTCAGTGTCAGGAAGTTCTTTCTCTTACTGAGTTAAAATCTGCCTCTGTAAACTTACCATGGGGACCTGCTTTCTGGGGTCAAGTGGAAAGAATGTGGCTGATCTGTCTTCTTTTGGGCACTTCATCTAGCTTTTGGTGACTTTTTGGCTTGTGGAGTTCATGGGGTGCTTGGGTGGCTGTGCTTGGACCCCAGTTTGTAAAATCACATTTCTCCCTAGCCTCAAATCTCCCTCGCCTCAAAACACTGTCTCAGGCAGTTTCTCTCTAGCTCAAGGTCAGCATGATCTAACAAAATACTTCTCTCCCTTCCTGGCACAGTGTCCAGCTGCACCTGTAGAATTTAGTAGTTTGACCCAACTGTGTCCTGGCTGAAGCAGCCTATCACATGTATCCTAGACTCAGTCATTTGTATACTCCCTAGCTCATTATACACATCCTAAATCCCCCATTAGCCTGGGACGTACATATGACATACATGTACTCCCAGTATCCATCTTGTCAAACACGGCATTGATTGGCAGCTTGATCAGCCCTGATTTAGCTGACTTAGTGACTTTCAAGCCTAAAACCACAGCTCCAGGCAGATGCCCCCCCGCCCCCGGGTTATTTCCCAGTGAATTCTGGGCAATACGACTGTGTGGTATACATTAAAAGTGCATGTTCCTTTAAGCACAGAGCACTCCTTAACTCCTCCCTAATCCCTCTCTGACTAGCCTAGTTAGCATAATTGGCACAGGTTTTATTACTGTTATGCTACATAAACTTTAAATGTGCCTCTCTAAGGTTGCAAGTTCTGTAAGAACTCTTGCCTGCTGTAAAGTGTGACGATAGATCTTTGCCACCTTGACTCAGACAAGGCTTGATTCCGTGAATTCATTCCGCACTGCTTTCCAGGGACTCTGGCTCTTGGGGCTCCTGACCCCCCCCCACCTTTATCAGTTATTTGCTCAGTAGAGATTTATGCTTTTGTTCTCTGAACTCACTGACTTTATGGATTCATTTCCAGCTTCTCAGAACCTTAGTTTGCTCCTCTGTCAAATGGGGATAATGATGTCTCTAGGGTCTACTCCCAGGTTGTACATCAAAAGGGCTGCCCTATAGCATTGTCAGCTCTAGAGAGATGGGACCCCTGCATTAGAGGAGAGAGAGACAAAGAGAGAGGGAGAGACAGAGACAAAGAGAGGGGGGGGGAGAGAGAGAGAGAGAGAGACAGAGAG
>NW_027186383.1:2344868-2362687 GCF_028583685.1 Petaurus breviceps papuanus
CCTCACTTAAGTCCAACTCACATGCAAGTCAAGATATCTTCAGAAATGAAGGATAACAACAGAAATATTGACTGTGTGACCCTGGACATCCTCTCTGTGGTTTTCAGCTCTCTAAGACTGTAAGTGATAGAAAAGGTGCTGGTTTGCATTTGTGGTGGGAGTTTCCTCACCTGGGAGTTCCCTACACCAATGACATCGTTCCTATTCATTTCTCTTATATCCCTGCCACTACCCCTATTAGTTGACCTCCCAAGGGCCAGCTTCCTTCACCTTTTTGTGAGTGCATGCTCTGGGGCTTGGCGGGAGGGAGCCAGCAGGCAGCTGTGCTTGGCTGTGCATGTGTGTCTAGGAGTGCCCTCCTCTGATGTTCTTCACATTTTCCTCTGGCCACGTGCCTCCCAGATCTGCAGCTGGGCATCAGTTCAGGCTGAGAGCTCACCCAAGCAGTCTGAGCTGTGGGCAGACACTGAGGCTCCCAGGGATTAATTCTCTTCAGCCCTGGAGTCCCGGAGCTTTGTCCTTTGATCTTCTCTTGGGCTTGGAGGTGGAGTGCTTTCTTTCCTCCCTCCCTCCCTCGTCTTCAGCCCATATGGGGAGAGATTCTCCCTGCTCCACCTCCAGCTCTGGAAGGCTCTCCCTGGATAAAGTCACTGTCCTGGGGAGAGGCTCGTCACTGGGCTGGACTGCCCAGAGCCCTGGTAGTGTCATGCTGAGTTGGCTATGGACCTGAATACAGTACAAACGTGCTATGCACTAGGAAGGCACAGACTGTGCTTCCAGCCTTAGCCCTCTTCTTCCGGATCCCCTAATGCCCCCTAGATCTTTGGAGAGGTTGAGCCCGCTTTTGCTGTCATGCCTACCCCTGACTCTGGAGTGAATGAAGATGAACAGAGAGGTGTGCATCCAAGGGCATCCAAGGTTCAAGTCATTGTGTCCAATCCCTACAGGGAAGGGGGAGGCAAGAACCAAAGGTAGTTGGAGTTGGGAAGACCTGTATTCAAATCCTGTCTCTGACACTAAGCAACTGTGTGACCTTGGACTGATCACTCAAATGGGGCCTAAGTTATAAAATGATTCTCTGAGTGCAGCAAAGGAAGGCAGCTAGTGGTTCAGCAGAGAGAATCAGGAAGACCTGAGTTCAAATCCAGCTCCAGACACTAATTAACTGTATAAGCCTGGGCAAGTCACTTAACCTCTGATTGTGTCAGTTTCCTCATTTGCAGATAAACTATTATGTATTATGTATTCAATTATATATACAATATTATACATAATATTATATATACAATATTGTATGCAATATATTTATATATGATATGTTATATTATTGTTATATGATATGTTATGGAGGTAATACAGGCACCCGTCTCCCTCAAATGAAGCAAGCGGGCTTAGCTCGTGCCTGGCACATAGTAGGCACCATAAAGGTTTATTCCCTTCCCTTTCCCTCTCCTCTTCCTACTGAAAAGAGAGAGGGGCAAAGTAGGTGTAGCAATGAGGTCTCCCTCTTAAGGCCTGTGGTCCTCCCTTGCCGCTGACCGCTGTTCCTAGTCAGCCTGGTGAGGCTCCAATCCACCAGAGGATGTCACCCCCATGCTGAGATGCCACACTTTCTTCATGATCCTACCATCCCTGGAGGCGTGGAGCTGTGTACATCCACCAACCCATTAAGGAATGGCTAAATGTGGCCAGAACAGATCGAGTCCAGGAGTGAATCCTGGGATAGGCGAGACAGGAATGACCTTCTCTCTTTTTTTCCCAAGGACCCCCAGGGATGGCAGGTCCAAGGGAAGAGGACAAAGGCAGGCTGTGGGGTAAGGCATCATGGGTGGACAGCAGAGCTCCTGACTGCCTTGGGCACTCTCCTAGGTAATCAGGTCCCAGGATGAGCCTAGTCCTGAGGTTAAGCATTCCTATGTGCCCAGTTCTCCCCAGCCATGCCAGGACCATCTGCCAAACTGCTTTTCTTCATGAGCATGAGCAGAACAGAGGAAGTCTTGCCCTTCACTGGTGGCCCAGCGCCATGTCCCCCATCTGCCTTGGAATCCCTTCTGGAGCTAATCTCTCTGATGCTCTCAGTCCACATGGAAAGAATGACTGTCATCTGGCCGCAGTGAATTCTTTTGGCCCCTCCCAATCCATCTGCTGTCACTGACACCCAGGAGCCATGGCGCAGGGTGGGCTGCAGGTGGCCTTGGAGGACCAGGCTGGGATTCCTGTCTCTGCCACTTACTGTCTGCATGACCTTGGGCACATCACTTCCCTTCCCCAGGCCTCAGTTTCTTCTGAAAAAATGACAGGATTAAAATTGATGGCTTCTGAACGCCTTCCAGCTCTATGTGGATGAGCCCAAGAAGGCGCAAGTGTCATGTCTGAGGGAATATTATTCTTCTCCATCAACTGGTTTATTCCTGTCATGCCTCAGGGACTCTTAATACATTCAAAATAAGTTGTCTTTGCTCTTGGTTTTTTTAAAGGCACAATTAGCCTTAAGGGCTGCATGGAAAGTGTTGGATGTTAGAGTCAGGACAGGACATTCTTGTCAGGCTCAGATGCTGGGCCACATCTAACAAGGGGAAATGTAACAGGGAGAAACAGAAGCTTCTTTGTCTGTTTCCTGGGTCTTTCCATTGAGCTGGCTCTGAATTGGGTAGGGGGGGGAATGGCCTGGCCTTGGTCCCCTTGGGAAATGGCCCAATGGCTTCAAAATCACTTCCTGCTTTAAAAGCCCATCTCTGGAACCCCAGGGATGGATCTGGGGATCATGTAACTCCACCATCTCCAAAGGGTCAGCATTGAAGTAACAGTAACTTGTACGCTTCATCTCCCATTGGCCTTTTTTCCTTTTCTCCCTCCTTTTTTTTCTGTCTCTCCCCCTCTTTTTGATTGTTCTCTTTTTCTTCCTCTTCTTTCCTCTTCCTCTTTCTATCTTTTCCTCCATTCTTCTCCCCTTTCCCCTTCTCTGTCTCTCCCTCTTTTCTTCCTCTTATCCTGTGAGTTATTACCAGACCCCCACCTGCTCCTTAATTGAATAGTTCTTTTTGGCATGGTGGCACCCAGGGTGTTAAAGCTCTGGAAAGTTCTACCAAACTGGAAAAGAGATAGACAGACTGAGGCCCAACCTATAGAAGTCCATGGGAGCTCATGCCAGTCCCAGGCTGGCACAGAAGGCGACTCAAACATTTGTACAAGCGCCAGTCAGTCCAGCAGGCAGATACAGATAGAATGAGGTTGCCATGCAGGCAGGCTTCTCTCCCTCTTTTCCCCCAGAAGCTCAGAGTAAAGGCCCCAGCTGGCTAGCACCATGTGTTATAGGGATGTAAATTTAAGATCTTCCCTGCCCCTAGGCCCTTTGATAGGCTTAAGTGCACCTGGAGCCTGTGACTGGAGGCTAGTTTTTCAGGAGGCTTGGTGCTCTGGGATTGGGCAGTGGGTCAAGAGGGTTGTTACATTCTCTGAGCCAGGACAAGGTTATATAAACCCTGATGTGAGGCTTTGTTTGGGTGCTCACTTTGAGAAAAGTTGTATGATTTGACCAGAGGAGACTCTGGGCAGCCATTGAGCCCCCAGGCTTTGAAAACCCAGATGTTGGTGCTTCCCTCTCTGGTATCTGACTAGGTATAGATGTAATGGTCAGACGGTTGGAGGCCTGTATGCTTGAAATGTTTCTCTGTCTGCTTGTAATTTTTGTTTGTGACTTGTTTGGATTCTCTGAAGTTTGAGGTTCTGACCTTTTTCCCCTGAACTAGGTAAATGATATGTGTTTGATTAAAGCAAGATTGTTAACCCATTTGCAGTTGCTTTCATTTAGAAAGGCAGATCTGGGAACCTGTGTTGGCAGCCACCCTGGGATGCTGGGATGCTTGCCACTATGCTCAGGGAGCAGCCTGGGTCCCTTTTCCAAAGTAGAGCCAGGGTCTAGGAACATTCTGCCAATGGGACAAATGCCTCGACGGAAGATGCCTCTCTCTGCATTCTCTGCTGAGGGGTGGATCAGCTCACCAAGCAACAAACAGCAATGTCCATCAAAACAACAAAACTCCAGCTCCTGCTTTTCTTGTCTTTTCTGGTGTTGACACAGCTTCTCCTCCTTTCCGGAGTGACCACCACTGAGACAGGAGGGTTCCTGTTCAGGGACTGTTGGCTGGATGCTGCCAAGGTCCCTTCTGGCTCTAAGAGACCCAGAAGCCATGAATTTGCTCAGCTGCCGAGGCAGACTTACATTCAATGTGGCAAGCTGGAGGCAGTTAAGTGGTGGAGGGGGAGAGAGCAGGACTTTGGAGTCCAAGAGACCCAAGTTTAAATCTGTCCACGGACATGTATTAGCTGTGTGACCCTGGCCAAGTCACTTAACCTGCATCAGACCTGAGTTTTCTCACTTTAGACTAAGGATTCTAACAGCACTTTCTCCTATGCTTATTGCAAGGATAAAACTTGATGGGCTTTGTAAAATTCTGTGCAAACCTTAAGATGATGTATAAGCACAGCTTAGCTATTATTATGAATATTATTACCTGGGGGCACTTTACACACAGCAGCCCCTTGAGTCCCACCAGAGCCTAGGTCCTAATGTCGCCATCTGCTCCTGAGGATGGGCACCAGCCTGCCTTTCTGTCCTTCTCTGCACCAAAGAACAAGTCATTCCTTGACATGTAGCAGGAACAGAGGTGCCAAAAAGGACCGACGGAACCTCTGAGAAGCCAGGGACTGCTCTTGGTTCTCATCAAGGCCCAGTGAAGAGCACCAGGGTTTTTAGCTGCCATTTCCTAGGGCTTGTTTCAGGCATTGCTAGGGGAGGAAGTCAGCTTTGTCTGTTCCTGTGCCAGTCACTAAGCAGCAGAGTGTCTCCATAATCTTTTCCCCAGCAGATCCCTCTTCTGTGTTTGCCAGCCCCCACGGTCTGCTCCTGGGGCTCCAATGCACCTGACCTTTGATGTATCATAACACAACCTGGACTGCTCAGATGGCCCCCAAACTGGCCTTGTCTGATCAGAGGCGCTAGGCCAGCTGCCGTCAGGGCCACAGGGGGCCAGAGTAGTGAGCCTGGCCTTCTTTCCTTGCCCCGCTTATTAATGAACCCACTGGGTCTCCACCCTACACCTAGAGGTGGAACAGAGTCTGAGAGATCAAAGAAGAATGTTCTAGACTTGCAGCTGGAAGGAGAGCAGAGGTCATCTAGTCTCCCTCCAAGGATAGCCTTCTCTGAACACTTTCCAGCTCCTCAGGCCCCCCACCCCCACCCCCAAATAGGGTTCCCAGATCTGGACAAAGGATCCTCTCTGAAACATCCCTGAACAAAAGGTCAGCCAGAATTTGCTTGCAGACCTCCAAAGATGGGGAGGTCATTACCTTTTGAGGCAGCCTAGTCTTTTGGATAATTCTAATGACTAGGAGGTTGGTAGTGATGGTTCCATCCACTGTCTTTGTGCCTCTGATGCCTGTCACGGCCTGGCACACACCAAACAATCCCTTGAAACTCTGCTTGATTGGAGTTCTTCCTGTTTTCAGCCCAAATCTACCTCAGCCTCCCTGCCTTGCTCCTGTCTCCACCTGCCTGGGCCAAAGGACAAGCCCCATCCTGTGTCCACGGGTACTTCTGTTTTCTGGCAATGGGAGCATTCTTGTATTTTATGGCGGTTAGACTGATGAAAGCATTCTTCCTCGTGGAGGATAGTGAGCATTTGTGCAGCCCTACTATGTGCCGGGCATTCTGTCAAGTGCTTCTTACAAATATCATGGGATCATCTGATGGCACCCCATTGGGATGTGTCATGGTCCCAGTCACCCTGCTGCCTGCTTTCTCCTCCTGATGGGGAGCTCCCAGGAGAAGCCGCATGGTGTTGTGGAAAGACAATTCCAGAGGATCCAGGTCCTAGGCCTGGCTCTCCCATTGGTGAGCTGGGCAGCCATATGGGGCTTCTCAGGATCTCAATGTCCTTTGCCTGTGACAGGCGGCCTGATAAGGACACTGGGTCCATCAGGGCTGTTGTGAGGAGCTCCCGGGAGAGATCCTGACAAGGTTCGGTAACTGTACGGCACCTGTGAGATGTCGAAGAGGCACACTATTCCACATTCCCCAGGCTCGATGCTTTGCCAAGATTTTCTGTCTCCATTTTTTTCTGTCTTCACTACCTAGCCTGTGCCCATGTGCCAGGGGGTTGAATCTTGTCAGCCTTCCTGCCTGGGCTGTGTGTGTGTGTGTTGGGGAAGCAGGGGACAGGTGCCATCTGCCTGTCACCACCTGCTGCTTGGTGGCCTCACAGCTCCCCTGGCCAGGCCCTGGGCCTGGTGCTTCCAGCAGGCAATGGGAAACATGAACTGCTTTCCTAATCATGCTAATTATTTACCTTGCTGTGTTCTCAGCAGTTTTCACCCTAAGGAGATAGGCACAGAGAAGCCATTTTCCAAATGGGGGGATGTCCTTGGGCTGAGGCAGACACCTGGGCATGGGCACTGGTCCTTGTGCATTCCAGCCAGGTTTTTCTAATGCTCTGAGCTCCTCAACCTGACACGAGTGGTTTTCTCTTGGAAGCAGAGACTGAGGTCATAGAATAGCTCATCTACCTAGAGCCCAGGGAGCCTTTTCCATCTGTTCCACTCTTCTCCTTTTGTAGAGGAAGAAACTGAGACCTGAAAAGTTAAATGACTTGTCAAAGGTTCCACAGAGAATATCATGGTAGGATTGGACATGGGTCCTTTGACTTCAAAGCTAGGGCTTATTCTACCAGGATCCTCCCTAAAAAATGTAATAGGCTCTAGTTTTACTCAATAGTCAAGCCTTAATGAACTATATGACTGTCAGTTGATGGAGGAAGGAAGATAGTATAAAGTCAAGAATGAGAATCTTCCCAGAGGAGAGCTGCTGTGAACAGGTTTCAAGGTTCTGATTACGTAGTACAGTGAACACTGTATTTATTCAATAACAAATTAGAGCAAAACATTCACAGAAAATCAAGGCACAGCATTCATAATTTTACAACTTATAACAGAAAATCAAAATACAGCATTCACAATGACATAAGAACTCAACAACTTATCACTAAAATGGCCACATAGTTTTTACTGAAGTGGTCACATAGTTTTGAACAAAGTACAATCATTTACTCAAGCAATCCCTTAATAAATCATTCAATCATGAAGTACAAAAGGTCAAAGTCCTCCACCCGTGGGGCACCCTAAGTTACAAATCAGTCACTACTCAGTCATCATCAGTCACTACTCAGTACCCTCTTAAGGGGCAGTGGGAAATGCACAGGCCATCCACCCCTGGGTCACAAGTAAATTACAATTTCATCACTCCTCAGTACCCGTGGGAATGTCTTTTCATCTTGACTCGGGGCAGGCTTTCAGCTTCCATGGCTCCTCTTCCATGATCCCAGCTTCTGCCCAAATCTAACCAACTGACACCTGAGTTCAAAAGCAGACAGCTCCCAGCTCCTTGTCCATCTCTCCATGCAGTTTCTGCTCCACATTGGATCTCACAGTGTCCAGTCCATCTCAAATCCTTTAGAGTCTCTGTTCCTGGCTTAACAAAGTCACAAGAACATTCATACACATTAACAAAGCCACAACAACATTTGTACAGAATACTGATGCCACAGTGATGCTTCCTCAGCCTTCAGCAGCTCCAGCTGGCCTTCAGAAGCCTTCAGCAGCTTCATTCTCAAAATCAAAATCACTTTCTCCACAGAAGTTACAGTCCAGCAGCTGCAGCCCAGCCTTCAGGGGCTCATTCCAAGAAGTTCTGACTTTCCCAACTGGGGTTTTTCCTTATGTATTGTATTGCTCCTCCCTCTTCAGCCCCTTCCTGTTCTGTCAGCAACAGGGGTTCATGCCATCTGTTTCTTTAACAGAGGCTTAATTTGAAACTAGGTGCTAAGTACCTGTCAGCTTAGCAATACAAAGGGATATTCACATTTCATTACTATTACAGACAGCAGGGGAGGCTTCATGGAGGAGGAGGTACCCCAGGTGAGCCCTGAAGGATAAGAGAGTTTCTGAAAAGCAGTGAAGAGGAGAGAGGGTGGTCTAGGTGTCAGGGACAGCTTGTCTGATCATCAAGAGGTGGGCGATGGAACGTAGGGATTGGAGAATAGCTTTTGGACCAGTTTAGCTGGAACAAGGAGTACATAAGGGGCCAGGAAGGTGACTGGCTTGGAAAGGGAGATGTGAAGGACCTGGATAAGTCATAAGCGTTTGCTTAAGGCAGTAGGGAGGGACTGAAGGCTGTGGAGCAGGGAGGTGACTTGATCATACTGTGCCTCAGGAAGACAATTTGAGCAGGTGGCTGCAGGATGGAATGGAGAGGAGGACTGGGGGCAGGGGATCAATTGGAAGTCTGCTAAGAGAGCTCCAGGTGAGAGGTGAGGAGAGCCTGAAGCAGAGGGTTTTGAGGAGAGTGGCGAGAAGGGACTAGATGGGAGAGATTCTGGGGCACAGATAAGAACTGGCCCTGTTTGGATGGGGGTGGGTGGGGAGGTGAGAGTCAAGGCTGACCTCAAAGATTTGATTCTGGGTCACCAAGAGGATGACAGTGCTTTTAAGAGAGAAGGATGGTTATCTTTGGGGCCAGGAGAGAAGGGAAAGCAGAAGGGTCAGGATGAGTAGCCTTCAAAATTACCCTGATAGAACATCAGAGAAGGAAAGGAATTTTGGGTCACTTAGTCCAAACCCCTTATTTTACAGAGAAGGAAGCTGGGACCCATAGAGATCACAGGATCATAGAGCTAGAGCTAGGAAAGACCTCAGATGTCTAGTCCAAACTCCCATTTTACAGAGGGAAAACCTGAGGCCTGGGACCATGGACTCATAGAACACCAGAGCTAGAAAGAACCTTTGAGTTGATCTGGCCCAAAAAGCTTGTTTTAAAGGTGAAGAATCCAAGAAGTCATTCCAGATCATAGGCTGAGAGACTCAAGAGCCCTCGATGGCCATCTAATCTGCCCATCTCTCTTATAGAGGAGGAGCCAGGCCCAGACAGAGACTTGCACTCGGTCCCTTCATTAGTAGAGGAGCTTGACTTCTCTTGACTTCTGGTCTAGCATCTTGTCCAATGTGGAGCACTGAGCCTGGACTTAGAGGACCAGCATTCAGGTTCTGGCTCTTACATTTACCCTGTCTGTGTGACCTTGGGCAGATGACTTCCCCTCTCTGGGCCTCAGTTTCCTCCTCTGCAAAATGAGGAGTTTGGATGAGATGGCATCTGAGGTCTCTTTGATTTGTCATCCGCTTTTCTCCCCAAGGCTTTAGTGAGCCTGAGGGTGCCACCATCTGTCCTGGCAGAAGAAGTGCTGGTTGGGACAAGAAGGAGAGGGGAGGAAGGCAGTGATGGCTCCCTGACCAATGCCGCTGAAGGATCAGTAGGGTTCTCTAGTGTTGGCTTGACTTTCCATGGGATATCTTGATTTCCTACTAACTTCTACACATTTTCTGTTCATTAATTTGCATATGCATTTGGGTACTTTACATATTGATGAATGAATTGTCCTACTTTGTCCAGCTGGAGAATTTCTTTGTTGTGTCTATTCCCTAATATAGATAGTTGGGTTCCACATGCTTCTTCATGGACCCCACATGGTGGCCACTCACAATGGCCTCTGGGGCCGGCAAAGAGAAGAAAGGAGGAATGAAGAGACTTGGCACTGATGTCAGATGCTGAATAGAAGGGTGCAAGTGACTCAGCTAGTGTTCTCGAAGGATGGTAATTCAGAGCGATGAATTTATGCCTCATCGGCTTTAGAATCCAGCCCCTCCCCAAAGAGAGTGTTTCCCAAAGAAGAGTTATATTATAATCCAGTCCTCTCACCTCCTGATCTGGGCAGCCCCACTGATGTCATAGCCCTGTATTATCCATGGTAATGCATTTCCTTGGCTTACTCCTGCTTTATTCATCGCTGAAATGTTTTCCATCACTCTGTAGGATTGTCATTGCCTTGCTAACGCTTCCTCTGCCATGTAGGTACTTGCATTCAGCAGCCATGGTTGAGGCTTGGGGGAGAGAGAGGGGACTGTGAAAGTGGGAGACTTGGACCAGAGGAACATGACTGCAACAGTCACCTTGGGTTAGTCTTAAATATGGAGTATCTACAAAGTTTCAAAACTCCTTTGCTGGTTAGGTTGTGTAAATGTTACTCCCTTCATTTCACAGATGGGGAAGCAGGGCTATGGTCCCTGCTCATAGTAAATGCCAGAGTCAGGATCAGAACCCACATTTTCTGTCTCTAAGACTGACATTTTTTCTTTTTTGTTTTTTACTTATAATGTGCTTTATTAATTTGTTTGTTATCTTTTAGTTTTCAGGATTCAATTCCACAATTCCTTGAATTTCACATTTTTCCCCCTCCCTCCCCTCCCCCCCATGGTGGCTTATAGTCAAGTATAGGATCTCTAAATACTTTCACATTATACATTGGTCAGGTTATAAGGATGGATTGTACCAGCTGGAATGAAAAATGGTAAAGAGGACATAAAACCAAATAAGAGAACGAAAAAGATCAGGTTTTTTGCTTCCACCTGGATATAAACTTAGTTCTTTCTCTGGATGCACATTTTTCTCCCCATCATGAGTCTTTTGGGATTGACTTATATCACTGCATTGCTGAGAAGAGTCCAGTCTATCAAAGTTGGTCATCACACATACGTTGTGTCTGTAATTGTGAACAAATTTCTCCTGATTCTACTCTTCTCACTCAGCATCAGTTCTTTTAAACCTCTCCAGGTAAATATGAAGACTGCCTGCTCCTCATTTCTTATAGCACAATAGTATTCCATAACATGCATATACCACAACTTGTTCAGCCATTCCTGAATTGATGGGCAGCCCCTTAATTTCCAATTCTTTGCCACCACAAAAAGAGCTGCTATAAACATTTTTTGTACATATGGGTCTTTCTCCTATTTCTATGATCTCTTTGGGATATAACCCTAGGAGTGGTATTGCTGGATCAAAGGGTATGAAAGTATTTATAGCCCTTTGGGCCTAATTCCAGATTGCTCTCCAGAAAGGCTGAATCAGTTCACAACTCCACCAACAATGCATTAGTGTTCCAGTTTGCCCACATCCTCTCCAGCATTTGTCATTTTCCTGTTTTGACATCTTAGCCAATCTGACTGGTGAGATGTGGTACCTCAGAGTTGTTTTGATTTGCATTTCTCTAATCAATAGTGAATTAGAGCATTTCTTCATGTGCTTATAGATAGCTTTAATTTCTTTCTCTGAAAATTGCCTGTTCATATCCTTTGACCATTTATCAATTGGGGAATGACTTGTATTCTTATAAATTTGACTCAATTCTCTGTATATTTTAGAAATGAGTCCTTTGTCAGAGACATAGGTTGTAAAGATTCTTTCCCAATTTCCCACCTCCCTCTTAATCTTGGTTATATTGGCTTTTTTTGTACAGAAACTTTTCAATTTCATGTAGTCAAAATGATCCATTTTACATTTTATAATGTTCTCTAATTCTTGTTTAGTCATAAAGTCTTTCCCTCTCCACAAGTCTGATAGGTAAACTATTCCTTTTTTTAGGAGACTGCTTACAGTATCAACCTTTATACCTACATCATGGACCCATTTAGACTTGATTTTGGTATATGGTGTTAGATAATGGTTTATGCCCAGTTTCTTCCATACTATGTTCCAGCTTTCCCAGCAGTTTTTGTCAAATAGTGAGTTCTTATCCCCAAAACCAGGGTCTGGAAGTTTATCAAACAATACATTACTATAGTCATTGACTTCTGAATCTCGTGTGCTTAATCTATTCCATTGATCCACTCCTCTATTCCTCAGCCAGTACCAAGTAGTTTTGATGACTGCTGCTTTATATTACAGATTGAAATCTGGTAAAGCTAGTCCACCTTCCCTAGCATTTCTTTTCATTAATTCCCTTGATATTCTGGACTGTTTATTCTTCCAAATGAATTTTGTTACTATTTTTTCTAGCTCTATAAAGTATTTTTTTGGTAAATTAATTGGTATGGCACTAAATATATAATTTAATTTAGGTAAAATTGTCATTTTTATTATATTAGCTCAACCCAGGCATGAGCAATTGATATTTTTCCAATTAGTTAGATCTGACTTTATTTGTGTGAAAAGTGTTTTGTAGTTATGATCATACAGGTCCTGGGTTTGTTTTGGCAGGTAGATTCCCAAATATTTTATAATGTCTACAGTAACTTTAAATGGGATTTCTCTTTCTATTTCTTGCTGTTGAATTTCATTGGAAATATATAGGAATGCTGAGGATTTATGTGGGTTTATTTTATATCCTGCAACTTTGCCAAATTTATTTATTGTCTCAAGCAGTTTTTTACTTGATTCTCTAGGATTCTCTAAGTATATCATCATATCATCTGCAAAGAGTGATAGCTTGGTCTCTTCTTTGCCTAACTTGATTCCTTTGATTTCTTTTTCTTCTCTAATTGCTACTGCTAACATTTCTAGTACCAGATTGAATAAGAAGGGTGATAGTGAACACCCTTGTTTCACACCTGATCTTATGGGAAATGCTTCTAGCTTCTCCCCATTACATATAATACTTGCTGATGGCTTTAAATAGATGCTACCTATTATTTTAAGGAAGGCTTCATTTATTCCTATACTTTCTAATGTTTTTAATAGGAATGGATGTTGTATTTTGTCAAAAGCCTTTTCTGCATCTATTGAGATGATCATGTGGTTTCTGCTAGTTTTATTGTTGATATGATCAATTATACTGATGGTTTTCCTAATATTAAACCATCCTTGAATTCCTGGAATAAATCCTACCTGATCAAAGTGTATTATTCTTGAGATAAGTTGCTGCAGTCTTTTTGCTAGTATTTTATTTGGAATTTTTGCATCTATATTTATGAGGGAGATTGGTCTATAATTCTCTTTCTCTGTTTTATCTCTTCCTGATTTAGCTATCAGTACCATATTTGTGTCATAAAAAGAATTTGGTAGGACTCCTTCACTAATTTTCCCAAATATTTTGTAGAGTATTGGAATCAATTGTTCTTTAAATGTTTGATAGAATTCACTAGTGAATCCATCTGGCCCTGGAGATTTTTTCCTAGGGAGCTGGCTGATGGCTTCTTCAATTTCTTTTTCTGAGATGGGATTATTTAAGTAATTTACTTCCTCTTCAGTTAATCTGGGCAACTTGTATGTTTGTAAATATTCATCCATTTCCTTAAGATTGTCAAGTTTATGTGCATACAATTGGGAAAAATAATTCCTAATTACTGTTTTGATTTCTGCTTAATTGGAGGTAGATTCACTCTTTTCACTTTTGATACTCATAATTTGGTTTTCTTCTTTTTTTTTATCATATTGACTAAGGGCCTATCAATTTTGTTGGTTTTTTCATAAAACCAGCTTTTGGTTTTATTTATTAATTCAATAGTTTTCTTAATTTCCATTTTATTAATCTCTCCTTTTGTCTTCAATATTTCTAATTTAGTATTTAATTGGGGATTTTGAATTTGTTCTTTTTCTAGGTTTTTTAATTGCATGCCCAATTTGTTGAGCTCCCTTTTCTCTAATTTAATCACATATGCACTCAGGGATATAAAACTTCCCCTAAGAACTGCCTTTAATGTATCCCACAGATTTTGGTATGTTGTCTCATTATTATCATTCTCTTGAATGAAATTGCCGATAGTTTCTATAATTTCTTGTTTGACCCTCTCATTCTTTAGGATTAAATTGTTTAATTTCCAATTAGTTTTTAGTTTGCCTTTCCCTGGCCCTTTATTGCATTGAATTTTTATTGCATCATGATCTGAGAAGGATGCATTTAATATTTCTGCCTTACTGCATAGAATTGTGAAGTTTTTATGCCCTAGAACATGGTCAGTTTTTGAGTATGTGCCATGAACTGCTGAGAAGAAAGTATATTCCTTTTTATCCCCATTCAGTTTTCTCCAGAGATCTATCATACCTATCCTCTCTAAAATCCTGTTCACCTCCTTACCTTCTTTCTTGTTTATTTTGAGGTTGGATTTATCAAGTTCAGAGAGGGGGAGATTAAGGTCTCCCACTAGTATAGTTTTGTTATCTATTTCTTCCTCTAATTCCTTTAGCTTCACCTTAGGAATTTGGATGCTACACCACTTGGTGCATATATGTTAAGTAGTGATATTGCTTCATTCTCGATGGTGCCTTTTAACAGGATGTAGTTTCCTTCCTTATCTCTTTTAATTAGGTCAATTTTTGCATTTGCTTTATCTGAGATAAGTACTGCTACCCCTGCTATTTTTACTTTAGCTGAGGCATGATATATTTTATTTCAACCTTTTACCTTTACCTTGTGTGTATCCCTCTGTTTCAGATGTGTTTCTTGTAAACAGCATATTGTAGGATTATGATTTCTAATCCATTCTGCTATCCATCTCGGTTTTATAGGAGAGTTCATTCCATTCACATTTACAGTTATGACTGTTATCTGTTTCTTTCCCCCCATCCTATTCCTGCCCCTGTTAATGTTCATATTTTCCCTCCCTTCTCCCTTCCCCCCCTTAATAGTTTCCCTTTTGAACACCGCCTCCCTCAGTGTTCCCTTTTTAGCCCCCCTTCCTTTTCCTTCCCCTTCCCCTTACTACTTCGCTCCCTACAAACCACTCCTACCCCCCTTTGGTAACCCTTTCCCCCTCCTACTGCCTGTAGGATATTTTTATACTTAATGAAGTATGCTATTTCTTCTTCACATCAAGAGTGACAGGAACAAATCTCATGTGAAGCTCCTCTCCCTCCCCTCTTTCCCTCTAAAATGATACTTTTTGCATTTCTTCTCCATAGAGTCCTATGCTTAACTGGTTATTATTCCCTCCTTGTACCAGAACCAATGGGGGAAAAGCTCATATGCTTCCCAACTCCCTCCCTTTTATTCCTCTGCTATACAGTTTTTATGCCTCTATGAGTGGCATAATTTACCCTTTTCCACTTCAACCATTCCCTTTCTTCCATTGAAGTCCCTTTGTAGCCCTTAACAAGATTTTTTTTAAATCATCATTTTGTGTATTTTATAGTCATACCCTCTACTTGTCTATAACCAGTTTGCTCTTATCAAATAGCAGGGTGTGTGTGTGTTCTCCTTGTTTACCTTTCTAAGTCACTGTTGCGTCTCGTAATTGAAGGTTGAATTTTCCATTGAGTTCTGGCTTTTTTATCAAGAAGGTCTGGAACTCTGTTATATCATTGAATGACCATCTCTTTGCCTGGAAGAATATGCTCAGTCTTGCTGGGTATGTGATCCTTGGTTGTAACCTGAGCTCTTTTGCCTTCCGGAAAATTGTATTCCACTGCCTCCGATCTTTCAATGTAGAGGCTGCCAAATCCTGTGCAATTCTCACTGTGGACCCTCGATATTTGAATTGTTTCTTTCTGGCCACTTGAAGTATGTTCTCTTTTATCTGGTAGTTCTGGAGTTTGGCCACAACATTTCGAGGACTTTTCAGTTTGGGATCTCTTACAGCAGGTATCCGGTGGATTCTCTCGATTTCTATTTTACCCTCAGGTTCTAGTATCTCAGGGCAGTTTTCCTTAACAAGCTCTTGGAGAATGTTGTCCAGGCTTATTTTTTTCATCATAATTTTCTGGTAGGCCTATGATTCTCAGATTATCTTTCCTGGATCTGTTTTCCAGGTCAGTTATTTTTTCTTTGAGGTATTTTACCTCTTTTTCTAATTTTTCATTCTTGTTGTTTTGCTTGGCTAATTCTTGGTTCCTCATAAAGTTATTTGTTTCCATTTGGTTAATTCTGTTTTTTAGCAAATCATTTTCCTTGGTTAATTTTTGAAGCTCCTTTTCCATATCATACACTTTTCTTTTTAGAGAGATGTTTTCCTCATTATAATGTTTTTCTAATTATGCTGTTTTCATTTGAGAGAATTATTCATTTTGTCTTCTATCTCTCTCATTTTGTTTTCAAAGTTCCTTTTGATCTCATCTAGGAGAGCCTTCTGTGCTTGGGACCCATTCCCTGTTGAAGTTTCAGCTTTGGGTGTGGAGTCCACATTGTCTCCCTCTGAGGTTGGTTCCTCCCTCTGAGGATAGTAGGACTCCAGAGTCTTTGTCTTTGTAGTCTGCTTTCTACCCATTTTGAGGCAGGGTCATAGCCACGCCCTTCCTCTAGGATCCTAAGCTTTTACTGTTGCCCTGGGGCAAGAGTTACTATGTTTTCAGGGTCAGAGGGGGGGTTTGGAGCAAGTGAGGTTCACTCTGTCATCCTAATTTTGGAGGTCCTGAAAGGGGCTTAAAAAAAAATTTTCTGGGCTATGAAGTGGTAGCCCCAGGAGTGTTTGCAGTCCAGGACAGGGGCCCCTGTATTTGCTTCTTACCTTGCTGTTTCCAGTCCCAGCCCTTTGGTGATAGGGCTTGTGGTTGGTGGGAAGACTTGCCCTCCGAGTTGATCAGGCCCCTTCCCGGCCTGCATCTGCCACGCGCTGCACCTTCCTGGCCTCGACTGACATTTTTCCACCACATCATCCTCCATCTCTAGATGGAACGACATGCCACAAACCTTGGCATGCAATTTAGCGTTTAAACAAAACAAGTACTTGCTTTATCAAAATTATAGTATAAATTATTAACCAATCCTTAACTGCTACCTTTGTTTGCCAGACAAGTCAAGACATAGTATGAGCAAGACTTGAAGACATGCAAATAATTAGGTACAAGTTAAATATTTTTTTTTCTTAGACCAGCTAAGATAATGTAGCTAGCATTCATATTACAACCAAGGTCTAAAAAGTTCTCATCCTAGATCTGAAACCCAGCACCATGCTATTATTCCTGCCCCCAGCCCACTTCAGGTAAATTAACCCTATTTCCCTAGAAGAGGACACAGTCCCCCAGTCACCAAGAGCCTGTGTCACCTGGTATCCCTTCTCCATCCCACAATCTCTCCTGTGATTGTATATCACTCCAAATTCCACATGCATCTTACCTTAACTAAGGCTCATTTACATTGAATCTGGCACCCTGCTCCACTTTGGACATTTCAGCTATTTATTTCATCATATAAATCAAACAGCCTTGATTTCTTTAACCCAACAATAACTGCCTTTCCCCTCTTGGGTCATATTGCAACCTAGCTGGTTTTTGAATGCAGTTCTGTGGTGTCTAACCTCCCTGCCTGAAAGCCATTTATTTCCTTATATAAATTTTTGTCAGTATAGATGATGTGAGTTGGAAAGAACCTTGGTGGACAGGGATTATTAGGGAAAGTCTGTTTACTCATTGGCTGAGAGGGACATGCTGAGTTAAAGGTGAAATGAATATGTTCAGAACAGAAGTACTTGGTTGGTTCCTTCCTTCCTTCCTTCCTTCCTTCCTTCCTTCCTTCCTTCCTTCCTTCCTTCCTTCCTTCCTTCCTTCTCTATTTTCGTATGTGAGTGTTAACAGAAAATTTTGTATGAATAGCCTTTGAGTCCTTGCTTTATTAAGTGTAATCCTTTCTTTATTTTTCCCCTCAAGTATTCTTTTCCCAGCAGACATAGATACATCCTTCTCCACCCCATTCTGGCCCCAAGCAAAGACTGGAATATTTAGGGCTTGCTTCTTTCAGGAATATTCAGTTTCCTTAATATGAGCAAACTCAACAGTATTGAGTCTGTGTTGTTTACCTGAAGTCACAGAGGAACTTGAGATTTGAAGTAAAAGCTGAAATGTGTAACATGCCTTCACTTGCCTGAAAAGAGAGGCATGTCTAAGAACACTGGCCTGGTTGTTCATTTTGCCCAATATGTGAACCACCTATCACATGAAAAATTGGATTTTACTCTCTTTGTGTGTGTGTGTGTGTGTGTGTGTGTGTGTGTGTGTGTGTGTGTGT
>NW_027186383.1:2362697-2367509 GCF_028583685.1 Petaurus breviceps papuanus
GTGTGTGTGTGTGTGTGTGTGTGTGTGTGTGTGTGTGTGTGTGTGTGCTGGGGAGGTGGGGGAAGGGACCATAGTTAACCTAGAAAATCTTTCTCATAAGTTTTAAGTGAATGTTAATTATTATGGACAACTGATTAATGTCACAACTTCAATTCATGGACTAATGTCTATCAGGAACATTAGCATTTTGACTTTTGTGCAGATGTGTTTGTTCTCAGCCTCATTTTATGGCACATCACTCAAAGAACTTTGGACTTCAAGTAGAGGGCCTGGATTATGCTACTGCTCTATAACTTGCTGACCTTGGTTAGGAGTCCTTGAGCCTCAAGGTCATCATCCCCATAGTTGATCTCAAATGGGGAGATGAATGGGAAGCACTTTGGAGAGCTTATAGCACTTATATCCCATTGGTATTATTATTATTATTGTGACTTCATTTTTCTCATCTTTATTTTCTTTTTTTGTGTTTTTTTTACTTGTTCTCATCTTTTTCAATGGAGTTCAAATAGAAAGAAGGACAAGTCAGTCTTCTGTTATTTTTGTCATATTTAATATTCTGTGGACTGTTTCATAGCTGGATAAAATAACTGCTTTGTACCATTAGCTAACAACATTGGGATGAAAGCTTTTCTCCTGCAGGTTTGCTGAAAACATCTTCAGTTCTACTAAAGCAAACAACAGGATGATGGAGATGGGTAATGTGCATTCCATTAGTGCATCCTCAGGGTTCTGCTTTCTTCTGTGAAGTTTCTCTTTCTTAAAAGCTTTTCATTCTGTGTATTTTGCAGATTAAGAATATTGGGGGACATGCTTTAAAATGCTATTTGTAAATTTTTGTTGATCACTTTTATTGTGGGCAGCATTTTCCCCCTGCAATAATGGCCTGGTTCCAGTACAATTTATGTGGTGATTTCTCCACAATATTTTAGGGTTTGTATTTGTAAGACAGGGATTTGTTGACAGTTAATTCATGAAAGCTAGCAAGCTTTGGACATACAATTCTAAATATGACGTTTTGTTTTGCTATCTGTTTTGTAGGTACTAAATTTTTGCTACCTATAGTGATGTAGGTTTTTACCTTTCTCCAAACTACAATGGTATGATTTTGACATTTTCTTTATAAAATTTGCATTGATCTATAAGTAAGTTAAAGTGAATCCTTCCATAATTTCTGTTTCTGAATTTCCATCATAAACACGCATTTCTATAAAGAAATCTTCATGACTCAACCATTTGTTTGACACTTCTTTGACATATTGCTGATTGAGTTCATATGGGTGTCACTCATGGAGGACCTTTTGATTCTAGTCTTGTATCTTAACTATTTCATAGAATCCTTCTAGAGGTAAACCACTTTTAATCACATTTGATAAATTTAGTAGTATTTACCTACTACTAAACTTTACTATTGCTCATCAAAGTAATGCCTGCTTTAAAACTATTTTACTTAAGTTTTTTAACCTTTTTATCATGATCTCCTTGGTAGCTTTATATTGGAGGTGTCTTCTCCAGAAGAGATGATGAAGATAGTTTGATGGAATTTGAATAGAAACTACTCCAGGTTATGTCACCATTCTTTTATGTTTAATGTTCTGTGGATAATTATTTTTACTGTCATAATAACAATCTTATTCTATTTTTTTATAGGGTTCACATAAAAACAGTCTTCGGAAGTTGCGAATATGCTATTATTTATGCTTGTGTAATCAGTGTTTTGTGGGCTGTTGTGCAGGTAGACAAAATGGTTTCTTTTTGTAATTGATTAAAATATATAAACTCATCCTCTGTTGGCTTACTACAAGCATCTTTGGTCCATCTTCAGTTGCAACCAGGAAAACAGGGATAATAGTTATCTCATCCTCTTCCCTAATGGTTTTAAATTTTTACAGTAGTCCTTTATATTTGGAAAGCCTTTCATTTCACAAGTTTGGAGACTGTGAATATTTGGTTCGGTAACATCTGTCCAATTCATTGCTTTTCAATGTTTGTGGGCCAATCTCATATGTAGGCAGTTGGAGGAAACACTTATGTCCATGATCATGTTCTAGTTTTAATCCATTTTGTTGGGTTCTCAAGGATTTTCTGGGGTTTGTATTTGTCATATGTAATATAGCTTGCTGAATTGGATTTACTGTTAATAACAAATAATGAGTCTGGGAGGCAGCTACTGAGGGAAGGAAGTTAAAAAGGAGCCACATTTGTTTCTGTAAAGGGGGGGTCTTGGCTATAGGAGTTCTGATCAATCTGGTGAGATACCAGGCCATGATGTAGGCCTCTGTCTGAAAATTTCCTGTGGAGGAACTCCTTTGATAAGTCTTCAGGGATTATAAATCACTCTGAGATGATTGATGACAGGGCCCTTCTCTTTGGTACATAAAAGTGACCAGCATGGCCCAGGCTTCACCTGCCCACACCCTGTGATAGTAATGGAACATAAAGATTCCCCTGTATTGGCTTGGTTTTCAAATTGATTGTGTTAAAACCCAGAGCTTGTTAATCCCACCTGTGGGATGGACTTGTTGATGTGAAAAGAAAGTCCTGAACTGGGAGGAGCTGGTGATGTAGATTTGGAGAGACACAAGAGAGAGGCAGAAGAACTTTTTGGAAGCAGCACCTCGTGGAGGCAGAGAGAGAGACTGAGAGAATTGCTGGAGGCCACTTTGAATTGCCCTGGACTTTTGAGACCTGCCCCCTGAGCTGCCAAGGACTGAGGAGACATGGCTGCTTTGCTGGTACTTTGTCTGTCTGTTTTGATGTTCTTTTGCCAGATTTGTCCAATGGTGGTGGAAGACAGTCCTTTTGTTGAAGAAGTCCTGGAACCTGGCTGTTGGCTAAGAAGCCCTGAGACTGTCCTACAGACAGGGAGTGAATACTGTCCACTGGTGAAGGACAGTGCTGTCGTTGCAGGGGTCTGGGAACCTTTCTGTTGGTTCAGAAGCCCTGAAGAAGGATTTTCTGGTTGTATGTTTACAGAAATCCTGGGAGAGGGTTTTGCTAATGTTTTCAGGGGTTCTAGGACTGTTCTACAGACAGAGGATGAATTAATGAAGGGACTGGCAATGTATCTTGCGGCCTTGCTAAGCCTTGTCTCCCCAGGAACTAAGATTGCTGAGAACTTGCCTCTTGTCAAGATGAAGAAAAGACCTCCATCTGGGTATTAAGTGCTGTGCTTAAACTTGATGTAACTCTGGGGTAGATTCAATTGTGATCCAGGGGTGGGGAACTTTTGACCTTTTTGTGTTCTATGGTTGAACAAATGAATGTACTTTAATTATGTTTGGAAACTAATCTCCATTTGAGAAGAGGGGCTTTGTGGTGGACTAAATGAAGGTACAGCCTAGGGGTGGAGTAGTATTTAGAACAGGGACTTTGTAATTGATTGAATGATTGGAAGGTCCTGGGGTGGGGTAGTACTTGGAGATTATTTAATCACACTTAGTAAATGCTGTATTTGGAATGATGTCATGTTTTGACCTTCTCTGTTCTTGGTTTGTCACTGAATAAAATGGAGAGCGCCTATGCTGGTATTCTGAACCTTGGCAAGTTGCCTTTCCTTGGCATTACGTTACACACCCCCACCCAAAGGACTCTTATTTTACACAGACTAAAGAGGGGGTCATCACTAAGAGGACTTTTTCTCTCTTTGCTTCATTTTTCTTGCTCTGTGGAAAATGTCTAAATATATTCATGGTATTTTGTGTATAAAATGATTATTCAAGGGGCGGCCAGGTGGCTCAGCGAGTAAGAGCACCGGCTCCAGTGTTGGGACGACCTGGAGATCGAATCCCGGGCTCAGACACTCAGCACCACACCCAGAAATAACTGGCCATGTAACCTTGAGCAAGTTACTTAACCCTGATTGCTTAAATAAAAAAAAAAAATAAATAAAATGATTATTCATGGGACAATCCCTGTTCGATTTAGAACAGAAATTGTATTAGACACAAAGAACTCACAGGATCCCATGAAATTTACAGGGAAGATAAAACACTCAATAGCCAGTTCAATTCATTAGCTGCCCCTCGCTCCAAACAGGAAAACTCTAAAGTGATGCCATGGGGATGGAGGGGGCAAGAGACCTAAACTTTGTCATCCCCACCAATGCCTTGAGCTGCTCATCAGGGCAGGTGTCCCGTGAAGAGGAACTGCTTATTTGGAAGTCCTTCAGGGGGCAGTCACCTTTTCTATGACCATCCCAGAGGCTCTCTCCTGAATTCACTCCAGCTTTTTGATATCCCAGCCAGATGTGTTTCCTTGAGCTGAACATGGTATTCTGACTGAGTACATGTGCTACGCTACTTTTTCTTATATTGTAGGCACTGTATTCCTTATCAAAACCTAAATAATTTACAAAAAAAAATCAGAGGACAAGTCAAATTCCACAATTTCTATGATTAAACAGCCATGACATTGATGCTAAAGTAGTTGAGTTACTGCAGTAAATGGATTATTGAACAGACTAAAAACCCCAACCGCATGTTGTCTTCAGAGGGCTTGCCCAGGTGTGTCTAGATGTGCACGGCTATGCTGGACCAAAGCGGGCCGCGTTTCTGTGATTTCTGGAAGCCCCAGTCACGCCAGAATCACAGTCAGCAAAGCCGAAGTCAACTGCAAAGCGCTGATGGAGGCTTTATTACCTAAAGAAATTGAATCATGTACAAAGACACCACTGACAACTGCAACATAGTGATGTGAAACATGATTGTACATAGTAAAATAGCACCTAAATACATAGAGGAAGAGTAAGTTACTAAAAGATCTATGTGCGAAATCCACAGTAGTAGGAGATGGCAATACCCCAGTAAGAGAATA
>NW_027186383.1:2372509-2395858 GCF_028583685.1 Petaurus breviceps papuanus
ATGAAGAGAGAACAATTATTGTAAAGGCCACCCACAGCTAACTGCACTGAGGTCTACTCATTCCCTGATTGATAAGTCCCTGCCTGGGGATGCCATCATCCTGGGGAGTGCCACCCCGCACTGCTCACTCCATCTCCAATCAGCCATGTGGCTCTTGTACACAGACCCTTCTCCTTGCCTCCCCTCCTCTCTACCATGTTTCCATCTCCTCTTTACATTTGGTCTTCCTCTACTAGAATGTAAGCCCATAGAGAGGAGCACCCCTCTTGTTTTCTTTTATTTTATATAACCAGCTGAATATGTGCTTAACGAATGTGATTTACAAGGAATGCATAGGAATAAAGACAGCTTTTCTGCTTTTCTCAGCAGCTTGGGGTGGGGGTAGCTGCAGACAGAGGAGCAGAGTAGTATACATGTTTGATTCTAACATTGAACAGATCTGCTGGCTACACAATGGAAATATCAACTGATGCTTTAAGTAGTTGGATAATGAGAGGCACAGATTGTGCCTGCTCTTTGGCCCAGTGATCTTGCTATTGGGTCTTTCTTTACCCTAGAATTCTGTTAAAAGCAAATCCTTCCTCTCTTGTCCCCCAGTCTCCTTTATTAAGATCCATCAACATAAAGAAGATATCCTTAACCATGGGAACTCTTCAGCAATGGAATGGTTGCTTTGGGGGAGTGGAACCCATCACTTCAAGAAAGCCCAGGATAGCCATTGGATGAGGATGTTATACATATGGGGGGGGGGATTTAGAACGATTTTGGACCAGGTGGCCTCCCAGTTGTTTTGCCACTCTAAGATAGTAATTGCAGAATTACTGTGCAGAAAGATAATGTTTAGAAATGTGAAATTGTGAAGACTACATGGGCTCAGTTTTTTTCCCCAACACCTGGCTAAGTTCCTCCAGGTTAATCTGCATGGATCTGTAGTAAGCTCAATGGAAAGTGTAGGATTTAATATAAAAAGACACAAACCTCAGGGCAGCTAGGTGGCACAGTGAATAGAGTACTGGCCCTGGAGTCAGGAGGACCTGAGATCAAATCTGACCTCAGACACTTAACACAAAAACTAGCCATGTGACCTTGGGCAAGTCACTTAACCCCAATTGCCTTCCAAAAAGGAAAAAAAAAGACAGAAACCTCTGTGGAAACTTTTCCTTTATTTTCTTCAAAATTTTGTTCTAAATTTAGCCAATTCTTCATTGTTCTAGGATGTTCAGTAATGGTTATTATCTTTTACCTACTGATCAATATTTTCATACTCCCTAGTGTTAGAAAGGGTATTAGGGCCAGCTAGGGCAAGCTGCCTCAGGAATCCTGCCACACTGTATAGACTACATTGCCATCCTGTATCTTCTTGTAGACCTCCAGTGAAGGGGACCCCACACTTTCCTATGGTGGCTATAGGTTGGTTTGCTAGGAGGCTCTTCCTTATACTGACCCAGATCTTCCTCACACTGCCCACAGGTCTTAGTTCTGATTTCTAGGATCAAGGAGAACAAGTTAGATCCCTCTTCCCCATGAGAGGAGAATTCCAATTCTAGATCTTGGATCTTCAGAAATTTTGCAGGAAGGGATTATGCCTTCCTTACTCCCTATCGCAGATCTTCTGTTTTCCAGGTTAAATATTTTAGGAGAGGAAGGAGTTTTTCCTGTGACTAATTGCAGTACCTACTGGAATCCATATGCTCAGTGGGTGTGCAGCAAACAGGGTGAAATCTGTTGGTGGCCAACCTCGAGAGGGGCTTAAGCACAAAACAATGATGATTCTTTTAAGCAAAAAGTGACTGATGTGAGGGAGATCTTCAGTGGAGAATAAATAGGACCCAAAAGCTAATTTATATGAGGAAGGAGAGAGGGAAGAGTCAAGTCCTGCTCCTAGATTTCTGAAACTGGGTCAATGGAGAACGGTATTATCACTGATGGAAATAAAGAAGCGGGGGAGGTGCAAAGGAGGAGGTTTGGGTACAGTAGGGGAAGATGCTCAGTTTAGTTTGTTAGACCATTGTTTGCTGTGCTTGAGAGACATCCAGGTGGAGTTGTCCCACAGGAAAATGGAGATGGGAGGCTAGAGGTTTTTTTCAAATTAAATTTTATGTTTATTTTTAGTTTATATCATTCATTTCCACAAGATTTTGAGTTACAAATCTTCTCCCCATTTTTCCTGTAACCACCCCCCCAAAAGAGTGATCCCACTGTATACCCCTTCCCCCAATCTGTTCTCTCCTATATCCTCCCCCATCCCCCCCTCTGATTTTCCAATAGGACAATATGGATTTCTATACCCCAGTGCCTGTGTATCTTATATCTCAGTTGCATGTAAAAGAAAAACAAATTTTATATATATTAAACATTTGATTTTAAAACTTTGGATTCCAGATTCTTTCCTTTCCTCCCTCATAATCCACCCTTATTGGGAAGATACGCAATTCAGTATAGGTTGTACATATGTAGCTATGCAAAGCATTTACACAGTGGATATATTGTGAAAGATTGACTATATTTCCCACCATCCAATCCCACCCCCCCACTTGTTCTATTCTCTACTTTGACCTTGTCTCTTTTCAAAAATGTGTGCTTCTAACTTCCCCCAACTCAGTGTGCCCTCCCCTCCATCATCTTCCCTCTCATCCCCTTCCCCCCATACTCTCTTGTAGGGTGAGATACCCTGTTTAGTGTGTATGTCGTTCCTTCCCTAAGCCAAATTCAACGAGAGTAAGGTTGGTCCATTCCCTTTTGTCTTCCTGTTCTTCCCCTCCATTGTAACAGTTTTCCCTTGCCTCTTTAATATGAGATAGTTTACCCTATTCTGTCTCTCCCCATCTCCTCTCATTATATTATTCTCTCACCTCTCAGTTTCACCTTTTAAGTATCATCCTTTCTTATTAAATTGGTCATGTTCCCTCTGTCTATATATACCTGTACACATATATACACACACTCACATATGTATTCATATGCCCATATACCCTCCTATATAGACATATATACACATGTGTATACATGATGAGGGATGGCTCCCAATAGGTTAGGCAGGAGCTCTGATCTTACCTAAGACTAGAAAGCCTGAACTTCAGTCTTGAAAGAATTCAGTAGGCCCAGGCTAATTTGGAATCAGAGTTGTAAAAGTTTATAATATGCCTTACCGAGGGCAAGGATCCTTAATGGACCTGCAACCTCAGAGGGGTAGAATTAAGATTTTTATTGGAGAATCCATAGTAGAACCTGTGCCAATTATGCTAACTAGGTGATTAAGGGTGGGATTAGGGAGGAGTTAAGGTGGGGCCAGTGTTTAAAGGGACATGCACTTTTAATGTAACTGGCAGGTGTATTGCCCATAATTCACTGGGAAAAAGCCCAAGGGGGGGGGGGCTACCTGGAGGTGTGGTTACTAAGTCAGCTAGTGGTCAAGGCCTGCCTGAGAAGTGTCCAGTCTGCCAGCCATCAGTGTCATGTAGGCAAGATTAATGTCTGGGAACCAAGGCTAAGGTGTTAACCCAGAGATAGGGCCCTGAAGGATTCACAGGGGAAGTGGGACACTATACAAGAGGGAGATAATAGTTGCCTGAGCTGGAATGTTTATAGAAACTTTTGTGAAGGATTCATAGGTGTAGCTTGTTAGTGTTCCAAGCTGAGATAGTTGTTGCTGGGCAGAGTTATTGCTCTGAAGCTGGAGCGGGGTGGGGTGATTTTACAAACATAGATCCCAAGCACCCCATCATACACACAAACATACATACATATATAAATATATATGCACATTTATGTTCCCTTCAACTATTCTCATACTGAGAAAAGTTTCATAAGTTACAATTATAATTATTCCATGTAGGAATATGAATAGTTTGACTTTGATAAGTTCCTTATGATTTCTTTTCCCTGTTTACCTTGTCATGCTTCTTTGCTTCTTGTATCTGAATGTCAAATTTTCTATTCAACTGTTTTTTTTTTCATCAAGAATGCTTGAAAGTCCTCTATTTCATTGAATGACCATATTTTCCACTGAAACATGATACTCAGTTTTGCTGGGTAGGTGATTCTTGGTTTTAACCTCTGGAATATCACATTCCAAGCCCTTCAATCCCTCAGTGTAGAAGCTGCCAGATTCTATGTTATCGTGATTGTGTTTCCACAACATTCAAGTTGCTTCTTCTTGACTGATTGTAATATTTTCTCCTTGACCTGGGAACCCCAGAACCTGGCTATAATATTCCTAGGAGTTTTCTTTTTTGGATCTTTTTCAAGAGGTGATTGGTGGATTCTTTCAACATCTATTTTGCGCTCTCGTTCTAAAACATCAAGGCAGTTTTCCTTGAGAATTTCTTGAAAGATGATTTCTAGGTTCTTTTTTTTGGCTTTCAGGTAGTCCAATAATTTTTAAATTTTCTCTCCTGGATCTATTTTCCAGTTTAGTGGTTTTTCCAATGAGATATTTCATATTGCCTTCTATTTTTTCATTTGCTTGGATCTGTTTAATATTATCTTGATTTCTTATAAAGTCACTAGCTCCACTCTAATTCTGAAGGAATGATTCTCCAGTGAGTTTTTGAGATTATTTTCCCATCTGGCAAATTTGGCATTTTAAGGCACTCTTCTCTGGCTTTTTAGTCTCTTTTGCCATTTGAATTAGTCTATTTTTAAGGTGTTATTTTTTAGTCATGTTGTTGACTCTCTTTTCATGATTTTCTTGCATCATTCTCATTTCTCTTCCCAATTTTTCCTCCACTTCTCTAATTTTTTTTTTCAGAATTCTTCTTTGCCACAGTGGAACTCTGCTTCCAGATAGGAGAGCTTTGTCCCAAATTGCTGGATTTTCACAGGTGCTGGAGCTTTTAGTTGGCTGCCCTCTCTGAAGCCCCCACACACTCTGGCTCACTGGTCACACATGCTAGGACCTCCACCCTAGACAGCAATCCAGATCCAAGCAGTTTAAAGCAAGAGTGATTACCCCTCAGACTGGTTGCTTAGTCCCCCTGCAATCTGCAAGCCAGGAGCTCTGCAGCAGCCATGTGGTGGCGGCTGCTATGTCCCAGCTGCTTCTGCCTCCAGGGGCAGAGCCCAGACCGTATTCCCAGACCCCCTCTTCCTCCAAAGTCCACACTGACCACTCACTTTGTCTTTGGCCTTTATGGGAAACCACCACAGCTGCTGTTGATCCACTCTCGTGAAGTTTAGCTGGGGCTGGTGGGGCCACGCTGAGGCTAAAAGTGAAGACTCACTTGGGACTGGGCTCTGCTCCCAGCTCGCTGGGATGGACCCTTCCTGTTGGCCTTCTGGGCTGTCTTCAGCAGGAGCTTTGTTTCTCTCTGTCCCTTTGTGGGTTCTGTAGCCCTAAAGTTTGTTTATACTCATTTGTATAGGTATTTCAGGTGGTTATGGGGGGAGCTCAGGGAGTCTTCCTGCTTCTTTGGCTCCATCTTGGCTCCACCCCCTGAGACTGGTTTTGGTGAAAGATTAGACTGGGGTTTATATCTGAGAGTAATATGCACAGAGATGGTAACTGAACCCACAGAAGCTAATGAAATCACCAAAGGAGATACTGCACAGGGTATCCCTAAAGTCTGGACACATTTAATTAGCATAAATGAGATTTCAAAGGAATACAAAGGAGACACATAGGGAATCTCCTTGATTAATTAAACTAATTTAATTATATTAATCTCATTAATATGGAAAATAGTTCCCAATAGCTAATGAAAGCCTTTATTCCATATGAAATTTTCATGGCTAAAATTTATGCTAACTAAATTAAATATTATTGAAAATTTCATTAATTTCATTTCTTGAAAATATGCATAGTTAATGAGATTTCCAATGTGACCAGACTTTAGAGACACCCTGTAGAGGAAAAAGAAAGGAGAGCCTAAGAGAGGAACCCACAATTAGGGAGTAAGGAGTGAGTCAAAGAAAACTTCAGAGAGAAGTTGGAACTTGATCTTGCTCTTAAAAGATATATAGGAACATCAGGGCACTTTTCTTTGAGAACTTCCTGGAGGATGATTTCTAGGTTCTTACTTTGATCATGGCTTTCAGGTAGTTCAGTAATTTTTAAATTATCTCTCCTGGATCTGTTTTCCAGGTCAGTGGTTTTTCCAATGAGATATTTCACATTGCCTTCTATTTTTTCATTTGTTTGGATCTGTTTAATGGTATCTTGATTTCTCATAAAGTCACTAGCTTTCATTTGCTCCAGTCTAATTCTGAAGGAATGATTCTCTTCAGTGAGCTTTTGAGATTCTTTTTCCATCTAGCAAATTTGGCTTTTTAATGCATTCTTCTCCTCATTCCCTTTTTGAGCTTCTTTTGCCATTTGAGTTAGTCTATTTTTAAAGTGTTATTGTCTTCAGTCATGTTGTTGACTCTCTTTTCATGATTTTCTTTCATCATTCTTATTTCTCTTCCCATTTTTTCCTCCACTTCTCTTATTTGGTTTTCAAAATCATTCTTAAGCTCCTCTATGGCCTGTAACCAACTCATATTTTTCTTGGAAGCTTTTGGTGCAGGAGTTCTGACTTTCCTTTCTTCTTCCTGTTCCATGCTTTTATCCTTTTTGTCCAAATATAGGAATCTAATGTTGGATCGCTGTTTGCTTTGCTTCCTTTGCTTGCTCATGTTGCCACTCAATTACTTGACTTTTGAGCTTTTTGCCACAGTGGAGCTCTGCTTCCAGATAGGAGAGCTTTGTCCCAAATTGCTGGGTTTTCACAGCTGCTGTAGCTATTAGTTGGCTGCCCTCCCTGAAGCCTCTACTGCCTCTGGCACATTGGCCATGCACCCCAGAACCTTCACTCTAGACAGCAATTCATATCCAAGCAGGTTAAAGCAAGAGTGATTAATCCTCAGACTGGTTGCTTGGTCCCCCTACAATCTCAAGGCCAGGAGGTCTGAAGAAGCCATGTCATGGTTGCTGCATGGCCAGGGCTTCTCAGATGCTTCTCCCTCCAGGGATTAAAGGCTAGACCACACTCCTGGATGCCAGGTTCCCAAAGTCCACACTTCACTGACCTCTCACTTTGTCCTTAGCATCTATGAGTTGATAATTCTGGAAACCACCACAGGTGCTGGTGGTCTGAAGTCCCTCCAGCTGTGGCTATTTGTGGCCACCCTGAGGCTAAAACCTCAGGCTCTTGCAGGGCTGGGCTCAGCTCCCAAAGTGTTGAGCTGGCCCCTTCTTGCCGGCCTGCTGCATTCTCTTCAGTGGGAAGTTAGCTTCTCCCTGTTATTTTGTGAATTCTGTGGCTCCAAAGTTTTTTTAGAGTCATTTTTTTTACCAGAATTGGGAGAGGTGGAAGCAGGAGCCATTGGGAAGTCCTGCTTTTACTCCACCATCTTGATTCTACCCCCAATATCAGTTCTTTCTCTGGAAGCAGATAGTACACTTCTTCATTAGTCCTTTGGGAGTGTCTCTTCCTAAGAACAGCTAAGCCATTCATAGTTCTCCATCTTGCAATATTTCTGTGTCAGTGTATAACATTCTCCTGGTTTTGCTCACTTCTCTTTGCATCAATTCAAGTATCATGTTTTTCTGAAATCATCCTGCTTGCCATTTCTTACAGCACAGATTAACATTCCATCACAATCATATATCATAGCTTGTTTAGTGTTCCCCAATTGATGGGCATACCTTCTATCTCCAATTCTTAGCCTCCACAAAAAAGAACTGCTATAAATATTTTTGCACAAATATGTTATTTTCCCCTTTTCCAATGTCTTTGCGATATAGATCTAGCCGTAGTATTGTTGGATCAAAGGGTATGTATAATTTTATAGCCCTTAAGACCCAATTCCAAATTGCTTTCCAGAATGGTTGGATCAGTTCACAACTCCACTAACAATACATTAATGTCCTAGTTTTTCCACATCCCTTCCAAAATCCAACATTTTCTTTTTTTGTCATATTAACCATTCTTATAGGTGTGGGGTGGTGCCTCAGAGTTGTTTTAATTTGCATTTTCTAATCAATAGTGATTCAGAATATTTTTCTTATATGAGAATAGATAGTTTTGATTTCTTCATCTGAAAACTGCTTTTTTATATCCTTTGACCATTTCTCATTGGTGTAATGTAAATCAGCCCTCTATGAAAAAGCCAGGTGATCAGAGCCCTGAGCTGGTAATCAAGAAAGTTGGGTTTGAAGCCTTATTCTACCATTTACTACTGTTGTTACCTTCCTCTCTCCAAGCTTCAGTTTCCTTATCATTAAAATGAGAGTTTGATGAGATAATAGTGAAAGTTCCTTGCAGTTCTAATAGTGTGCAGTTCTCATATTTATTGTCTTGTTCTTAACTGTTCAATAATTCAATTCAACAAATACTTATTAAGCACCTACTGTATGCTATATGCTGTGATAGAAGTTGAGAACATGAAATAAAAAATGAAACAGTCCTTGCCCTCATACAGCTGACATCCCAATGAAGAAGGCAACATAAGTGTATGCAAAATGTATGCCCAATAATTTTGGTTGGAGTATGTAATGTTAATGGGAGTTGAAGATCTGCCCTGCCCATTAACAGGCCTCACAGGGAGCCCAACAAGAGAAGCTTGATTAGGGGAGGCTTGTTTTTCAGGAAAGCCCACACCTTTTGTTATTTTGTAATTAGACAATGGGTTGGAGGATTGTTGCCCTCTGACTCTGAAGAAGGGTATATATATATATATATATATATATATATATAAAACTAGATAAGACTCTGGGTAGCCTTTAAGGGGCCCCCTGGCTTATGTATCTATATAGTAGTCAAATAGTGGGATCTGTCTGGTGATCTGTGATATATGTATTATTTGGTCAGATGGTTACAAGCCCTATCTATTGGTCTTTATGTTATTATTTCTGCTTGTAATTTCTGTTTGTATTTTCTCTGAAGTTCAGGCTTCTGACTTTTCCCCCTGAATTAAGTAAATGATATATATGTTTAAGTAAGATTGTTAACCCTTTTAGAGTTGTGTTCCTTTGGAAAAGCAGATCAAAGAACCTGTGCTAGCAGCCATACTGTGTATGCTAGGGTGCTTGCTGTTAAGGAGTGGGAGGAGATACTAACAGTTGGGGGGAAAGACTTCTCTTAAGAGGTGACCTTGTGTGATAGTAATGGCAATTAAAGATTCCCCTGTATTGGCTTGGTTTTCAAATTGATTGTGTTAAAACCCAGAGCTTGTTAATCCCACCTGTGGGATGGGCTTGTTGATGTGAAAAGAAAGTCCTGAATTGGGAGGAGCTGGTGACGTAGATTTGGAGAGACACTAGAGAGAGGCGGAAGATCTTTTTGGTAGCAGCACCTCGTGGAGAGAGAGAGACTAAGGGAATTGCTGGTGGCCGCTTTGAATTGCCCTGGACTTTTGAGACCTGCCCCCTGAGCTGCCAAGGACTGAGGAGACATGGCTGTTTTGCTGGTACTTTGTCTGTCTGTTTTGATGTTATTTTGCCAGATTTGTCCACTGGTGAAAGACTGTCCTTTTGTTGAAGAAGTCCTGGAACCTGGCTGTTCGCTAAGAAGCCCTGAGACTGTCCTGCAGACAGAGAGTGAATACTGTCCACTGGTGAGGGACAGTACTGTTGTTGCAGGGGTCTGGAGACTGTCCTGCAGACAGAGTGAATACTGTCCACTGGTGAGGGACAGTGCTGTTGTTGCAGGGGTCTGGGAGCCTTTCTGTTGGTTCAGAAGCCCTGAAGAAGGATTTTCTTGTTGTATGTTTACAGAAATCTTGGGAGAGGGCTTTGCTAATGTGTTCAGGGGTTCTAGGACTGTTCTACAGACAGAGGACAAATTCATGAAGGGACTGGCAATGTATCTTATGGCCTTGCTAAGCCTTGTCTCCCCAGGAACTAAGATTGCTGAGAACTTGCCTCGTGTCAAGAAGAAGAAAAGACCTCCATTTGGGTATTAAGTGCTGTGTTTAAACTTGATGTAACTCTGGGGTAGATTCAATTGTGATCCAGGGGTGGGGAACTTTTGACCTTATGTTTGGAAACTAATCTACATTTGAGAAGAGGGGCTTTGTGGTGGACTTAATTAAGGTATAGCCTAGGGGTGGAGAAGTATTTAGAACAGAGACTTTGTAATTGATTGAATGATTGGAAGGTCCTGGGGTGGGGTAGTACTTGGAGATTATTTAATCACACTTAGTAAATACTGTATTTTGAATGATGTCATGTTTTGATCTTCTCTGTTCTGGGTTTGTTACTGAATAAAATAGAGAGCACCTATGCTGGTATTTTGAACCTGGGAAGTTGCCTTTGCTTGGTATTACATTACACCTTGGAGATGATTTCTGAAAGAAACTAGAGACTCTCAAAGTCACATGGAAGGAATAATGAGCTGACAAGTTTGATTGACCTGTGGTGTACATGATGGGAGATGGTTCATCATGAGGTTGGAAAGGTAGTTTGGGGCTGAGACGCTGTCCCTTGGGACTTTCAATATCAAACTGAGGAGATTGTGTTTGACCTCAGAGCTACTTTGTAGGCAACAAGAGCATCACTCTTCTGCTCCCTCTGTGCCCCTCTACCCCACAGGAAAGGTAGACCTTTTTATGGATGAGCCTCACAGCCTCAATCTGATACAGGCTCCAATGTGACCACTTGAGTAGAAACCAAGGAATGTTCCAGCTGGTTTTGGCTTAGTTGCTGGGTCTCTGGGATTTGGGTTCAACTTAGCATAAGTATTTGTATTTGAAATGTTGATCCCAGAAACTATGCCTCCAGATGGCATAGACACATGGGGGATAGTCCTTGGGGAGGAAGTTTTCTCAGGAAACAATAAATAACTTGAATTTCAACTGGGCTTTGAATTCATGAAAATCTAATGATAATAAGGTATGAACTGTGATCATATTGGTAATGCAATATGGTAATACCTCAGCAAAAATCTCCTTATTGATAACCTTAAAATGGATGAAATTTCCCCCATTCTGCCCATGACCATGACGGTCCTATGCTAACTTGTATTTGTATGACTCTCCTGAATACTGCTGTGCCCCAACCAAAGGATTAAAAAATGTGAGACAGAGGCCATTTCATAAGTCCCCTCTGGGCCAGGCACTGGGTATATAAATAAGAGAAATAATCCGGATTTATTTTCAAACTCTTATCATCTAATGTTATGGGTGTGACAATGAACCAATTGTTTAGTCAACATGATTTATTAAGGACCCAATTCATTCCAGACACTGTTCTAGGGATTTAAGCAACAAAATCAAAGCAAAGCAGACCCTGGCCTCAAGGGGTTTGCCAGCCAGTAATGGAAACCAGAATATACACATATTAAGTAGATAACAATGCATGCAAAATCAACACAGGGAAATTTCATTGAGGATTCCTCCAAAATGTAAGCTCCTGTAGGTGAGGGGCTGTTTAATTTTGTTAAATCTCTATATTCCCATTATCTTACACAGTCCTTGGTTTATGTGGGTTCTTGATAAATATTGTTAAACAGAATGACCAGCACAAAAATATAAGATAAAGTGTGATAAGAACAAAGGACAGCTCCAGATAATGGGCTGTAGAGAAATGGGAAAGGAGAGAAAACAGTTTCAGCTCTGTGTGGAGGGTGGGGTAAGGGAAATAGAAATGATCTAACAGAAGGGGGGGAACATCTGAGAAGAGCTTTGAAGAAAAAGAAGTGTTCAATGGTTAGAGATGGGGTGAAGGGGGGATTCTCAACATGAGGAAAGGCTCAGGCAAATGCAATGGAGTTGTGAGGTGGCATGCCGAGTTCAGCAAACTGAATAGAGTTCAGTTTAGTTAGAACATGGGGTCATGTCCAAGAAACCTGAGCAGATCAGCTGGAATTGGCCTATTCCTCCAGCTACATTATAACAAAATCCCATTTCTCCCTCTTAGCCATTTTGAAGAATCCCTGTACAGGCTGGCCAGATGAGCAATCTGCAGATTCAGGAGGAAATGTCAAGATGCCCCCAAACAACAAGGAAGCCTTTTCTGAAGGAGACTTGCTTCTTCAGGTAGGTGGAAGATGCCTGTATCTGTTTCCTAGACAAGAATTATGAGAAAGGGGATTCTTTGTGATCTGACTCATGGCACATTTGTATCAGCACATAGTTCACCTGAAAGTTCTCTCTTAGATTATTTTCAAATGTCATTTCACCTTCCTGACATAGTAAGCACAGTATATAGAACCCACAATTTGGGATCTTGTTTGACTTCAAAAATAAATGTTTTTGGATGAAGCCAGGAGACCTGGGTCTGTAATTCAAGACACAAGTATTTACCTGACAATATTGACTAACAACAAAAACCCAAAAAACAGCAACAACAATGATGACAGCTTATGATTCTACATGTTATTTTGTGTTTTCCTTCTAACAACCCTAAGAGGTAGGTGCTATTATTATCTCCAATTTACAGAAGAGGAAACTGAGGCACAAAGAAATGAATTAGTTTGCCTAAAGTCATGAAGATAAATAATTGCCAGGGCATTATTCAAACCCAGGTCTTATTTGTTCCTAAGTTCAATACTCCAATCCAATGGATATTTATTAAAGGCTTATTATGTATAGGGTACCATGCTTGGGGAGCTGGTAATGAGATGGCAGATATGAAATGCCTCTTACAAAGAGATTCCATGTTACTGGGCACCCAGAACATTAGTTGGCAAATGAGTTAATTTGATAAGAGAGAGAACGCAGACATCTGGGAGGCTTAGGGAAGACTTCCTTTAGGAAAGCTAGCTTTGCTGAGTCTTGCCAAAGAGGGAATGCATCTTGGGCATAGGAGGAGTCTCTGCAAAGGCACTGAGGCAGGAGGTGGGATGCTGAGATCAGGAAGTATCAATGGGGCCCTTGGCTGGTTTGGGAAGTTCCTGAGCATTTAGTGGCAGGGGGAATGAGCAGGGAGAGGATAGTCAAGATGTGGGCAAAAGTTGGCATGGAATCCATCCATCCCAATGGAGATGGAACTGGAGAGAGTAAAGCGGGATCCATGAGCCAAGACTTACATTGCTCATGACTATATTACTTAAGGGAAATGTGGCCAGGTCCTTATTTCATGGAATCAAAAGCTCCTAAGTTTCAATGATTGAAAACATTCAGAGCTGGAAAAGACCTTAGAGGCAGAAGTATTGCATCTTCTACTTGCATTCATCTTACATGGCAGCCCATCCCCATCAACCAAGTCCTCTGTTGGAGGACTGCTTTACTATTAGAAAATCCTTCCAGACAGATGAGCTGTAATTGGGCTTCCTCACAGGTCTCTGCTTTATTTCTAACTTTTCTCCCTTAGCAAACTGGATTTGAAGGAAAGTTGACCACTTTAGTTTCAATACCTACCAGGGTTATTTTGCAAATGCTGGGAGTGGTGGCTTCTGTGGGACATTTCCTCCTTTCCTGAAAACTGTTCTTTCCTTGCTCCTCTCAGGGGGAGAGTGGTTGGTCCAAATGCTGGGCAGAGTCATGAAGCCCTGGATTCCAATCTTGCTTCTGCAATTTCCAAGTTTTGCAGCTATGAGCAAGGCACTTGGTCTCTGAACCTCAGTTTACTCATCTATAAAATGAGTTGAACAATACCCGTGCTGCCTCCCTCACAGAAGCATCACGAAGCTCAAGTGAGATAATGGCTGGAAAGCACTTCAACAGCTTCAAAGTGCTCTTGAAGCCATCAGTTGTAAATTGTAAGGGAGTCTTAACATCTTGGAATATGCCAAGCAGATCAAAGGCTTGCTGTGGGCTGCGCATGGGACTGACTGGCTCTCACCTTGGTGCTTGTCAGAGTTATTTTGGTATTTTGGTTAAATTTCTCTCTCTCTCTCTCTCTCTCTCTCTCTCTCTCTCTCTCTCTCTCTCTCTCTCTCTCTCACACACACACACACACACACACCCAAGACACACAGATTCAGCCAAACACACACACAAAGACACACACACAATGTGCCCAGAGACCTCCTGTGGACTTCAAAACCCCCCCACAACTAAGAGGAGTTGTCATCCCAAGGTCTGGTTCCCACTGGGAGCTGTGCTGTGGAGAGGGGTGTGTGTGTGTGTGTGTGTGTGTGTGTGTGTGTGTGTGTGTGTGTGCATGCTTGTATGGGGGCACAGATAGAGGATAGAAGAGGATAGATTTCCCTTAGTGAATAAGCTCACATCAGGTCTAAGGTCTATTTTTTTTTTTTTAAGGAGAAAGCCAACACGAGTCTGAGCAGCCAAATCCATTTTCCTTCAGTTGAAGGAAGCAGGGAGGTTTAGCCTGGAGAATAGCAGACCTGCGTGGGGAGGTACCCGGCAGCTTCTGCTATTGGAAGAACTGCCATGTGGGAGGGGCTTCGCCTCGTTTCCTTTGACCCCAGAGGACAGAAGCAGAGAAATAGGAGGCAATTGCAGAGGCAGGTTTAGGCTTGACACCCGGAGAGTCTTCCTCACAGTGACTGCTGTACCCACGTGGCCTGGGTATGGGCAGCCTTGGACAAGATGCTGTCCCTGCCTCTTGAGAGGGCCAAGGGGGACACTTGGAAGAGTGGATCCAGAAGGTGGGGCTCCGAGTTCTCTCTCTGCTCCAGTGTGATGGTGACTAAGGCACTTGATATTTCTGGGACTCCGTGCTCTGTAAATTGTTCTTCATCTTCTTGGAAAGATGGAGATAAGGAGGGGCCCTGCAGACCTGCAGAGAGACAAATAAGGGGCTGAGAAGAGAGTCAAGACTCTAGACGAGCGATCCCGACTTTGGCTCTTGGAAACATCTAGAACCTGCTCTTTCCAACCTCAGTGAGATTGAAATACATTGAATAAACTCGAGGCTTGGAGCATTTGGGAGCCTTGAAGGTCCTAACCCCAGGATGAATTGGTACCACTTGGACAATGTGGTGGGGAAGAAAGTTTTTCGGATTTGGAGGCAGAGGATGTGGGTTTGTCCCACATCTGCTGCCTTTGGCCAATCGCAGGCCCTCTGTGGACCTTAGTTTCCTCCTCTGGAAAATGAAGGGAGGCCCTTTTAGGTCTAAGTTCTGACACTAGATTCTCCCTGAATCCTGGCAGCTCAAATGTCAGTAAATATAAACTGAAAAGAAAACCTGAGAGCTGCCTCTGCTCCTCTGGGCTGTGGGGCACTGGCTCTTTTCTCCCAGTGTCCGTGGTTTACCGGGGGATGGCAGGCTAAGGATTGACTGAAGCTACATCCTCAGAAGCTTGTGCTCCCCCTCTAACTTGCAGCTGGTATGTGGCCAGAGCTGTCCTGGGGGTGAGGGGCATTCTTCTCGTGCCTCTAAGTCCCTGGCTCCCTAGTGAAGCCACCTGGATCCCATTAAGCTTTCCATGAAGTCGTTGCATACATCTGCTCTCTTCCTGTTGCCCTTCAGGCTTGGGGCTTTCAGCTTTCTCCACCCTTTGCCAGCTAACCCCTCTCCATTTGTTAGTTCTGGGAAGTTCTGATCTCTCAGGCCTGACCCACCTCAAGGTTTTCTCACTTGAGGCCTGGCAGTTGCTCTCCTCCTGGACTTTAGTTTAACTCATTGGCTCTTTTCTGACTTGGTCTTTCTGAGTCCTTGGCTGCCTCTGAGGGACAGGCCTTCTCATTTAAAAACTAGTTTCAGCTTAGCATTTCAGTTAAATGCAAATGGCCCTTCCCCAACTTGAGTGGTCTTCTAGCAGTGCTCAGTTTGAAAATGAGGCCGGCTTGATTTGCAACATGAAGTGATAGATTACTTACACTGCAAAGAACCTTAGCGGTCACCTGGTCCACACAGAGGAGAAAAGAGAAATCATATCCATTTGTTTTACACATTTGCAACTAAAGTCACCAAGATCCTTTTATCTCACTAAATTTTCCCCACAGTCACTGCTCACCTGGTGGGTCCTGGATCCTGCTGACTTTCCCCCAGCTTCAGCTGTGGTCAAGGCATGGAGGCTGAGTCACTTTCTTTAGGACATGGGGAGGGTTGGTATTTTCCATGTGGGTGGTGAGCAAATGAGATAATGCCAGACTGGAAAGATAACAATGAGCCAGGCCTCCAGCCACGATTCTCCTCAAAAGCACTTCTCATCTGGGTTTGTGGATTTGACGACATTATGCAAACTTGTGACATCCAGTATTTTTCCTAAAGTAATTAATCAATCAACAAACATTTATTAAACACCTAATATGTGCCCCAAACCAAATACTTCCTACCCTCAAGGGCTTACATTCTATCATGGGAAACTGTATCTATCTGTATAAAATCCATAATCATTAATACAAAGTAAGAAGGGGAGGAGCTTTGTAGGTGGGGGCTGTGATCAGGAAGGACCTCATGGGGGATGTGGAACTTGAGCTGAGGTTTGAAAGATGCCATAGACTTTATCCATGGCACCCACCCTACACTATCAGAGCAGAAAAGGAGCTGAGGGTAGATCTAGGCCAAGCTCTGATTTTGGAGGGGGGAAACTAAGGCCTGGAGAAGAGGAGGCCTTAGCCCAGATTACACAGAGAATCCCAAGCAGACCCTGGCCTGACCCCCAGGCTCCCTGGCCCAGACCCAGGGACTTCTGGAGAACTCCATGTTCCTCTAGTGTTTGCTGCTTGACCAGGAGTCCGGAAGAATTCAAAGCTCTTGAGCACCTCTAGCTTTGGACTGTCAGGGATTCTCACTCTCCAGTCATTCAGTGAAGCAGGAACACAAAGGGTGACATTGAGCTGGGAAAGTTTTCCCAAACTGATGTCATCCACGAAGGAGATTTGGAAGAGCCTCTGAAAATTCCACACCGTGGCCTCCAGGCCTTCATTCCCAGCCAGGTTGTGGTTCAGTGGAGATGCAGCTCTGCCCTCCACTGCCCTGGGACTTTGGGCCAGGCCTCCCTTCCCCTCTGTGGGACTCAGTTTCCTTATCTGTAAAATGAGGGGATTCGACTCAAGGAGATCTGGAATTTTTTTAAATTTGGAATATTATGAACTGATTCTGAGGAAGCCAAGACTTGGGAACACAGCAGATTTACACACACGTGTCTGTCCACATAGAATAAAATATAAATATACACATACATTAGATGTAAATATGTGCATATATTTATACATTCACATACACATATAGACACGGATGGATGCATCTAAAGCTCTATATCGATAGTTACATGGACGTGAGTATAGACGTACTTACTTTCCTATGAGTTCCTCGGCAGGCAGAGACTTCAGGAAGGAGCTCCGGCACCCTGGGAAGGACCCTCAGCTTCTCAGTGATCCAGGTGTTTTATTTTTATTTCTATTTTAGAGACTCCAAGAGTTTTAGTGAGTTTTTAGTGATGTTACCACAAAGGATAAACATCAGAAGCAGCATTTGAATACACGCCTTCCTCCTCTCCTGCCATTTTCCCTGCCAGACTGTAGGGGCTGGGACTGGGTGAGGGGTGATCCTAACAAGGGAAGGGAGATCCCGAATGAACCCTTGACCTCTCCACTTTGCCCCCAGGGCTCTGACCTTGCCAAACAGCTTTTGATCTTCTCCTTTCTCTCCAGTCCAATCAGATAAAGCAGCTCCATCCTGTTGCCCAGTTGGGTGGGTGGCTGTATTTTTTAACAGTGATCCCTCCTTTCCCTTGACACCCCCAGTTCTCCCCTCTGCCTCCTTCCCCATGCAATATGCCAGCTCCTAAGTGCCATGGTGGCTTTGTGCTTGTCTGTTTAGTTCTGTGTATAAATGGGGTATTTATACACAGGTAGAGATGGCCCCTCCCTCACGCAGCTGGCATCTCCTCCCCTCCTATGTTGAAGCAGCTCTAGTAAAAGGAAAGTCTGTTTTAAAAATAGAAACATAAACAAAAGGTGAACTGTTACAACAATGGCCACACCAGCAATGACAAGGCCACCCATGCCAACCACCCAAGGCCATGGGCCAGCTCTGATGCTTCTGGAGTATTCTCAATAACCTCAGCCCTAGGAGGGAGAGAGGAGCCTGTCTTCGGTGCTGATCGCCCCACGCAACCCCTCCAGTTCTGGAATCTGTCTCCATTTAAAGTTGAAACCCTCCTCTCATTCTTCCCAAGAGTCCAGATTCTGGCAGGTTCTGCTCTGGGGAGGTCCCAGACGTATCCTGAGAGGAAGCACATTGGATGGCATGGAGTTTCCCCTTGAGAGTGGTCCTTTGGGAGCTCACTGCAGGGAGGAAAGCATGTGGCTCCCTGTGCCATGGGCAGACAGGGAGGCCTGTGAATTGGAGTGGCAGATCCCAGATTCTCTGACTTCATGGCTTCTCTTGGCTAAGCAGCCCAGGAGTCTGAGCTGGATCTGGCCAGGCTGGGAGGGGAAGGTTGTGCAGGAAGCCTGGCTGAGCTGTGCTGCCCCAAGACAGGCTCGGGCCATGGGAGGAGGCTGGCACTACGCTTGGTGCAGTCTTGTGTCTGATGTTTTTATCCCATAATAAAGAGGTGTGAAAAACACCTCCCAAGAGATGTGTGATTGGAACAGGACAGGGCCCACTGCGTAGCAAGGGGCTTCAGACAAGACGTGGGAGTGACCCTGCACTGTGGCATCTCTGCGAGCACCCTGGGGGACTCCAGCTTTGAGTGGGTCCAAATCTCAGAACTGGAAGGGAAAGGGTGGAGAGGAAGACAAGGATGCATGTAGCATCTACTATGCGCCGGACAGATATTGCCTTATTGGATCCTTATAGCAATGCTGCAAAGTAGATGCTATTGTCTGCACTGTGCAGTTGAGGAAACTGAGGCAGGCACAAGTACAGTGACTTCTCCAGGGTCACACAGCTAGTGAGTGTCTGAGGCTGGATCTGAATTTAGGTCTTTCTGACTCCAGGCCCAGCACTGCAGAACCCAGCTGCCTCCAGAGCACCCAGCTGGACTTGGACATGGGGAGGAAGTGGTCCAGCTCCTCCTTCAAGTAGGTGGAAGCCTCTGGCCCGAGATAGCCGGCTCTCCTCTGGGCAGCTTGGATAACTTAGACATTTGCCTTTCCATTCAGCCCAAATCTGCCTCTTTATCATGCTCTCCTTCTCCCCATCCATCCCCTTGAGTCTCATTCTGTCCTCAGGGCCACATGGCACATGAAAAGACTGGGACCACTTAGAATAGAGCCAGCCAGGGATGGACACAGCTGGAAATGGCTCTGGCTCAGGGGCTGGCCCAGTCAACACATCTGGGCACTCCCATGGTGCATGAGGTCCCCTCCTTTTATTTGGCAGCCAGAGGGGTAAGGAGAGCTGAGGACTATTGTTGGTCGAGATGCCTTGCATGACCCAACTGACTCTCCATGGCTTTGTGCTCAGCTTCTATAAGTAAAAGGCTGGGCAGGCTGCCATTCTTCTCATTCTGGCTGTCTTTGGCTTGGGTCTTCTGCTTTCCAGAGATGGCTGAGGAAACTTAAGAATGACTGACCTCAGCAGTTAGTCTCAAGAAGATACTTTGGCAAAGGTTTTTGTCAAGATTCAATTCAGTTACACACACACACACACACACACACACATTTGGTGCCTTTTTGTGTCAGACTCTGGGCTAAGCCTTGGGGTACAAAGACAACAGGAAAAATCACTCCCTCCCCTGGAAGAGCCCACATCTTGCTGGGGGAAGGGCATAGCCCAAAGGCAGATCAGTGTCATACAAGGTCAAGTATGTCAGAGGAGAGGGATTCAGAGAAAAGAATCCAGGAAAATGTCCAGAGGCAGAGAACATGTTTCCTGGGGCAAATCGGGGAAGACTCCACAGAGCTATGGCATGTTAACAGAGCCAAGAAAGCAGAGGCAGCTATTAATGGGTGGAAATGTGGAGAGAGCATCTCTTAGGTAGGGGCACAGCCCAGATAAATGTGTGGAGGTGGGAAGATGTTAGGTTGAGTTTAGAACCATGTCTTTGGCTAGTCTGCATGGATCATACCTGGCACATACATGCTGGTGACATGGGATTATGGAAATTAAGTGGGACAGGGGGAAAGTAGGTGGAATCTAACTTGTGAGGGCCTTAAACACCTGCAGTAAAACCTCTCTGGTTTTACCAGAGAGCATCAGGTCGTCGCTAGCAATCACAGGCAGGAGAGTGCCTGGTCACATCTAGGCTGAAGGACAGTGATGTTGGCAGCTGTTTGGGGATGGATTGGAGAGGGCAAGAAGCAGAGAGACCAAGGTCAGGGTTTCTAGTTATCTAGGAGGGAGACAATGAGGGTCTACAGCAGAGCGAGAAGGGCGGTGGGAGGAAACACATGGGGAGAGATGGGCTGTATTGGAAAGCTCCAGTGGAAAGGACCTGGAAGCTGATTGGGCCTTGGAGGTGATTTAAGGATGCTTCTGGGCTTCACACAGCTGGGAGCTTCTGGGCCACGGGACTCCTCACTCAGTTTCCTGCCTCTGCAGCTTCCAGAACATTCAGAAGACTTTCTGCTGTTGATCTGTGTGTTGGCAGATCACGATGAGAGCAGACATACTGGGCTGGCTCTGGGGGCTGGTCACCACACTCTGAGCATGTCCTTTCTTTGTTCATCCTTTCTACTGAGCTAGATTGTAAGCTCTTGGAGGACCAGGATGCCGTCTCCGTGTTCTGAGAGCTTTAGTCAGTCTACTCTTTACCTAACAGTGCTGGCAAATGTGTTCAGTGAGCATGTGCTCACCTTCTGCAGAAATATCTGCATGTGTTTTTCTCATATTTAAACTATGCATATATTAATATTATATTATTTATTAGAACATTATATATTATTATAAATGTTGTATATAAATTATATAAACATTATATTATTATAATTATGTCTATAATTTTATATAACAATGTCTAGAATTATATAATATATTATTACAATTGATTAGTGTAAATTATATTATACATAGATTTATCTAGTTAAATGTTGTTTCTTCCAATGAGCTCCTTGAAGCTGTGGGCTGTTTCATTTTTACCTTTGTATTGCCAGTGTTTGGCTCACGGGAGGTCATTAACAAATTCTTGGCAGTTGCTTGGCTGGTGGTAGCTTGAGGTCACAGAGTAAGACCGGGGCCTGAGGGGCATGGGGGCAGAAGGAGCATGGGTAGCGCCCAGCACCGGGCATGACTTTCTCTACTCCTCTGTACTGCAGCTGTGATAGGGAGACACGAGTTTCAAAGTCTTCTTCTCTATGGTGGCTGTGGGAGGGAGCAGTGGCCAGGTATGCCTCAGAGGCTCAGTGCTGCAGTGTGGCTGCAGTAGTTGCAGCTTCCTGGGCATTTTTCCTTTTGTCTTTGTGCTGGCACGTGCCTTGGGCAATGTGGCCTAGAGCACATGCAAGTGAGACAGCTAAAAAGTGAGGAGTCAGGAGGTGCCTGTCTGTCTGCAGTGACAGCACCTTCCCCGGGTGTGGGGATCCAATCCACAGATATCCATGGAGCTCTTGTGGAGACCTGTGTTCTTGTAATTCTCCTGTAAAAGTCAACCATTACCCTTCCTCTGACTCCCATGTAAAAATCATTTTACCGATGGTAAGCAACAAAACAAAACAAAACATTACTGCCATGTAACAAAACAAAGATTGGTCGAGTACACTGGGCTGCCTCTGTTGAGGTCTTGAATTTAGTCACAGCACAGGTTTCTGCAGAACAAGGGTTGGTTTATTCCCCATAATTTATTCCCTAAGAATGATCAGGAAGTAAATGAAATATGTAACCTGTGGCACACTCTTCCTCATAGGTAGTTTAAATGCCTTTCCAAGTTAATATGCAATCCCAAGAAGTGGCAAGAAGATGTTTTATCTTTAACATCTCACCAGTAGCTATATGACCGTAGTGAGTTGGTACAAAAGCAATCCTCACTGCAGTATCCAAGGGTCAGGAGATCTCAGGAGTAACGATGGCTTCAAAGGCCAGCCAGCCCAACCCATATGAGAACGAGAGCCCCCTCTCCAGCAAGATGTCATTCAAGTAGGGTACTAACCGGTTCTCCTGGCGGCCCCTTCCACTCTGGGACAGCTCGCATTACAGGAAAGGTATTCATTTTAGCAGAGCCCCCTGTTTTTCCCCTACCCACCGCCCCAAAATAGCAGTCCCACAGGATATTCCCTCCTCCAATCTGCTCTCTCCCATATTTTCTCCCATACCCCTTTCGACTTTTCCAGTAGGGCATGGTGGATCTCTATGCCCCAGTGCCTGTATATCTTATTTCCCAATTACATGTAAAATGGTATTAATAATAATTATATATATTTAAACATTTGATTTTAAAACTTTGAATTCCAGACTCATTCCCTTCCTCTCTTGTCACCCATCCTTACTGGGAAGATAAACAGTTCAGTATAAGTTGTACATGTGTAGCTAATGCAAAACATTACCATAGTAGATATATTGTAAAAGAATGACTATATTTCCCTCCCTCCTATCCCACCTCCCACTTGATCTATTCTCTACTTTGATCCCGTCCCTTTTCAAAAGTGGGTGCTTCCAACTTCCCTCCCCCCCCATCTTGCCCTCTCTTCCATCATTCCCGCTCTCATCCGCTTCCCCCCTATTCTCCTGGAGGGTGAGATACCCTATTTAGTGTGTATTTAATTCCCTCCCTGAGCCAAATTCAATGAGAATAAGGTTGATCCATTCCCTTTTGCCTTCCTATTCTTCCCCTCCATTGTAACCATTTTCCCTTGCCTCTTCTATATGAGATAATTTCCCCCATTCTGTCTCTCCCCATCTCCTCTCATTATATTCCTCTCTCACCTCTTAATTTCACCTTTTAAGTATCATCCCTTCCTATCAAATTGGTTCTGTGCCCTCTATCTATATATACCTGTAAACACACATTCACATATGTCTTCATATGCTCATATGCCCTCATATATAGACACACACCCACACCCACACACCCACCCACACACCCACACACACACCCACACACCCACCCACCCACACCCACACACACACACACACACACACACACACACACACACATGTATATATATATTTCTATTGCCTTCAACTATTTTTATACTGAGAAACGTTTCATCGGGTAGAATTATTGTTTTTCCATGTAGGAATGTAAATAGTTCAACTCTGATAAGTTCCTCGCTTTTCCCTGTTTGCCTTCTCATGCTTCTCTTGCTCCTTGTATCTGAATGTCAAATTTTCTTGGTCCATCCTGGGAGAAGGGAGAAGATAGAGGGAGAATGGAGAAAATTATCTCACCTAAAAGAGGTGCTCAAGGAACAGTTTTACAGTGGAAGGGGAAATAATGAGGGAAGAGGTGGGCAATGCTTTAATTTTGCATCTAAATTGTTTAAGAAAGGGAACACACACACACACACATATACTGAGCTGTTAATAGAAATCTCTTACCCAATAGGGAAATAGGAGGGAAAGGGGATAAGAAGTTGGGGAGGGGAGATGACAAAATGAAGAGCAGATAACAGAAAGCAGTGTGTAGAATCAAAAGAGACTGTAGAGGGGAGAGAGAGAGACAGAGAGACAGAGAGAGAGAGAGAGAGAG
>NW_027186383.1:2400858-2421857 GCF_028583685.1 Petaurus breviceps papuanus
GAGAGAGAGAGAGAGACAGAGACAGAGACAGAGAGAGACAGAGAGAGAGAAGGAGGAGGAGGAGGAGGAGGAGAAAAAGAAGAAGTTAATAGAAGAAAATATTTAAGTGACTTGTCTAGTGTCATGTCACTAGTTAGTGTCTGAGGACTGGAGTTCAGGTCTTCCTGACTCCAGACTCAGAGCTCTTGCCACTATACCTGTTGTCCTGTTATATGGCAGTAAAACTGACAAGGGGCAGCTCACTTGCATAGCGGATAGAGTGTTGGGCTCAGAATTAGGAAGGCCTGAGTTCAAATTCAGCCTCAGATACTTACTAGCAATATGAATTTGGACAAGTCACAACCTCTATTTGCCTCAGTTCCTCAGTTCTATAAAATGAGTACACACTGGAGGAGGAAATGGCAAACAACTCCAGGATCTTTGCCAAAGAAATCCCCATATATGAGTCCACGGGGTCACACAGAGTTAGACAGGACTGAACTACTGGATAACAACAACCAAAACTGATAATCTAAATGAAATGTATAAATGTTTACAAAAATATAAACTGCCCAGATTAACAGATGAAGGAATAGAATTTTTTCCTTTTAAATAGCATTTTGTTTTTTCTAATTACATGTAAACACAATTTTGCCATTCACTTTAAATAAAATTTTGAGTTCCAAATTCCCCCCCTTTCCTCCTTAAGGTGGTAAGCAATTTGATATAGGTTATATATTTGCAATCTTGCCAAATATATTTCCATATTAGTCATGTTGTGAAAGAAGAAACGACAAAAGAAAGACACCGCCACAAATATTGAATCTGCACTCAGATTCCATCAGTTCTTTCTCTGAATGCAGATAGTGTTTTCCATCACGAACCTTTTGGAATTGTCTTGGATCATTGTGTTGCTGAGAAGAGCCAAGTCAATCACAGTTGATTATAACACAATGTTGCTGTTACTGTGTACAGTGTTCCCCTGGTTCTGCTCACATCAATTTATATCAGCTCACTTAAGCCTTTCCAGGTTTTTCTGAAATCTGCCTGCTCATCATTTCTTATAGTACAATAGTACTCCACTACATTCATATACCACAAGTTGCTCAGCCATTCCTCAATTAATGAATTTCCCTTCAATGGAACTAAAATAATCCAATCTTGGAAAAAATTAAATAAGCCGTCAATGAGCGCCCTAAGAAAAAATAAATCACCACTACCCAAGAGATTTCCAAATGAATTCTACCAAACATTTAAGGAACAATTAATTAATCAGCAATTAATTGTAATACTACATGAACTATTTTGAAAAAATATATGTAAAGAAGTCCTACTAAATTCCTTCTTTTGACACAAATAGGGTTTTGATACTTTAACCAGAGAGGAAAATCAGATAAATGAAACTGTAAATCAATCTCTTTAATGAATATTAATGTAAAAAACTGAGTGAAATACTAACAATGAAAGTACTGCAATGCATCACAAAGATCATATCCTATGTCCACATGGAATTTATACCAGGAAAGTAGGGTTGGTTTAATATTAGGAAAACTATTATCATAATCGACAGTATCAATAACAACAAAAATCATGATTATATAAATGATGCAGAAAAAGTATTTGACAAAATATTCCTTTTAAAAACACTAGAAATTATAGGAATCAATGGAACCTTTCTTCAAATGTAAGTAGCGTATGTCTAAAACCAAGTGTATTACCTGTAATGGGGATAAACTTGAAGTCTTCCAAGTAAGATGAGAAGTGAAGCAAGGATGTTCATTATCACCACTGTTACTCAGTATTGTACTAGAAATACTAGATATAAAAATAAGACAAGAAAAAGAAATTGAAGGAATAAAAATAGGCAATGAGGAAAGAAAACTATCACTTTTACAGATGATATGATGGTATACTTAGAGAATCAACTAAAAAATAGTGGAAATAATTAAGAACTCATGAGGACTAGCAAGCATATGCACCTCAGGAGAATTTCTGGCTGGGGACATTCCTATCAATTCATCCAAAATGATGACTCTAAGTTGAAGCTATAATTCTTAACTGTAATGCTCTAGGACTCAGACACAGACACTAATACACACACACACATACACACACACACGCACACACACACAGACACACACACAGACACACACACACACACACACACACACTTCTGTAAATAAGAGGGAATCACATTTCCTTCCTGGACTCAATGGGGCCCACTTTGACCTGCATCCAGGGAAGCCTCTCAGCTCCCAGCTGCGGAAAGTTAAGTCAGAACATACCCAAAGAGAGACAAACCAAAGAACCACCTTTTGCTCTGTCCCAGGTGTATGTTCAGAAGGTCTTTAAATACTCCTCATCTAGCTAGGTAAAAAAAAAAGCATTTATTGAGCTTCTGCTCTGGGTCAAATATTATGCTGGTAATTGGGGAAATAAAGTCAAATAAATTCCCATATTGGCCATGTTGAAAACTCTATGTCTTATTCTGTGTCTTCAGTGCAGCCCCTCTCTGTCAGGAGGTCAGTAACGTTCTCCATCACTGATCCTCTGGAATTATGATTGGTCATTCTTTTTAACAGAGATCTTAAGTCTTTCAGATTTGTTCCAGTGCTGTTGTCATTGTATAAATGATTCTCCTGGTTCTTCCCTCTGCATCAGATCATACATACAAGCTTCCTCAGGTTTCTCTGAAACCATACCCTGGCTCATTTCTTAGAGCACAATGGTATTCCATCACATGTATGTACCACAATATGTTCAGTCATTCCCCAGTTGATGGACAACCTCTTACTTTCTTATTCTTTCCACCACAAAAAAAGTTGCTGTTGATATTTGGTCAAAGGATATGAATGGGCTATTATCAAGGGTAGAAATACAAGCTATCAATTCCTATTTAACTGCTGTTCTTCAGAAACCCTGTCTACCATAGGTCCCCAGGTCCTCTGAGTAACAGCAAAAGTCTGTGCAAAAATGACTAATATGGAAATATTTTACATGATGGCACATATATAAACTATATTGGACTGCTTACCATCTCAGGGACAGGGAAGGGGAGGAAAGAAAATTGGGGTAGAATTTAGAAATCAAATTTTTAAAAAATGTTTAAAAATTGTTTTAATATGTAATTGGGGCAAAAGAAAATATTATTTTTAAAAAGCTCATGGAGAAGGAAAGACCATTTAGCAAGAGATCACTCTTTATCATGATTGAAGAACATAGCCTCTTTTCAGGTAATACCTGACCCCTGAGCACAAATTCCCTTAGATAATAGGCACTCAACTCTATCTGTTTGGATCTGTTTTATAGTTATCTTGATTTCTCATAAAGTCATTAGCTTCCAGTTGCTTCAATTTAATTTTGAAGGAATTATTCTTTTCAGTGAGTTTTTGAAATTCCTTTTGCATCTGGCAAATTCAGCTTTTTAAGGCATTCTTCTCCTCATTGGTTTTTTGGGCCTCTTTTGACATTTGAGTTAGTCTGCTTTGTAAGGTGTTATTTTCTTTGGTGTGTTTTTGGATCTCCTTTAGCAGGCTGTTGCCTTATTTTTCATGATTTTCTTGCATCGTTCTCATTTCTCTTCCCAATTTTTCCTCCAATTCTCTGACTTGATCTTCAAAATCCTCCTTGTGCTCCTCCACGGACTGTGACCAATTCCTATTTTTCTTGGACGCTTTTGACTTTGTTGTCCTCTTTCAATTCCATGCTTTGATCCTCTTTTGTCCACAAAAAAGGATGGTATGGTCTGATTGCGCTTCCTCTGTTTGCTCATCTTGCCAATTACTTGACTTTGGAGCTCTTTGCCACGGTAGAACTCTTCTTACAGAATGAAGAGAGCTTTGTCCCAAATTGCTGGGGTTTTCACAGCTGCTGTAGCTATTAGTTGGGTGCCCTCTCTACAACCCCCACAAGCTCTGGCACACTGGCCACACACCCCAGGACCACCATCCAAGAGTGTGATCCAGATCCAAGCAGGTTAAAGCAAGAGGGATTATGCTCTGAATGGTTGCTCGGTCCCCCTACAATCTGCAGGCCAGGAGCTCTGGAAGCAGCCACGTGGTGGTAGTGTGCCCCCACCACTTCTTACCCCAGGTGCAGGGGCCGGATCCTACTCTTCCTTCACCCTTCCAACAGAGTTCCCCACTGACCTTTTATTTTCTCTTTGGCGTTTATGGGTTGAGAAGTCTGGAAACTGCCGCAGCTGCTGGTGATTCACTCTCCTGAAGTCTGCTCTGGCTGGTCTGGGTTCTCATTGGGGCAGCCCTGGGGCCACAACTGCAGCTCAAGTGGGTCTGCCGTTGGCTCACAGAGAGCTGTGATAGACCCTTCCTGTCACCTGCCAGGCTTCCCTTAGTGGGAGATTTGATTTTCTCTGTCTCTTTGTGGGTTCTGAGTCATTTTTTTTACAGGTATTGGAAGTGGTTGGAGCCAGGGCCCAGGCCAAATTTGTGCTTTTACTCTGCTGTCTTGGCTCCACCTCCCAACTCTTCTTTATCTGAACCAACCTTAGAGAAATACTGATTGAGGGCTACCAAGAATGGGATTTACTTTCCTGCAAGGGAAAGCACTGTGTAGTCAGAGTTTCATCCTCATCACTCAGCAGGTCTACGGACTTATCAAATACAGATAAATTTTAAGAAGAATTTGTCAAACATCAACTCTGTGCTACCCTTTTGTTTGCACTGGGTCCTGGGGACATAAAGGCATAAATAAAACAGTAGCTGTCCTCGGGCTTATATCAGGGATGGGGAATCTGAGGCCTGGAGGCCACATGTGGTCTTCTAGGTCCTCAAGTGTGGCCTCTTGACTGAGTCCAAGTTTTACAGAACAGATCCTTTTAATAAGGGGATTTGTTCTGTGAAGTTTGGATTCAGTCAAAGGGTGACACTTGAGGACCTAGAGGGGCACATATGGCCTTGAGACTGAAGGTTCCCCACCCATGGCTTATATTCTATTGGAGGAAACACCATGGACATAGTTAAGTAAATGCAGAAGGGACAGTTAGGTGGCACGGTGGATGGAGCCTTGGGCCTGGAGCATGGAAGAGTCATCTTCCTGAGTTCAAATATGGCTCCAGATACTTACTAGTTCTATTACCCTGGGAAAGTCACTCAGCCCGGTCTGCCTCAGTTTCCTCATCTGTCAAACGAGCTGGAGAAAGAAATGGCAAACCACTCCAGTGTCTTTGCCAAGAAAGCCCCAAATTGGGTCATGAAGAGTCAGAAATGACTGAACAACAACAAAATACAAAGTAGGTACAAATAAGTATAAAATGACTGTGGAGAGGCAACTAAGAACATAGGAAGAACGTAGGAAGGAAAAATTGAGCTGAGCCTTAAAGGGAGCTGGGGGATCAAGGGGTCAGAGATAAGGAAGGAGATCATTTAATGTATGGGGGACAGACCATGGAAAGCCCAAGGGAGGAGAGAGAATACTTTTTGTGAGTCATTCAACAAACATTTATTGATCACTTTCTATATACAGATACTTTTCTAATACTGGGGATACACACATAAGCAAGGGAGGAAATTCCTTCCTCCAAGGGGTTTTGACAGCACATAAAAGGGAGCTGGGAAGTTGTGGCTGCTCCAGGGTGGAATGAGGTGGAGATGGATGGGAAGTGACCCAGAGCCTGCTCCAGCTCCCAGATGGGACCCCAGAGCCTGAGGGGCAGGGTTCAAGGTTTGGATGGGAGGGGAATAAGGAATAAGTCAGAAAAGGTCAGCTAGAGCCAAGTGTGAAGGAATTTAACTAAAATAAGTATTTGTGGTTTCTGCTGGAGGCTGGAGGGCACTGCCAAACTGGAGGGGAGTGCCGTGGTCCTGGGTGTGCACCAGGGCTGGAGAAGCTGGAGTCAAGGAGACCAATCAGAAGCCTTCTGCAAAGCCAAGTGCTGGAGATCTAAAACAAGATGGGGAATATGTGAATAGAGGGAAAAGAATTGATCAATCAATGTGTATCAAGCACCTACTATGTGCTAGACACTGTGCTGAGCCCTGTATGTGACTGATTTGAGTGATAGTTGGAAAGAATATCATTCAGAGGCTCTTCATGGACTTGGAAAAGTCACTTGATGTGTCTGAGTCTCAGTTTCCTCATCTGTTATAAAGGGTTTTGAATTAGATGCCTCGGAAGCCCCTTGAAGCTCTAGACTGTGACTCTACTGTGGGGATAAAGCAATGTGTTGGCAACTGAGTGCTATGGAGCTGGGGGGGGGGGAGAGAGGGATTCTTGGAGAACCCTGACCTTGAGCAGTGGAACACTGGATGGTGGGAGGACCCTGGGCTTCACTGGGGACCGAAGGAGTCCTCTGCTGGACACATCGAATCACATGATCTACTGAGGGAGGGACCCCTGAAACTGTCAAAGTTCCCCCTGCAGAGCCAAGTTGGGGAGCCCTGCTGAGCCTGGCAGGCAAAAGCAGAGATCCCTAAACTTAACACTCCCTCAGCCTGCCTTTTCCATGGGGGCCCCAAACACATTCCAACTCTCTCTGCTCCAGAGGAGCTGAAGAATTGGAATTCCCAAAGATGTTCCCCTCCCATTCAACCTTTTCCACAGCTGATGGCACCCCCACTCTGCCTGATTGTGCAGGGAGCATGGCCCCCCCCAAGCCATTCAGCAAAATGGCCAAGTCAATGAAAATGTAGTAAACTCCCACTCTCTGTACAGCCAAGTAGCTCCACAGGCCCCAGGAACAAGCTCCTTGGACTTGTCTCCCAAGCAGGGAGTTTGCTCCTTCTTCCTCTCCCCTTTCGGAATCCTTGGCTTCCTTGGATCTCACTCGGTGGCTCCCTGCTGCAGGAAGTCTGGCACCCTCCGCTCTCTGCTTGACTTAGAGACCTGGGGTCAGGCAGTCTCATTTTTGTCTTCTCCGGAGCCCAGAGCAGTACCTGGCACACAGACACGAAATGACTGTGGGACTGGACTGTGGGATAGAAGACAGCAACACCTAGTGCTGATCCTTGGGACTTCAAATTCTACTTGGGCAGGTTGTGCGCGGCTTTAGGTTTGCTCTCTTGTAAAACGAGGAGATGGGGATGCTTGGCTTCTCAGACCTCTTCCAGGCCCAAATCTCTGCCCCCGCACTGTTCCTGTTCTGACACACACGAACAGCGCTGGCTTGGGCCTCCCCTCTGGGATCACCCTGATCTGCAGAGCTCCCTGGGCTCTGTCTCTTACGGGACGGAGACTAGGAATCGCCCTGACGCACCCTTCCAGGGCCTCGGTTTGGATGTGCCCCCGGACCTCCAGGAGCTGCCTCCCTCCTGTTGGAGAGGCTGCTGTGTCCTCCGCGAGCTGGCAGCAGGCGCGGCCGCCTGAGCGGCTGGAGGTGCTGTCTGAGGGAGCAGCCAAGGACGCAGGAAGCCAGGCTCGCGTGGAAAGGAAGCCTGCGCCGGCCGGACAGCCCGGAGGCAGGGCCAGCAGGGCAGCGCTCGGAGGAACGACGCTGGTGCCAGGCGCAGGTGCCCAGAGCGCGGCTTCGTCTCGTGCTGCCGAATCGCGGGCTGCTCAGAGCTGAGCCAAGCTAGGCGGGGTGACGGGCCGGGCCGGGGAGGGGACAGTCTGGGGGAGGGCAGGGAGCACTCTCTGCTTTCCTCTGTGTCTCCGCCCCGCGAACAGCCAGACCCCGAGCCCGAGCCCCGCAGAGGCTTCCCGCACCAGCCCTCTGCCTTCAGCCCCACCAGAGGCGGGAGGCGCGAGCCGTCCAAGGGGAGGGAGGCCCGGTCTGCTCCCGCCTTCCCCCCAGTCCGCTCAGTGCCCGACCTGGGCCCCCCAGAGTCTATCGCACCCCAAGCTCGAGCCTTTGCCGACGGCACCATGTACGCTGGCCGCCGACGGAGGAAGCCCGTGCCCAGGACGTGAGTGTCAGCCCCTCCGGAGGGCAGGGGGCCAGAGCGGAGAGTCGGGGCAGGGGGAGAACTCCGCGCGGCCGCTCATTCCGGGGAGGGGGCGGGGGTGCCCAGGGAGAAGATGTGATTCCCGGGAGAGAGTCACGGCCCTGGTTTAGTGGCGTCCTCTGCGTCCTGGGGTCAGTGTCGGGTGGGCCCTGGGGGTGAACCTCGGGTCCGGGTACGGCTCCTCCTGAGAAGCAGCGGAACTCTTGAGGCCACCAAAAGGGTCGAGAAGAAAAGGCTAGGGGGGAAGAGGCGGAGGACAGTCTACTGGCCCGTCCATTCTCCCTCTGGTCTCCTTCTGTTCGTCCAGTCCATTCAGGGTCCTCCTCCTTCCCATGCCCTTGGGCAAGTCCCTGCTCCTCTCTCCGGGCCCTAAAGGGAAGGGTCGGGACGGCGGCGCCTTTCTGCTCCCTTCCTGAGCTGTGTCCTCAGCCTTAATTCACTCTCTTCCCTTGGGGAGTAGAAATAGGTCCCAGCAAGCAGTTCCCGGCTCTTTGCCTGAGAGTCGGGGGTCCTGCTTTGGAGGGTGACTTTGCTGCTCACTGGCCGAGGGTCCCTGCTCAGGGAGGGTCCTTTCCTTTCTCCGCCTGGGGTCCTCACGGACACCGTCTGGGTTTAGGGATCTGTCGCTCACAGATCTGGGCCACATTCAACAAGGAAAAATTTCTTATGAGCGAGCGGCTCCTGGGGTCCTGCCGTAACTTCACTTGGGGCGGGGGGGGGGGGGGGGGGGAGTGGGGGGGGTGGATTAGGGGCTCAGGAGACACAGGATGGGGAACAGGGAGAGGGATGGAAACTCTCCCCTTTCTCAGTCACCGCTGAAAAGTGACTACAGAATAAGGCACTTGATTTGGGGTCAGAAGTGTGTGCAAATCTAGCGGCTGCCCCACAGCTACCTGTCTGCCTTGGGCTCCTCTTTGACCCTCAGTTTCTTCATCTATAAAATGAGCAGGATTGGACTAGATGACGTCTGAGATTCCCCTTGGAGTCAGACGGCCGGGTTTCAAATACTGTTTCTACCCATTCCCTCGGTAGGGCTTCGGGCAAGTCCCTTTCCCTCTCTGGGCCTCAATATCCTGAAGCACTAAAAGACAGGGCTGGACTAAACAACCCCCAGTTCTGTTCCAGCCTCTAGGCCCCGGCAGCTAGTTTTTTGGGGCGGAGTTGCAGGAGTGTTCAGGCCTGATGATGTTAATTGTTTTTCTTTGGTTATCCGGTGGGGCCTGGCCCCTGATTGCCCTAGGGGCGGGAGGTGCTTTGCTCTGCTTCCAGAGGAGGAGGAGCTGGGGGAGAGCTATACAACACCGCCCCCCCCTCCGACCACCGCCCTAGGACCTTCCCCCTTGTTCATTTCCCACTGTCTGCCCCCTAGGATCAGAGGCTATTGGCAGCAGCGCCATCACCAATGCCAAGACCAGTACCATTGCCCGTTTTCCTGAGGGGAAACTAAAGGCTAGAGAGTATTTTCCCAAGATCACTTTACCTAATCAGTGGGATTTGAACCCATATCCTTCAGCTCCCTCCTGAACTTTGGCTGTCCTACCTCCTCCAGCTCCTACAGGCTCTTTCCTGGGACACAAATATTTCAGCCCAGTTTCCATTCTGCAAGGGAGGCAAGTGAAACATTTCCCCCTGGTTCCATCACTACCCCCTCTTTCCCCATCTCTGTCTGGCCTGGATGTATAATGGCTGCCATGAGGCTGGCATCTCCAGCCCTGAAAGAAGATGACCAGGGACAGCAGTTAGTTGCTTCTCTGTTCTGAGCAGAAGGCCTAGGCTGCCTCTTCCCTTTTCAGATTGGAACAGATTTGAATTTTTCCAATAAATGGTTCCAGTTGGAAGCCTTCATTTCAGAAAGAATATTTTCTCTCCTCACCTCTGCATCTTAAGAAGGAGCAGAAAACTATTAACTTAAGGCATCCAAGCCAGGACAGAACGCAAGTTCCGTGCTTTGTTGTCATTTGATTATAGAGTGGAGATGTGATTATAGATTATAGAGTGTCCAGATGTGGCCACATTGTGTAGGAGACCTAGATGATCTGACCATCTCTGTGCCTGACTGGTGCATTAGGAGATGTCTACAGGCTTTGGAGAGGGACATAGAGGGCTTTGTTGATCCTCACTCTGAAACTGTGTGATCTTAACGTAGGCCAAAACATGGAAAGGTGGTGGGACAGAAGGTCTTGACTCTGCCCTGGGCCTTCTTGGAAGGTGTCTTGGTGATCTTGGATTTAGGAAAGGGACACTCTAAGTCCTGGCCAGGAAGGCAGCCCCTCAAAATGCTGTTTGAATTGAACTGGAACCCTGAGAAACGGGACCATTCCCCTGTAGGAGGGGTGAGCTCTTTTATGGTCCTTTCTTTGAGTCAGAAGACCCAGGATCACAAGCTAAGGACGAACCAAACAGCTTGCAGCCTTCCTATTAGTCAGGGGTTCCCAGGTCAGATGATTCAAAGAAAGCTTGGGGGTGTGTGGTTAGAAGCCCTCTAATGAGTACTGCATCCTCCTCTCCCTTGTTTCCTGAGGACTAGCAATGGTTGGGAGCAGGAAGGGGAAGGCCTACCATTGTAACATGTCTGCCTTTGCCCCTCCCACCCCCCAACTGCAGGGCCAAGTTGCCTCCCTCTGAAGGTGTCAAGGCAAACCCCTCCAAGCGGCACCGGGAGAGGCTGAACTCTGAGCTGGAGTGCCTGGCCAGCTTGCTGCCCTTTCCCAATGAGGTCATCTCCAGCTTGGATAAATTGTCCATCCTCCGGCTTACTGTCAGCTACCTGCGGACTCAAAGCTTCTTCCAAGGTAAGTCCTGGGCCCCTGGTTCACTCCAGATCTTGCACAAGGGGAGTAGAAAGGGCAAGGGGCTATCTCCCACAAGGAAAGGGTGGTTGAAAAATGCTTTGTTCTCTTCTTTAAAGTGCTTTGGAAGTGGCCACTATGATTCCTATGACCATCATCATTGGTATCAAATCCTCCTCCCAAATAAGACCTTCCTGACTCAATGGATCTTAGTAGGATTCCATTTCTTGTCTCAACAAGAACAAATTAAATTCTTTTCCATCATGTGAGGAAAAGCAAGTGAATGCTGAAATTGCTAAGATGGGTCATTTTCCAAAGAGGAATATGGAGCTTCCTTGGGTACCTTGGACTATTTCAAAACAAACATGGCATGGAGATGAATATTGAGTACGAGCTCTTGGTAGTAAGTTGAGTGCAGATCTGCAGGAAGGCTAGTGAAAGCTTCAAAACCAATTGATTTCCTTTGAAGATAATAGTTTTGCAGTCCAGTTATATTCCATCTTCTGAAAATGTTCACCTTTTGCAGTGCAATTTCTTCGATCCTAGCCTTTCAAATGAGCTAGACAGAACACGAAGAAGGAGGAAATCTTGTCTTAGTGGGCTCTGATCTTTCTCCTGGAGGAAAAAAGCAATTCCAACTCTGAAAGTCATAGATCAATTGAAAACAAATTCCTTCTCTAGAGGAAATCTATATAGATTATTGCTCCAGGAAAGAGAAAAATGTAAACACCCCTGCCCATCTATTTGAATCACCCTACCACACTCGCTTAGACCTGGCAGCTACAATCCTGGCTACAAGACAGTAGCTGGCTTGCCAGGCTCATGTCCTTTCTGTTTTCCCTTAAGCTCCTTCCATGATCTCTTTCTTTACACCATGCAGCCTAGTTTCCATAGAAAGATGAGGAGCGTTCCCACTCCGTGATTCTATTTTCGGATAGATCTTGTTTTCATTTAAAAGGAGATCTTTGTTGTTTTGGCCATACTTAATGTTTTCTCCATTTGGAAGTTATTCAGATAAACAATCAGAAATATTTATCGAGCATGCTTCCATTCATTGGTTTGAGGAGCATCTGTTTGTGCTGGGATGTCAGCTGCTCCTCCAGATGTGGTTTTTGTGTTTGTACATGTTTATATGCGTGTGTCTGTATGTGTATTTGTGTCAGAGATAGCAGCATTGGTAATTGGAACTCACCAGTTCACACTGCAGAAACAGGGTCTCTAGGCATCGATTATTGCTTGATGTTTAGCCCGTCTAGTGACATGTTGGGCAAATATGCTTCCATTCTCGCCTTCCATCTTCATTCCCTTTTTATAGCCTTAATACCTTTCCAAGTCTTCTCCTACTCTAGCATTGCTGACACAGTAGTTCTTCAGTGTCCTTTGTCATACTTTGGTATAGACAGTTCCAAGAATGGCATTGAAATGAATGTATGGTTAGAATGAAGGTCAAATGATGCTACTGAAAGTCACAAAGTGATTGAAGGATGCTCTTCTTTGCTGCATTGAATTGGTCTTTTGACCTTAATTAGGAAGCTAAAAACAAGCTGTTATCTAGATAAGCAATTGTTTTACATTGTTTTTGCATCCTTAAAAAATCCAACAGATTTGGAACATTTTTATTTGATAGCAGACTTCTTCGGCACTGTATGAGGTGTGCTTTCGAGAGCATCAGTTTATTCTAGGGCGTACACACTCCTCCAGGCATATGCAGATGTGTACGTGTGTGTTTGTGAATGTACTCTGGGTTCTGGGGTATGGATGTGGTATCGTATGAACCAATTCATGTTTAAAGAAATCTGGACAGTGGGTTTGTCTGCCATTTCATCATTTGTTTTGCTGCATCCTCTCTAATGACGTGTCTATTAAATGAACTTTCATCATCACCATCACCTTCATCATCCCTTCCCTTTTATAGGAATACCTTAATACCTTCTCATGTCTTTTCCTATCCTTGCTCATTTAATATGATTTAAAATTGAAGAATGTTTTGCATAAAATGTCTAGTGGTATTTTAAGTCAGTGCATTACTTATTTAATGGTAGTGGGAATTGTGTTATCCTCAGTTTCAAAGAAAGCAAGGAGGAACATAATTAGTTGGTAAATGTGTCTTTTCCAGGCTTACTGAATACAATTATGTTGTGACCATCAATGAATTTTCCAAAAATATCTGTTTGAAAAGGATTTATATTTCTAGCTAAAAGAAATTGCCTGCACTTGATACCTTACTCCTTATTTTATTTTAAACATTTTTTCTAAATGGGAACTGACCTGAAGTCACTCCACTTGTAGGGTGATTGGAAAGAGCCTTTTTCTCTTTAATGGTCGCCATCTAGTCTTTGCTTTCCTTTTCCTAATAACAACCTTATTTCACATTTTGTGGGCTTGTTTTTTAGCTTGAACTCTTCTCCTGAATTAGCAAGCAAACTACGTCCAATGAAATTCTCTCCGCCACCTAGTGCTATTTCAGAAAGCATGTCTAATGAATCAGTAGTGAAGCAGGAAGAGAACATGTATTGAAAATAGAAATAATAAGAATTTAATTTTTGTTGTTGTTCGGTCATTCAGTCGTGTCTGACTCTTTGTGACCCCATTTAGAGTTTTCTTGGCAAAGATTCTGGAGTGGTTTGCCATTTCCTTCTACTGTGGGAATTTAATAGATTCATGCAATATTTGGGATTTCAAAAAAAAAAGTGTGCTTGGAATCATCACAGTTATTTTTTTTTTTTGTTATCTAAAACCCATATGTGTTTTTTTTTTCCTTGAGTCGACCATGTTGTTTGTTGGAAGTCAGTGGTGCAGTGTAGCCATTGGGCTCTTCTGGGGCATTAATAATGTAAAACTTGCAGCTAAAGACTTTCTCAAAGGGAGGAGGGGAGGCAGGGATGCCTTCAAACAGCAGCTTGGAAAGGGCTCATCAAGTCACCAAGAATCTAAATGTGGTTATTTTCTACTGGAGATGAAATTCTTCCAATATAACCATGCATCCAAATAAGCAAAATGGAGACCAACATGGATGGATCCAGGGAAGAGTCCTCACTAATGAGGGGCTGGAAGACTAAAGAACTTTTTAAAAAGTCTGTAGACTCTTCAGAGGAACAGATGCCATTTTTGTTTAATAAAATGTGAGTTTCTCCCAATCTTTACTTAAGGTTAACCCTGAGTAACGGACATAACATCTTGTAGCCTTAGTTTTCTCATCTTTAAAATGAAGAAGTTTGACTCTAAGTTCCCTTCCAACTCAAAATCTACAATGCTATGATTCTAACATATGCATGCAGTCATATAAACAAAGGAGAGGTCATTGTGGATGAATCTAGGATGGAGTGTCTTGACTAATGATGGTCTGGGAAGGAAAGAAGGAAGGAAGGAAGGAAGGAAGGAAGGAAGGAAGGAAGGAAGGAAACGTTTATTAAGTGCTTACAATGGGTCAAACATTATGTAAGTGCTGAGGATACAAATACAAGCAAAAAGAAAGATGCTTTCTGTCCTCAGGAACACAATACACGAAAGGGATCTGAAAGGGGAAGGAGGGAGAGGGAGATGCAGATGGCTAGCCCAACCCCATGATATTGTAGCCTGAAAAGTCTGGTCTACTTGGGTCTTGCCACAACACAAGGACTGTAAGAGAAACTCACCAATAAGAGAATGTTAAGCCTCTGACACGAAGCTATAGATACAATGCACACAGAGAGAGTTATTCTTATTTAATCAATTCACCACTTTCTTCCCATTCTTGGGGGTAATTTTGAGGTTCAGAACCTAACTGCCCCCATTACTGACACAGATAGGAAACAGCATATGGTCCTCACATGCCTGGCAATGTATTTAAGGCAGTTAGATGATACAGTGGATAAAGTGCTCTTCCTCGAGTCAGGAAAGACATCTTAAACTCATTATGTTCAAAACTGAACTCGTTATTTCCTCCTAAACACTTCCCCTTGCCCCTTCCCTAGTACTGTAGTGGCTACCACCATGCTCCCAGTCCCTTGTGTTCACAGAATAGGAGGCATTCTGGATTCCTTACTATCTTTCCCCACTGCCCCCATATCCAACATGGCACTGAGCTCTATTGATTTTACCTCTGCAAACTGTCAGAATGTGCCCCCTTCTCTCCTCAGACATTGCCCCTACTCTGGTCGAGACCCTCCTCCTCTCACGCCTGGATTACTGGAATAGCCTTCGGACAGGTCTGCCTGCCTCAGATCTCTCTCCACTCCAATCCATCCTCCATTCAGCCACCAAGTGATTTTCCTAAAGTGCAGGTCTGGCCATGTCACCCCCATACTCAATAAACTCCAGTGGCCCCTATTGCTTCTAGGAGTAAATATGAGATGCTCTGTGAGGCATTAAAAGCCCTTTATAACCTAGCTGCCTTCTGCCTTTCCAGTCTTATTAAACCTTACTCCCCAACACTTTGATCCAGTGACTCTGACCTAATGCCTGTTCCATCCACAAGACACTCTATCTCTTGACTCCAGGCACTTTCTTTTTTTTTTCTTTTTGGAGGGAAATTGGGGTTAAGTGACTTGCCCAAGGTCACACAGCTAGTAAGTGTTAGGTGGCTGAGGTCAGATTTGAACTCAGGTCCTCCTGACTCCAGGGCCTGTGTTCTAGTCACTGCGCCACCTAGCCGCCCCTCACTACAGGCACTTTTTCTGGCTGTCCCCCTGCCTCAAAGGCTCTCCTTTCTCCACTCTAACCACTGATCTCCCTGGCTTCCCTTAAATCTCAATTTAAATCACACTTTCTACAACAAGCCTTCCCCAAGCCCTCCTAATCCCAATGTCTTCGTTCTGTTCAGTATGTCTTCGTTCTGTTCAGTATGTCTTCGTTTTCTTGTCTAGAGCTTTCATTATGTATGTTAGTTTGCATGCTCTCTCCCCCTTCAACTGCAAGCTCACTGAGGGGAGCAATTGTCTCTGGACTTTTTTGTATCCCCAGCATTTGGCACAGTGCCTGGCACATAGTAGGAACTTAATAAATGTTTATTAATTGATTGATAGGAAAATTTCAGTTCAAATCTTGTTTCAGATGTCCACTAGTTGTGAAATCCTGGGTGAGTCACTTAAGCTGTCTGACTTAATTTTCTCATTGGTTAAATGGGGATTATAATAACATTTACCTTGGATAAAATGGGATAATGTTTATAAAGTGCTATATAAATGGTAGCTACTGTTATTGTTATCACATCTAGTACTATTATTATTGTGGTGGTTCAGTCATGTGTGATTCTTCATCACCTCATTCAGGGCTTTCTTGGCAAAGATATTAAAGTGGTTTGTCATTTTCTTCTCCATCTCATTTCACAGATGAGGAAACTGAGGCAAACAGAGTTAAGTGTCTTGCCTAGGGTCATACAGCTAGTAAGTGTCTGAGACCAGATTTGAACTCAGGAAGATGAGTCTTAGGGATCAGGCTGTATGTTGGGTGCACTTCCCAACAATCTGTGTTTTACCACCCACAGTGAGTCTGCACAGAGTAGTAACCTTGGGTCAGTATGTAAGGCATTGGTTGGGGTGCACTCTAGAACCAGTTACCTTTTTGGAGGTACTCATTGCATTAACCTTTCAAAAATAAAAAAGCCTGTAGCATTCCAGTCGACACAATGCAATAAGATTCTGGAGGTTACAGAAGTGCCTTCCTTTTGTTGTGAAAAGGAACTCAATGAATATTTTGGAGAAGAAAGGCAAATAATAATAGAATTGAATTGTTTTAGTCGTGTTATTTTTTTCTCCTGTCAGGCAGATTCTAAGTGTTGCCTGTTTGGGGCAATGTGATGTCTGATACTCTAAGACCTCCTTCCTCAGAGGTGAAGCTGCAAATAGGGTGTTCTGGGGAAGGTACCATTGCACATAGAGTGAGGATGCCCTCCCATAACAGGAAGGGCAAAGCTGAGGACTTTCATGGAGGCAGCTTTGCTGTGGCTGCTTAAAAATGCATCTCTGGGAAGACCCTTCATCTCAGGCCCTGAGCACTCCTCCTCTACACACTGAAGTTTCCTTTTCTTTCAGATTGTGCCAGATCAGAAACATGGAGGGAAATTAAAATTCCCCTCTTGTACCTTAGAATGTGAGTAAAAAGCAATTACCGACACCTAAAGGCTGCTATTACACTTCTGAGCTAGTCCCCAGAAAGCCCGGCAGTGGCCAGAGGAGAGCAGCTCAGGTCCATGATTTAGGATTCCACTTTTTCTTTCATTCCAACTAAGCTCACTGTGGTCAAGGCCACAGTCCTGAGGATTCTTGTTGAGGACTGAGACAGGGAGAGGTCGAGACCCCAAATCCTTAGCTGAATTGTTCAGATCTGATCATCTGCAGGGGATTAACAGGAACTGGATCCACTCTGGGCTCTGAAAAAGGGGCCTCCAGTTTAGAAGACAGTCCCATCTGGGAACAGTTTGGGAGAAGGGGCCAGACAAGAGATGACTGACTAGGGCAGTGGGAAGAAGGCTGGCCTGGGAGCATGGACATCTGGGTTCAAATTCCAGCTCTACCACTTCCTAGCTACTTATGAGACCTTGGAGAGAGACATCTGGAGTCAAGGCCCTGGCTTCAACTCCACTCTTGGACACTTAATCATTTGGTCATCCTGGGCAAGTCACTCCAGTCCTCTCCCCTTTACTTTCCTCATCTGTAAAATGAAGGGGTTGGATTAAATGATCTTTCAAGTTCTTTCTAACTTTGAAGTCAAGAACTCCAAGGCCCAAAGCAAGAGTTCAAGGTCAAAATCATAGAAAATAAGTTTGGAGTTAGAAATGACTTCAGAGGTCAACTAGGCCAATCAGCATGTTTTACAATTAGGAAATAGGCTCAGAGAGATTAAGAGGTGTGTGATTTAGGGACCTCAGAGGTCATCTGACCCAAGCTCATCATTTAACAGATAGGTTGTGATTATAGGATGAGATAGATGATGAGATTTGCCCAGATTGTGTAAGGTTATATAGGAATGGAGACTTGAATCTGGGTCCTCTGACTTGAGGGCACCTTTTGCCAAAGGTCATATGTATAGTATGTATGTATGTATATCTATAAGTGTGTATGTATATCTATATGTGTGTATGTATACCTATATGTGTGTATGCATGTACACACACATATATGTAGTTATACATATGTACTATATACATATATGTATCATGTGTATATATGTGTGTGTATACATGCATATTTCTATCTATCCATCTATCTATCTATCAGAACCAGTATTCATACCCAGATCTTCTGATATAATGTTTTCCTATTTTATGGAAATAAGTTTCTTTAAAGGTCTTTGCTCCATAAGAAGCAGATACAAAGCCCAGAGCTAAGAAGTGGAAGGCCTGACAGGCATAATTGCCCTGGGAGAAGATCTGACTGTTTGCCCACTTCATCTTTAAGTGTTTGTGGGTGGGAGAGGGCAGCGATCTAACCGTGCCCCTGGCTAGCTCTGGGACGCGGCTTAATTCCCGGAGCCCAAACACGCTTTCCTGCTGTTGTGTGTTAGAAGCACTCACTCATTCTCCAAGCCCGGCTGCCTCTCGGTGGGGGGTCTGCCATGCCTAGAATCCACTTTTTGTGACCCCCCGGAGTGAGAGATGTTGTATTTTGGTGTCCTGAATAATGAAAGCCGGCAATCTAGGCATGTGTGACAGCGTGTCCTGTCCGAGGTAAATTCTCAGCATGTAATGTTAACAGACAGGTCAGCCTGAGAGTGATTCACTAGATCTGGAGGCACTGGTAGAGAAATCATGTTTATTCCACAGAAAAGAAATCACCAGAGGCTTATTTACAATTATGTTTAAGGCCCCCTGCTGATACAGGTGCTCTTTCAGCATAACATCTTTCATTTGGATCTGTTGCTGGCAGTCAAGTATGTCAGAATACAATCAAGGAGGAACATGAAGTGAGGACTTTTTCTGATTGCTACTAGGCTTTGATGCATCTGGGATCTCCCCAGTGCAGATTGCCACACTTCCTACATGCCTGATTATGTCTTTCCTGGAATCTGAAGTGGGAATGGGAGGAAGATGTAGCAATGAGGGTCATTTTATAGTTTTTGTGGATCCATGGGTTGTCCAGGCCAAGTACTTCATCAATGAATGACTAGCCTTCTGGTCACTCTTAGCACTAGAAGAGACTAGACCATGGACAGTCTGTTTCTGGGAGCTTTTTCAGACTGGTAGATATTAGCAGAGCTTGTGCTCATCTCAAAAAGGCTTTGAAGAGCTCACATCAACATTTCTTCTCCCCCTCTTCATTTACAATGAGTGAGGTGTGGTCGAAGTGGCAGAAAGACTGTCATTATTGTGCCTAATTAAACATTTCTAGGAATGTCCATGGACATTTCCTTTTAAGTATTTATGCTTTAGAGAGAACATGGCCCTAGGTGGCTCCAAGCAGATGGTCGGGGATTTTCCTCCCTGAATGTGTGAGTATGTGAAGACTGCAAAAGGGTCAATGAGGTTGAAACCTTTAGGAAAAGGTCGAAAAAGGCCTTTGACAGGTCACTGGGTTTGTAAGGAAGACTCTTCCAATTAAAGTTACAGTTCAGAACAGCATTCATAGAGAGTTTGTGTAGGTGCCGAACAGAGGGGTCATGGGACTGAATGTCAGGCAGATGACCCCGTGTGCTTGACAGAGCAGCCTGACATGGACGGGGAGGACAATCAATGTTTGTGGACTTGAAAAGACAGGTCTTAATAGCTGGGAAGTGCTGTTTCTTTTCCTGATAACCTCCGGCATGCCTCTCCAAAGGAATAGCTCAATTGTGGATCTCAGGACCATTCACTCTTAGAGCAGGGAAGGAGTCTCAGAGTTCACTGGGTTTCACCCATACTTGACTATTGCAATTCAATTTAACAATCATTTATTCAACTATTTTTGAGTCTATTAGGCCCTGAAAATCGAACCCAACAAATAAACAAAAACCAATCTATGCTCTCAGGGAGATTACCTTGCTAGATAATCATCCCCAGGCCATCCCCTTAACTGTGGCTGTCCCCAACGTCCTGGCAGGGACTCTGCTGCCTTCTCCCTGTATCTTCGTTTCCCATGGACTCAAGTGTCATGTCACCAGTCCAGTCTCTCTCCTGAGTACCAGGCTCGTGACAATTGTTTCTTAGACATATCAAACTGAATCTCAAAGATGGGATGGATGTCTAAAGCAGAGCTCTGTCTAAAGCTCCACTTTTAAACGTCCCCATTCTTGTCATTCCAGGCACCCAGGCGCACAGCCTCAGTGTTATCCTGGAGTTCTTAGACTCATTTGGTATATATAATTATTTGCCAAATTCTTTTCTTTGGATGTGTTTCTTTTTAAGCAACTTATTCTTGGATTATAAATATTTTTTAACCCCTTCACTAGCCCCTTTTATTTTTTTTAGGTAATTTAGTCCATTTACACTTTATATTGTCATATTAAATTGACGTTATTTGTCATTCTTTGTCAAAGTACTTATTTTGTCAGAAAAGTAGACAATTTCCCTTCTACAACTTATACTAAACCTTACCCAAACATTTCATAATTTATGTTTTATACTTCATTCTTTCCAATACTATTTCTATCCTCATTTAAAATAGGACTTTCCTTTTTGGAATTTTCTATTCTCTCACCTCTCCCTCATCACGTTTTTGCCTACTTTTCTTTGTGTTACAACTACAATAAATTTATTCATTAATTTTTAGTCTCCCCACTTCTGGCTCCCGCAGGTAATAGGGTGTCATCCAGCAGGTAATCCTACACAAGTGCTGTTTTATTTTTCTGTAACTAATTACATTAAGACTGTTCCTAGCTCATCACAACTGTAAAGCAACTAATGATTAAAGTACAATTTAATTTCAGAGTATTTTTAAAAAAATTTTTTCTTTTCTCCTTTATTTCCTTCAGTTTGTCCATTATCCATTTTATTACATCTTGGGGGAAAAATCTGTCTTTCTTTTATATTCTTTGCAGAAACTTTCAATTTAATTTTCTACCAGAGTTTTGATCTTTACTTCTTTATATCCACATTTGTTTCATTGTGTCTGAGTGTTTCTTTGGTGTGCTTTGGGAGGTGTTTTTGGTATGCTTTCACTGACATTTTGATTTTCTTTCAAGGATTTGTGCAGCTTTTTTTGCTGGGTGTTTCTATTGCCCTTCACGAGGAAAATATGGAACACAGGCTCCTTTGCATCCTCCTACTCCATTATCTTCCTGGAATTTAGAACTGCATGTATTACCTAAAAAAAATGGCATACATGAGCATTCACACTCAGGTCATACAGTGGAGTTCATGGCTTTTGAAGCAATGCAGGTTTATATAAATAATATTCTTTTTTTTATTATGTTCTTATGTTAAATGTTGAAAGAGGAA
>NW_027186383.1:2421957-2446458 GCF_028583685.1 Petaurus breviceps papuanus
AGAGAGAGAGAGAGAGAGAGAGAGAGAGAGAGAGAGAGAGAGAAAGAAAGAAAGAAAAACTGCTGCAACTTTGAAGTCAGGACCGCCTAGTAAAAATCCCCCCTTAGGCATTCACAAGTTCTGCAAAGCTGGACAACGAATTCCCCTTTTCTGGACCTTCATTCCTTCACAGGCAGTGTTGGGGCAGTAATACCAGCACTAGGTACCTTACAATGTTGTTTTGAGGAAAACAGCCTCAAAACCTTAAAGTCCTGTAGTAATGTGACTTCTTATTGTGATACAAACATTGCAATATGACAGTATTGAATATAAAATGGAATGCAGCTTGTTGTCTTTGGATTCATGATAAAAGTACCTCCACTTATCTCTTCATTTGCTTCTCCAAGAACCCATGAGCCAACCTTCTACACAGCTGCAACTTCCTTCCTTTTTCCTGGCTTCTATAATAGCAGGAGTGTCCAGATTGGTTGAATTATGTTCTTCCAGTGGAATATCCACTCACTGCCCTTTGGAAGAGGACCTCCAAGTTGGAAGACTGGCAATGAAATTCACATTAAAGATATCATCAAGACTGATTCTTCATGTGGAGAAGGAGAGGGGCTCTGGATCTCGCCACTTGATGTGAGGGGCTCCATCTTTCAGCAAGTTTTCATTTTGGTATACATCAGCTTGCATGCCTTCTCCCTTGTATTTATATTTTCCCTCTACTCCAGTTCTTTGGGAAGGCTGACTCTCCAAGGAGGAGAAGGAATTCTTGAAGCCAGTGCTCATTAAGTTTCCTGTTCCCATTCTTTAAAAGCAACAAACTGCACTTCCCTGGGGAACTCAAACACCTTGTTTTCCAGATTCCTATGCCTTGTTCTTCTCAATACTCTGGTAAACTAGGACAGAGTGGATAATTTGCTTGGATAAAATAGGAATGCTGTCATTCCTCTAACCTCTTCAGCTCAAGACTTGTTATAACAATAAAACTTAAAAAATAATATAAAAGGAACATTCTTATTTTTAAATTATGAATTTCAAATTTTCTACCTCCCACCCCTGCCCCACCCACTAAGAAAACAAGAAGTATGATGTCACTTATATATATGAAATCATGCAAAACATCTTTCCATATTACTCATATTGAACATCAATTTGCTTTTCTGCAACTTGCACTCAGTTTGTCATTTCTCTTCATGGTGGTAGGTAGCATTTTTTCATCATGAGAATTTCAGGATTATCTTGGCACATTGTATTGATTATTGTGGCCAAGTATTTCACAGCTGACCATCATTACAACATTGCTGTAACTGTGCACAATGATTTCCTGGTTCTCATTTCACTTTGTGTCAGTTCAAAGTCTTGCCATGATTTTTATGAAACCATACCCACCCTGCTCTTGTAATCATTTATAGCACAATAGTACCCCATGCCAATCATATGTCACAACTTGTTCAATCATTCCCCAGTTGATGAGCATATCCCCCCACTTTCCAATTCTTTACAACCACTAAAAGGCTGATACAAATATTCTTGTATGTATAAGTCCTTTTCCCCTTCCTTTGAACTTTCTGGGATGCAGACCTATCAGTGGCATTGCTGGGTCAAAGGGTATTCACAGTTTTATAGCCTTTTCAGCATATTTCCAAATTGTTCTCCAGAATGGTTAGACCAGATCACAAAACCAGCAGTTTATTAATGTGTCTACTTTACCCTCATCCCCTCCAGCATTTGTCATTTCTGATAGGTGAGAGGTGGTTCTTTAGAGTTGTTTTAATTTGCATTTCTCATGATTTAAAGTATTGTTTACATGACTATAGATAACCTTTGTGCATTTATCACTTGGATAATGACTCTTATTTTTATAAATTTGACTCAGTTCCCTGTATGGTGCGAAATGATCCCTTTATCAAAGAAACTTTCTGTATTTTTTTTTATATTACTGCATTGTCTATGATCCCTTTTTAGCAAAATGTGGTTTCCCTGATTATCTCTTAATTGGGTCTATTTTTGTTTTTGCTTTGTCTAAGATCACTATTGTCACCCCTGCTTTTTTGCTTCAGCTGAAGCATAATAGATTCTGCTCCAGATCTTTATTTAACTCTGTGTGTGTGTGTTTCTGTTTCAAGTGTGTCTCTTATAAACACGTATTGTTGGGTTCTGGCTTCTAATCCATTCTTCTATTTATTTCCATTTTATGGGTCAGATTATCCCATTCACATTCACAGCTGTGATTACTGCATATTTCCCTCCATCCTATTATTCTTTCTCTCTCTCTGTATCCTGCCCCTCCTCAAAAGTCTGGTTTGCTTCTGATCACTGCCTCCCTTAATCAGTTCTCCCTTTCTCAATGCCCTCCCCCTCTCCCATCTCATCTCCTTCCTTTACTATTTCTCTTTTGGGTAAGATAGATTTCCATATCCATCTACATACACACATTCATTCTTTGAACTAATTCCAAGAAGCATGAGGTTATTTTTTTATATCACAAATTTAAATTGTAATTACCACCTCCCCCAATTTTCCTCTCCACTTTAAAAGCTCTTCTTTATGCATCTCTTTTATGTGAGAAAGTTTCTCCCCTTCTCTCTCCTCTCCCTCATCTCTCAGTGTGCCCCTCTTTCTTACCCCTTCATTTTTTGGAAATCATCCCAATGTAATTGACTCACATTCATGCCCTCTGTCTATGTAGACTCTATCTAACTGCCTCAATAATCATCTTACCTATAGGAATGTAGACAGTTTATCTTCTTGAGTCTCTTATGATTTATCTTTCATGTTTATCTTTTTATGCTTATCTTGAGTCTTGTGTTTGTATGTCAAGGTTTTTATTTAGCTTTGATCTTTTCATCAAAAATGCATGAAAGTCCTCTATTTCATTAAATATCCATTTTTCCTCCTGAATGATTATACTAATTTTTTCTGGGAAGATTATTCTTGGTTGTAACCTTAGCTCCTTTGCCCTCTGGGAGATCATGTTCCAAATCTTCTAATCCTTTAATGTAGAAGCTGTTAAATCTTGAGCTATCCTGAATGTGAATCCATGTTATTTGAATGCATTTATTTTCTCTCTGCTTGCAGAATGTTCTCTTTGACCTGGGAGCTCTGGAATTTGGCTATAGTCATCCTGGGAGTTTTCATTTTGGAATCTCTTCTAGGAGGTGATGGGTAGATTATTTCAATGTTTATTTTGTCCTTTGCATCTAACATAGTGGGGCACTTTTCCATTATAACTTCTTGAAATGTTATATCTAGGGTTTTTCTGTTGGTCATATCTTTCAGGTAGTCCAATAATTCTTAAGTCACCTTTTGTCAGCTTATTTATTCCAGGTCAGTTGTTTTTCTGATGAGATATTTCACATTTCTATTTTTGCTTTTTTGATTTTATTTTATTATTTCTTGGTGTCTGGTGGAGTTATTAGCTTTCACTTACCCTATTCTAACTTTTAAGAAATTATTTTCTTCAGAGAGCTTTTGTACTTCTTTTCCATTTGGTCAATTTGACTTATTAAGGAGTTCTTTCCTTTAGTGATATTTTATTTTTTTTTGCCTCTTTTATCATTAGGTCAATTCTGGTTTTTAATGCTCTATTTTCTTCAGAATATTTTGTGCCTCTTTCACCAAGTTATTAATTCTCTCTTCATAATTTTCTTGCATCACTCATTTCTTTTCCAAATTTTCTCTCTACCACTCTTATCTCTTTCTTCCACTTTTCAAGGAATTCATGTTGTGCTTGGGTCCAATTAACATTTTTCTTTGAGGCTTTGCTTGTAAATATTTCCTCCCATTGTATTCTTCCAAGTTTATGTCTTGTTCTTTCCTGCCATAATAGTAGATTTTTACATTCAAGTTTTTTTTTCTTCTTATTTGCACTTTTTTTCAAAGTCTATTTCATGACTTTGAACTTTATGTTAATTTGTTCTTTTCTCACTTATGGATGAAGAGGCACTGTCTCAAACTTCAGACTTTTTTGTGCTGCTGTTTTCAGTGCTAATTCTGGTGATTTGCAGGTTTTTGGTATTTTCAGGGTGGTATGATCCAGGGATAGATGTGGTGACCTAATTTGTGCTCTGGTCTTTAATCATGAAAAGTCCTTAGTCCCCTGTAACCCCAAGCATTAGCAATCTTCTCTGCCTTGGAACTCTGACCAGGTTCCTTGCTTCCTTCTGGCCAACAAAAGCACTCTGCTCCATCCTGGAACTGTGATCCAGAACTGAGTGTAGACATTATAAATGCCAATCAGTACCACCTGCACCCCCATTTCAGCATGGGGTCCCCTGTAATATCTTTTTGACCAGCTATCTGATCCCCTGACCGTCTCTGGTCTGAAAACTCCCCAAACCACTGCTGCTGCTGCTGATACAACCACCACTGTTACTGCTTCTGTCACTGTTGGCTCAAGGCCCACTGCTGGTGCCACCCTCATGTGCTGTAGTGCCACAGACTTCTGCTGACCTTCTGAATTGTCTTGGTCTGGGAAAATTTCTCCCTCTGACCTTTTGTTGACTCTGCTACTTTAAATTTAATTTGAGGAGTTATTTTAAAGTTGTTCAGAGGGGAATATTGGGATAATTTGGCTGGGTTGCTGCCTCTGACTCTCCATGTTGGGTCAACACCACTCAGCCTGCCCAAGCTGTTCTGCTGACCTTTAGCCAGACTTCAAGGAGTGAGTTTTTTTTTTTTTTTATAAGGTCCTGCTCACCCCTCCCTTAAGTTTTTTTTTTTTTTTTGCCAGATTGACACCATCACTGTCCAATAGAAAGTCATTTTCTTGAGTACAGGAACTGTTTCATTTTTGTCACTGCAGCCCCATCTCTTAGTACAGTGTCTTGTACATAGTAAATGCTTAAATGTTTGTTAAATTAATGATTTTGAGCAGAGAAGTGTTATTCATTAACTTCAAATTGACCACCTAGAGAGCTTCACAGGATGTACTTAGTTCAGTCATGGCAAAGGACACAGGAGAAGCATATCCCTGACCTGAAATTTTAGGAAGTTCTTCCTTGTATTAAACCTAAATAGACTTCTTTGCATCTTCCATCCCTTCTTCCTAAATATGCAATCTGGGTCCAAAACAAACAAGACTAGTTGTACAGCTCTGTTCCAGGCCTTCAAACATTTCATATACAGCCTCATTGTGCAGAACAAAGTTGGCTATATTGCCCAGGCAGGATTCCAGGGGTACTTCTGGGAGCAGTTACATGATATCTCCTATTCTCCAAAGTCTGAGTCAGGATTGCATCCTCCAGGCATGTTTCAAGGCTTTTCAAGACTGGGTTCATTAGTCAGTTTTTTTTTCTAGTGAGAATCATAGTGTAGAGCTGGAAGAGATTTCAGAGACCTCCCATCAAATCCTCTCATTTAACAGATGAGGAAACTGTCACCTAAACAGGTTCAATGATCAACCCAAGGTGATACAATGGTGGCGCTGGCCCCCTCAGTAGCCTAGTTTCCACCCTTCCAGATCCAGTATGCTTTTCCCTTTACCGTACTACATTCTTGAAAACTACCACCTCTCCTTTTAAGTCTACTCCTCTCCACCCTAATCAACTCCAGGTTCTTTATGCACTAGGAGTAAGTGGCAGAGATAGGATTCAAATTCAAGGCCTTTGACTAGACTACATGGAAATTGTCAATATGGAAAATCCCCAAACAATGTTTTCAATGATTGGGTGTTCTTTGATTCCAAATGGCAGTAGAAACTCATGTATATGGAGCCTGGAATGAATTTATATACTTTACCATGAATGAACAAAAACTAAACACATAAATCTCTTCCCAAATAGCCTCACCAGGGAATACATTGGTCTAATTTGCTGAATTCCACTAGTGTGCAACAGTATTGCAGAAATTTTAATCTTCTTTCCTTGGCCCCCCACCTGACAGCTTTTCTGCCATCAGTCTGCTTGTTTATCTTGGCTGGTGAAGGGCCTTCATCTCTGAAACCCCCTCCTTGTGCTAGAAATTAGTTGAGGATTTGGAGAGAGGCAACAGGAGGAGCTGGCCCATTGCGTGCGTTGGCTTGAGCCCAGGGAGTGCCCCATGCCAAGAGAGATTACTTAGGGCTCTGTAATTGGGCAGCCAGATTGCCTTAAGTAAACTTTGTTTGAGGCCAATCAGTGATCCTGGGAAGGAGCTCAATGGTGAAACAGAAACCATACACCAGAACATCAGGTAAAAAGTTCCCTGCTAGGCTTGTTTCCTTCTGTGGCTGATGGGGGAGGTTAGCACTGCACATAGAATGGCAGGCAGCTATAGAAAATGCACTGAACACTACTCAGGAAGGATTCCAGCAGAGCCTGATAAAAAGGCTTTCAAAAGCTCTCAGCTGGCAATATCACCCCCTCCACTTGGCTCAGGATTGCCAGCCACCAAGACCTCAGCAAATAAATCAGCCATAGAATCTCAAAGGAAGGGCACTATAATGCATTGACTTGACCCCCTCCCCCCACCATGTAGATGAGAGTTTGGAGAACCAAGGATGGGAAGGAGCTTAACCGAGACCCCCAGAGAGGCGAATATGAGGTCAAAGGGTTGATATGGTAATGAAGAATGGCAAAACCAAAGAGGTACAGGATCCCAACCCCAGTGGCCTTTGAAGCCAAGCCATCCCTGAATAAGAATCTCTTCTAAGACATTACTGCTCAAGGGCCATTCAGTCTCTGATGGAAGATCTCCAGTGATGGGACCCCCCACCTACTCAGGCAGCTTAATCCAGTTTGGGATGATGCTCATTGTTAGGAAGCTCTTCCCTAAATTGAGCTACACTTCACCTCTTTACAACTCCCATTGATCTCTGCTTGTTTTGTTTTCAGGAGCAAAGGAAAGTAAGTCTCACCCTTCCAAGTGCTAGCCATTCAAATACTTGGGCACAGCTACCACGATCCTACGATATTCTCCAAGTTAAAAATTCCCAAGTCTTTTGGTTGATGCTCATTAGCAATGGTCTAAGTTAGCAGCTTGGCCACCTTTTTCTGACCCACTGGGTTCTCTCCTTGCCATGACTGGCAAGGTTCAAATCCGAAAGAAAAGACTTGTATCATTGGTGTATGACAGTTGGCCTCACTGCTCATCATTCATTAGCCTTAAAAACTTTACATTATAGATGAAAACATTGAAGGGACTTAATCAAGAATGCCCCTAAAGGGGGCGGCCAGGTGGCTCAGTGAGTAAGAGTACCGGCTCCAGTGTCGGGATGACCTGGAGATCAAATCCCGGGCTCAGATACTCAGCACCACACCCAGAAATAACTGGTCGTGTAACCTTGAGCAAGTTGCTTAACCCCGATTGCTTAAAAAAAAAAAAAGGAATGCCCCTAAAAAGGTTTGAACCTGTTATTGTCCATGTAGACACACAAACGCGTGCACACACACACACATGCACACATCCAAACTGTTTCCTTGCATGCACGCAGATACACAATGACATATATCCACACACTTGCATTTGTGCACATGTGTATGTGTGTGCACACACACAGAGGTTTTTACAGAGACCAGTTAATTAGTTAACTCTGGTTTGTAAGGAAAAATTTCTAACATCTCCTTCACTGCTGCCATGTCCACTCACCATGCCTTCAGCTGTGGGAGATTTTCCCATGCCACCAGCTTTCACTCAGCTCACACCCTAACCCAAACTGGCATCTTCACATGGGCTTACATCAAGCAGTGGACTAAAATCAGCTGATTCTGAAGCCAGGGCAAACAGTTAATGATAGTGAAGCTTCTGAAGGTTTGGGTGACCATGAGACTAGCTATGTTTGGCACACGTTGATTTCAGAAGACTTTGATGGACTGGCCCATGATATTTCAGCTCAGAGAGGGAATCATTCACTGCCCTTGCCTGAAGGATTGGGCTGTGCCATAGGCTGGTGCTGTTTGGGCATAGAGTCAAGGAAAAACTCACGAGAGACTTCATAGTAGAACAGAGATAGAGTTAGGGGTTCTGGGTTTCAATCATCTCTATGGGGATGCTTCTGCCCATGTGACCTCAGGCAAGGGCTTTAAAGACTCCAGACCTTGGTTGCCTTATCTGCAAAATGTAGGGTTTGAATTAGATGGTCATTTCCAATCTATGTCCTAGGAAAATCACTTTGTGAGCTCTCATCTCAACATTTGTCCACAAGAGGAGTCAGGTTTAAATCAACCCTATGGCAGACTGAAGGGTGTCAGGGAAGAGATAGGTGGCAACTCATGCATGTTAAAGGGTGAGTTGTCCCCTCTTGGTAGCCTCAGTGATAGGGTGAGAGAGACAAGGTGGATATCATGGATCAACCTTGAGATCTGTATAGCACCAGATGCTGGCTGCACACCCATATTTCTGGGTAGGTGACTGCCTTCTAACAATGAGTAGGCATTTCACAACTCCTGGTAGGCAGCTCTACTCTTGGGTAGCAATGGAAGACTTTACATGTAACACAGAAGTCAGAAAAATTAAAGAGGAAGTGAGAATGGCAGCAGGAGTTTGAGAGAAGAGGAAAGGAAGAAAGAACTAAATAGCAGAGAGAGTGAAAAAAAATGAGCAAGATGCTATTTTTGGTGGGGAGCACCATCATCATCTCCGAGGCCCCTCAGGGTCTCTAGGGAGCATCCTAGATCACCTGCTGCTGGGAGAGAGAATGTCAGGCTCTGGGGTCGATGAGATTCAGTAAATCTTCTAGACTCAAAGGCTCGTGGAGGCAGCAAGCTTGCCTGGGTTAAGAGGATCTAAGATTTAGAGCTATAAGGCACCTCAGAGGTCATCTCCAGTGACCTCATTTTACAGAGAAGGAAACTGAGGCCAAAAGAGAACTTGCCTGAGGAAACAAAGGAAGTAAGTAGAATAGTTAGGACTTGAACTCAGATCATTTGGTCCTCAATTTTTCCTGCTTTCCAGTCCATAGTATTTCGTGATACTTGGAAAAATTCAGGCTTGACCACCTACTTCTTTTGCTGTTATTTTAATAACATAGGAAAGAGGAGATGAATTCATCTCTGCCCCCAGGGATCCCATTTCTTCCCAGGCTCTGTCTCACTCTTTTGGTCCCTAGGTGCATGTGTGCCAAACTCCAGGCCACTCACCAACCCAGTGGAGTACTGACAGATCTGCCTGCTGGTGGTGCCCAGTAGACTGCTTAATCCCTGTGTAATATTCTCTCATTCATTCATTGGACACTACATGCCCTTTACCCAGCAGGCTCAGTAAACTTTCTTTCCTAGAAGTGGTCATGCTGTTCTCAGATTTTGCTTTAATGGAAGAAGAAAAAAATGAGACACCAAAGATTCTGAAAAGGATTCTTAGCCCCCACCCATATTTTCCCCCCAAGTCTGTAGAAATCCACATTATTCATGGGTGATTCTTTGCCTGCAAGGATATAGAAACTCAGAGACTATCCAATCTCACCTGTGCTTCTACCCTCCTCTCCCCACCAAAAAAGATTTTTCTCTACAGCATCACCTCATGTCTGCATGATTGCAGACTTGTGGGGAGTCTGCCTGCCCCAAGTCTCTCCCCACTCCAGTGAGTCCTTTATTCAGTCACTAAAGTCATCTTCTTAAAGTGCAGGTCTGACCATGTTACTCCCTATTCAATAAATGCCAGTGGCTCCCTATTACTTCCAGGATTAATACAAAATCCTCTATTTGGCTTTCAAAGTCCTTTTTTGCCTTGCCCCTCAGTCCTTCCCAGTCTACTTACACCTTATTTTCTGCCATGCATTCTTTGATCCAGTGACTCTGGCCTCCTGCCTGTTCCACAAACAAGATACTCCATCTCTGCTCTGTACACTCTCTTTGGCTGGCCCCCATGCCTAGAATGATCTTGATCCTTTGCTCTGACTCCCAACCTACCCAAATAAAGCCCCACCTTCTACAGAAAGTCTTCCACAGCTCCTCTTAATTCCAGGGAATCCTCAATTTGCTACTGATTCAGTGCACTGCTTCCTTTGCTTATATTTATGTGTAGTCTCCTCTGTAAGAGTACAAACTCCACAGGGCAGGGGCTATTTTTGTCTCTTTTGATATCCTACCCCCTCCCACTTAGCAAAGTGCCTAGTACACAGCAGGTATTTAAGAAATGTTGATTGATTGATTGAGAAGGAGCTTCTGCTCAAAGACCTTCAACAAGGAAAATCCCCACCCACTCACTATCTCCCAAGAAAATACATTCCATTTGTGGACAACTAATTGTTAGGAAGTTTTTCTTAATATCCTGACTCAATTTCTTTTGTTCCAACTTTACTCACTGCTCCAGGCCCAACCAAAAAAAAAGCCAAATCCCTGCTCACATGATAGCTCTTTAGGGATTTGGAAATAGCTAGCCTGTACTACCTGAGTTTTCTCTCCTGCAGACAAAAGAGACCTTCATGCTCCATGCCGTGCATTGGCAGGACCCTTTGCCATCCTGGTTGGACAATTTCCAACTTATCAATATCCCTCTGAAACTCTGGAGCCCAGAGCCTAAAGTGGTATTCCAGATCTTGTTATATCCAAGTTGAGCACAAAAGAAGGGACCCCTCTTTATTCCTGTACTGAAGCCTCCATTGGGACAGCTTATTCAGTGAGCCTGTGAAGATTCTGTTACCTTTGTTGGGCTTCCTTCTCATGCTCTAGATTATTACCAATCTTTCAGTTTACCAGAGCCCCTTGATCTTTTTCTTTTTTTTGAAATAAACTTGTTTTTAGCCATACCTTTGCCATCTTCTAATAGTAGAATTGATTATTCATTCAGACAAGATTCAGATTGATCCTGCATTATTTTCTTCCTCTCCCACCTCTAATTTATTTATTGGTTTTTGGTTTGCAACATTCAGTTCCACAAACTTTTGAGTTCCAAATTTTCTCCCTTCCTCCTCTCCCCCTCCTCAAAACAGCCTACAGTCTGACATAGACTCTACATATACATTCACATTAAACATATTTCCACATTAGTCATGTTGCAAAGAAGAATTAGAATCAATGGAATAAACCACAAAAAAAGAAACAAAACAAGAATATATTATGCTTCAATTACAGAAAAAAAGCAGAGATAGCAATCCTAATCTCAGACAAAGCAAAAGCAAAAACAGATCTAACTAAAGAGATAAGGAAGGAAATTATATCCTACTAAAAGGTACTCTTGACAATGAAGTAATATCATTACTAAATATATTTGAACCAAGTGGTATAGCAGTCAAATTTTTAGAGGAGAAGTTAAGGGAATTAGAAAAAGAAATAGATAGTGAAACAATGCTAGTGGGAGACCTCCGCCACCCCCTTTCTGAACTTGATAAATATAACCTCAAAATAAACAAGAAAGAAGTTAAGGAGGTGAATAGAATTTTAAAGAGGGTAGATATGACAGACCTTGTGAAAAAACTGAATGGGGATAAAAAGGAACATACCTTCTTCTCAGTGGTTTGTGGCACACACAGATATTAACCATGTAAAAACCTCACAATCCAGTGCAGAAAGGCAGAAATATTAAATACATCTTTTTCATATCATGATGCAATAAAAATTATATGCAATAAAGCTTCATGGAAAGATAGACTAAAAACTAATTGAAAACTAAATAATCTTATTTTAAAGAGTGAGTAGGTCAAACAACAAATCATAGAAACAATCAGTAACTTCATTCAAGAGAATGATGAAGACAACATACCAAAATTTATGAGATGCAGTGAACATGGTTCTTAGGGCAAATTTTATATCTCTGAATGCTTACATAAATAAAAAAAAAGAGATTAATGAATTGGGCATGCAACTGAAAAAGCTAGAAAAATAGCAAATTCAAAATCCTCAATTAAATACTAAATTAGAAATACTGAAAACTAAAGGAGAGATTAATAAAATTGAAATTAAGGAAACTGTTGAGTTAATTAATAAAACCAAGAGCTGGTTTTATGAAAAAAGCAATAAAATCGATAAACCTTTAGTCAATTTGATTAAAAGAAGGAAGACAACCAAATTACCAGTATCAGAAATAAAAAAGAGTGAACTTCCGTCCAATGAAGAGGAAATTAAAACAATAAATAGGAATTATTTTGTCCAATTATGTACCCATAAATTTTACAACCATAGTGAAATGGATGACTATTTATAAAAAATATATATAAATTGACCAGATTTACAGAAGAGAAAGTAAAATACTTAAATAACTCCATCTCAGAAAAAGAAATTGAACAAGCTATCAATGAACTCCCTAGGTAAAAATCTCCAGGGCTGGATGGATTTACAAATGAATTCTATCAAAAATTTAAACAACAACTAATTCCAATACTTTATAGATTATTTGGGAAAATTGGAGGAGAGAGTCCTACCAAATTCTTTTTATGATATAAATATGGTACTGACACCTAAATTGGGAAGAGTCAAAACAGAGAAAAAAAATTATAGACCAATTGCCCTCATGAATATAGAAGCAAACATTTTAAATAAAATGTTAGCAAAAAGATTAGAGCAACTTATCATGAAAATGGTACACTTTGATCATGTAGGATTCATTTCAGGAATGCAACTTACTTAATATTAGGGAAACTATCAATAAAATTGAGCATATCAACAACAAAACTAGTAGAAACCATATGATTTTCTCAACAGAGGCAGAAAAAAACTTGTGACAAAATGCAATACCCATTCTTATTAAAAAACATGGAAAGCATCAGAATAAATGGGGCCTTCCTTAAAATAATAAATAGCATCTACCTAAAACCATCAGTAAGTATTATATGTAATGGATATAAGCTAGAATCATTTCCAATAAGATTGGGGGTGAAACAAGATGTCCACTATCAATTCTCTTATTCAATTTGGTAGTAGAAATGTTAGCTGTGGCAATGTGAGAGGAAAAATAAATTGAAAGAATTAGAATAGGCAAAGAAAATACCAAGCTCTCACTCTTTGCAGATGATATGATGATATACTTAGAGAATCCTAGAGAATCAAGTTAAAACCTACTTGAAATATTAAATAACTTTAGTAAAGTTGCAGTATATAAAATAAACCCACATAAATCTTCAACATTCCTACGTATTTCTAACAAAGCCCCAACAGCAAAAAAATAGAAAGAGAAATTCCATTTAAAGTTATTGTAGACTTTACAAAATATTGGGAATCTACCTGTCAAAATAAACCCAGGAACTTTGTGAACACAATTACAAAACAGTTTTCACACAAATAAAGTCAGATGTAAATAATTGGGAAAAATCAGTTGCTCTTAGTTAGACTGAGCTAATATTATAAAAATGACAATTTTATCTAAATTAATTCATCTATTTAGTGCCATACCAATCAAACTACCAAAAATTATTTTGTAGAGCTGGAAAAAATAGTAACAAAATTCATTTGAAAGAATAAAAAGTCCAGAATATTAATGGAATTAATGAAAAGAAATGCTAGAGGAAGTGGTCTAGTCATATCAGATTTTAAATTGTATTTTAAAGCAACAGTCATCAAAACTACTTGTTACTGGGGGGTGGAGTCAAGATAGTGGAGTAGAAACAGGGCTTCCACTGGGCTCTGGCTCCCACCACCTCCAATTCATGTAAAAGGTGACTCTGAACAAACTTTGGAGTTACAGAACCCACAATATGACACAGAGAATCTAACTCCCCGCTGAGGATAGCCCAGCAGGCCAGCAGGAAGCACCAAGCACAGTGCTCTGGGAGCTGACCACAGACCCGCACAAACTGGAATTTTTAGCCCCAGGATGGCCTGACCAGCCACCAGCTGGAGGGACTTCAGATCACCAGCAGCTGTAGCAGTTTCCAGAATTATCAACCCATAGATGCTAAGGACAAAGTGAGAGGTCAGTGCAGAGTGGACTTTGGGATCTTGTAGTTGGGAGTGCAGTTGGCCTTTATCTCCTGGAGGTAGAAGCTGCTGAGGTGGCATGCAGCCACTGCCATGAGGCAGCTTCAGCTCCTAATCTGCAGATTGTAGGGAGACCAAGAGACCAGCCTGAGGGGTAATTGCTCTTGCTTTAACCTGCTTGGATCTGGAATGCAGTCTAGGGTGGAGGTCCTGGGGTGTGCTAGCCAGAGCATGTGGAGGCTTCAGAGAAGGCACCCAACTAATACCTTCAGCAGCGGAGAAAACCCCAGAATTTAGTATTAAGCTCCCCCGTCTGGTAGTAGAGTCCTACTGTGGCAAAAGCCCCAAAGTCAAGTAATTTAGTGGCAACAGGAGTAAATGAGGGAAGCAAAGAAAACAGAGGAATACAACATTAAACTCCTCTTTTGGGGACAAAAGGGATCAAAGCATGGAACAGGAGGAAGAAAGTGAAGATAGAACTCCTGCACCAAAAGCTTCCTAGAAAAATACTAGCTGGTTACAGGCCATAGAGGAGGTTAAAAAGGATTTTGAAAACCAAATAAGAGAAGTGGAGGAAAAATTGGGAAGAGAAATGAGAATGATGAAAGAAAATCTTGAAAAGACAGTCAACAATCTGACTGAAGAAAATAATACCTTAAAAAATAGACTAACTCAAATGGCAAAAGAGGCTCAAAAAGGCAATGAGGAGAAGAATGCCTTAAGAAGCTGAATTTGCCAGATGGAAAAAGAATCTTAAAAGCTCACTAAAGAGAATTATTCCTTCAGAAATCGATTGGAGTAAATGGAAGTTAGTGACTTTATAAGAAATCAAGATACTATTAAACAGATACAAACAAATGAAAAAATAGAAGGCAATGTGAAATATCTCATTGCAAAAACCACTGATTTGGAATATAGATCCAGTAGAGATCATTTAAAAATTATTGGACTACTTGAAAGCCATGATCAAAAAAAGAACCTAGAAAACATCTTTTGAGAAATTCTCAAGGAAAACTGCCCTGATGTTTTATAACCAGAGGGCAAAATCGAGGTTTAAAGAATCCACTGATCACCTCCTAAAAAATATCCCAAAAAGAAAACTCCTAGGAATATTACAACCAGGTTCCAGAATTCCCAGATCAAGGAGAAAATATTAAAAGCAGCCAGGAAGGAAAAATTTGAATATTGTGGAAACACAATCAGGATAACATAGGACTTGACAGCTTCTACATTGTGTGATAGAAGGGCTTGGAATATGGTATTCCAGAGGTCAAAAGAGCTGGGATTAAAACCAAGAATCAAGAGAATTATAACCAATATGGAGGAAGAAGAACCAAAACAAAATGAAAAAAGAGAGAGAGCAAGTAGTTTACTTTAATTTATATATATTTATACACACACAGACATTTCTATTCCCTTCAATTATTCTCATACTGAGAAAAGTTTCATAAGTTACAATTATCATTTTCCATGTAGGAATGTAAATAGTTTAACTTTTATAAATTCCTTCTGATTTCTTTTCTCTATTCACCTTCTCATGCTTCTCTTGCTTCTTGTATCTGAATGTCAAATTTTCTATCCAACTCTGTTTTTTTTTCGTCAACAATGATTGAAAGTCCTCTATTCCATTGAATGACCAAATTTTCCCTGAAACATGATACTCAGTTTTGTTGAGTAGGTGATTCTTGGTTTTAATCCCAGCTCCTTTGACTTCCAGAATATCATATTCCAAGCCCTTTGATCCCTCAATGTATAATTTGCCAAATCCTGTGTTATCCTGATTGTGTTTCCATAATATTCAAATTGTTTCTTCTTGGCTGCTTGTAATATTTTCTCCTTGATCTGGGAAGTCCAGAACCTGGCTATAATATTCCTAAGAGTTTTATTTTTTAGGATCTTTTTCAAGAGGTGATAGGAGGACTCTTTCAACCTTTTCTTTTTGCCTCTTTGGTCTGTAATCAGTTCATATTTTTTCTTGGAAGCTTTTGGTGCAGGAGTTCTTTCTTTGTTGTCTTCCTGTAGTTACATGCTTTGTTCATTTTTGTCCCCAAAAAAGGAATCCAAAGTTGGATTGCCATGCTTGCTTTTCTTCCTGTGCTTGCTCATGTTGCCACTCACTTGACTTTTGAGTTTTTTGCCACAGTCAAACTTTGCTTCCAGAGAGGAGAGCTTTGTCCCGAATCACTGGGGTTTTCACAGATGCTGGAACTATTAGCTGGCTGCCCTCTCTGAAGCCTCCATGCACTCTGGCTCACTGGTCACCCATGCCAGGACCTCCAACCTAGACAGTAATCCAGATCCTAGCAGGTTAAAGCAAAAGCAATTACCCCTCAAAAAAATGATTGCTTGGTCCCCCTACAATCCACAGGCCAGGACCTCTGAAGCAGCTATGTGGCTGCAGCCACAGCAGCTCAGCTGCTTCTCTCTCTGGGGCAGAGGCTGGACCACACTCCTGGACTCCCTGTTCCCAAAGTCTACATTTACCTTTCACTTTGTCTTTAGTATGTATGGGTTGATAATTCTGGAAACTGCTACAGCTGCTGGTGATTCACTCTCCCGAAGTTCCTCCAGCCAAGGCTGGTTGGGGCCTCCTTGAGGCTAAAACTGCAGGCTCACTCGGGGCTGTGCTTGGCTCACAGAGCTGTGATGAATCTTTTCTGTCTGCCTGTGGGCTTGTCTTCAGTGGGAGATTTGTTTCTCTCTGTCACTTTGTGAGTTCTATATCCCTAAAGTTTGTTTAGAGTCATTTTTATCGGTATTTGAGGTGGTTTTGTGGGGAGCCCAAGGAGTTTTCCTGCTTCTATGCCACCATCTTACCTCTGCACCCATCATAATATTTTGATAAGAAAATCTTTCTTTGCTATTCCTGGCTACTTGATGTGGCTTTTAGAGCCTGTCACAAGCTGGCTTCTTTCTGTCTTTCCAGGTGCATTACCACCCTCCACACACTCTTCAGTCCAGCTAGCTGTCCTCACTCTTGTTCTTCACACAAGGCAGTCGTTTTCAATTTCGGGCCTTTGTGCTTACTCCTCCTCATTCCTGGAATGTACCCCTTCTGTTTTTCTGCTTCTTAGTTTCCTGGGATGAATCCAAGACTCAGTCCCAATCCAACCTTCTGCAGAAGACCTTTGTCAGTGCCCCTCCCCCAGCTGTTAGGCCCTGACTGGCTGGAATTATGTTCTGCTTCATTGTATGTGTCTCATATGTACCAAGTCATTTACATTTTGTCACCCCCATTAGAATGTAACTCATCAAGAGCAGGGGTTATGTTTTACCTTTGATTTTATCCCAGCACTTAGTGCAGCACCTGGTGTATCATAAGAATTGAGTTAATATGTATTGACCAAGTGGACTGATTTTCCCTCTGATCTTTCTTTTGTTTCTCCATTACAGATAGTGTTAGATCTTGGATTGAGATAGATAAGATCTATTCTATCAAGGAAAGGTCCATTTTCCCTGTGTTTTAATTTTATTCAGCATGTGTTGCATTTTGTTTAAGAAAACACCCAAAACTCTTTTTTCTACATCTATTTTTGAAATCATGTGATTTTAGTTGCTTTTATCATTAATATGGCCTATTATCTCAGTAGTTTTCCTAATAATGAACAAAGCTTGTATTCCAAGTATGAATCTGATCTTGTCATAGTATATGACTTCTGAAAATTATTCTTTCAGTGTCTTTGCTGATATTTTATTCAATGTTTTTGGATCAATACTGATTAGAGATTAATGTTGCTTAATCTTTTCCTAGTTTAGGTATTAGGATTATAGAGTGTTTGAGCAGCTGGGTGGTTGGTGCAGTGAATAGCACACTGGGTCTAGAGTCAGGAAAACCCAAGTTCAAGTCTGGACTCAGACACTTACTAGTTGTATGACCTTGCACAAGCCAATTAACCCTGTTTGCCTTAATTTCCCCATTTGTAAGATGAATTAGAGTAGGAAATGGCAAACCACTCTAATATTTGGCCAGGAAAATCCCACATGGTGTCATGAATAGTTAGCCATGACTGTAATGACTGAAAAACAGCAGAAGAGTGTGTGGCAGGGATTAATGTATCAGAATATTGGAAATGTAGGAAGGGGCCAGGTTATGAAGAAATTTCAATGCCAGAGGATTTGATACTTGATTCTAGAGGTAATGGGGATATACTGGAGTTTATTGAAGAGGGGGTAATAATGAGGCTTTTGCTTAAGGAAATCCCCTGAGCAGCTGCTGTCTTCTTATAGACAAGTCCCAGAATTCTTTGATGAGGCTTTACTTGAGGATCCTTTTATTCATGAAGACTTTCCTGAGCCCACCATCTCTCCCTACCTGAAAGTGAGCAGTCAGTAGAGTCGGGAGCAGAAAGGGGGAATGAGGGGACTCTTCCCCCTTAGAATCACTAAGTGAGCTCCCCTATGAAATCAGATCTATAATTGGCAGTGTGGACCTCCTGGCCATCTTTCCTCTGCTTCCCTTTTGTGTATCGTTTGATTTATATGGTTTATAAGTTTCCTTCAAATCCTAGCTTATGGGATTTTTTAATGATCCCATCTTTCACCTTCTCCTACATCCTCCATTGTCAGTACCTAGGTTTGAACTCCATTATCTTTCAAATCTAAATGTCATCTTGGCATTTCCATCCTAAAGCTCCATAGGGATGGGCTCATGATTCTTCTTCCCTGGAGTTCCCTGGTCCCTACCATGAGAGTCACGTCCTGAGGGCAGGACATAGACCATATTCAAGGGCCTTGGCACTGGGGCTTTACACTTTGTGCTGCTAGAAATAAGATCTGTCTGCCTCTCTGGCCTGCCCTTAAAAATGAGACATAATTATAACAGACAGGAGGGAGATGCATTCCACCCGGATGCAGGGGAGGCCATTATCAGGTCTCCACTTGGTCTTCACTCCATCAGACTGAACTGGTGTGACAGCTGTGATGATGGAGAGACCCAGGAGACCTTGCAAGGCTATTTGTGGAGAGACAAAGGCAGAGGCGAGCAAAGGAAATGCTGGGCTGATTCTTGGTAATCAAGAGCTATAGCTCTATCCTGAGTACCTGGAATGGTTACACAAAAAGCTTTTGGTTCAGTACCTTGAGACCAGAGATACTCCTAGAATATGGGGATTAGGTCAAAAAGTGTCAGTCTAAGTGAACTTTTGGAGAGAAAGAAATTATTTCAAATTTGCAATATTATCTGCAAATTATATAGTCCAGTCCCCTAATTTTACAAAGGAAAAACTAAAGGGCAGAGAGACCTCCTCAAGGTCACCCAGAAGGTGAGTGAAGAGGCTGGAAATAGACACTGGGAGTGCTGGACCTGTGGTGCTTCTCCCATCCCATATATGCAAGGGGGAGATTGGTCATCTGCAAAGGCAGCTCTTCTGAAGACATGTTTCTGAGGAGATCAGAAGAGCTCTAAGATCTCTTAGCAGCTATATGTTCTATCATTGCATCTTCTGCATACACTTGCCCTTCAAAAGGCATGCCCTGTGCAAATGACCAAGGACCATTACTCTGTCCAGGATCTCTCCCATAAAAAAAAATAGAACATGACTCCAAGCCTCATGGGTTTGATCACACTGAGGAGACCACATGGTATAATGGGAAGAATGCTCGATTTAGCATTAGAGATTTGTGTGCCAATCCTGGCTTGGCTACTTCTGAACTCAGTGACCTTGGACAGCTCCCTTCTCTTTTGTGACTCCCCCATTTCCTTATCTATAAAATGAAGTTGAATTCAGTAATCTCTGAGGTCTTTACTAGCCCAGATCTATGGCTCTATGTTCCCATGTCCATGACATCAAGATGGAAGAGTATCCAGAATGGCTGTGGGTGGGGTGTTGCTCATGGCCATGCTACTAAAATACTTTTGGAACAGTGGGGCCTCCTTGGCCTCTTAACAAAGAAGAGGAATGAATGTGTACCTGGGCTTCTTACAGGAATTTCTACCCATGGGATTAAACCCACTGTTCCAAGCTCCACTAAAAAAGGGTGAGATATTCACATGAAGGCATAAGCACTCTTTTCTACCTTTATTCATTCAAGTCATTATTAAGGGACTTTTGTGTGTCAGGTGCTAAGGATATTAAGGAAAAAAAAAGAAAGTTCTTGCCTCCAAGGTGTTTTATTGAGGAGATTAATATGTAAACTGAAAACTCAATAAAAGTACACATAAAGAAAGTTATACATGTGTGTTGGGGATGTAGCAGTTGGGGTTTGCAGCTAGTAGATACTGGGAGAATCAGAAAAGGGCCCCTGTAGGAGGGGGCACTAGAACTGAGCTTAAGAGGAAGCAGCCTGGAGGGAGAGGACTAAGGACAATCAGCTTTGGTTCTGCAGTGGTTAACAGCCTGGTCAGCCTTTTGCTAAAACCTTAATCCTGCTAAAATGGGGATCAGGTGTCTAGTCTTTGCTAGAGGGCTGCAGAGGAGGGTAAGACATAGGTAATGTTTTTCTTCCAGAATTGAGCAGATTTTCCACTTCAGTGTTTTAAGACACAAATAAGAGGTGACACAGGGAAGGCAAGGGAAGGCTGGGCTGGGGGTCAGAAGACCTGGGTTTTAATCTGGGCTTTGGCACTTAGCATATGTGTGGCCTTGGACAAATTCCCCCCACTCACAACTTAAATTTCCTCATCAATGAAAGTGGGATAAAATCATTTGCACTATACGATTCACATTTTTGTGAAGATTAAGTTTGTTGAATTCAACCCCCCCCAAATTAATTGAGTCCAAAGTGTATAATCTACAACACTCAGCCCTTAGAGACGCAATGTTTAAATAGGGCATGGACTCCCTATGTAGCCTACCACCTAGTAGGGTGCAGGAATGAAGCATTTGTTAAGTACTTACTTTTATGCAAATGATCATGCTAAGGGTGTGTTATATATATATAAAGTGTTGGGGGGTCTAGCAGTTGGTGTTTGCAGCTAGTAGATACTGGGAGAATCAGAAAAAGGTCCCTGTAGGAGGGGGCACTTGAACTGAGCTTAAGAGGAAGCAGCCTGGAGGGAGAGGACTAAGGACAATCAGCTTTGGTTCTGCAGCAATATCCCTAGAAAAGGAAGGCTGCAGCAATCAAGCTGCATCTCACAGTCTGAGGAGGAAGGCTGCAGCTGCTAGTTCCGTGGCCTTCACAGTCTGGAAGATTTGAGGTCAAGACCTGCTTCAGAATCCAATCTATGGGCCTAAAGCAAGTCATTTAACCTTTGTGCTCTAGACCAGATGTGTCAAACATCTGTTCCTCTTCTGAAAACAGCCCAGCCCCAATTCAAATGTAATTGGAAAATATTTACCAAAACCAAGAAAAAAATAAATCGTAGATAATGTAACATTTTAAAGCTAAGTTAATGCAAGGTCTGCAGGGATTCAATTCTATGGTTTGGTGCTGCCCTTCTGTCTGAGGTTAAAATTACTGCTCTAAGCACTATCCAAGAGCTGCCCATCTGCACTGGTGAAAAGAGTTTCCTACTTGAGGTTTTGCCGCATCAATGAAATCACAAATCTGGACCCCAAAAGTCCATACAAAGGGAGCAAAGCCGTGTGTTATGTGGGTCTGGAAGGGACCTCAGGGGGTAGTGCATCTGACTCACAGCCCAAAGGGTGGAGTGGTCCCATAGAAAGGAGACAGCACTGGTTAAGAGGCTACTAATGGTTTCTAGTTCAGGCATAAGGAAGTGCCCAGCATGGCAGCAGTGGAAATGAAAAGGAAAGAATTGGCAAAACTTAGTATCAATCACTCTCAATACCATAGTAAGGGTCATCTTTCCAAAGCAGAGTTATGTCACTTTCTACCTCTAAAACCTGTTCTAGATCCCAATTGCCCATGAAATAAATGACCAGGTTCTTGACTTCACAATTAGAAAACATAATAAGATGATCTGATAAGTTTATATCCCCGTGCTTAGCATAATGCCTGGAACATAATAATCACTTAATAAATGCTTGTTAACTAACCATAATGTGGTGTAAATAGGGCTGCAACTAGAGAGAAAAGAGCAGAGTTCAAATCCTGGACTTGCTACCATCTAGCTGTGTGATCTTGGATAAGCCCATTAATCAGCTTCATTTCACTCCTTTGGTCCCCACTCCAATTACTCCATGCGGGGCTGGGTCAGTAAACCTAATACCCCATTCGAACCCTCACCATCCCTGTACCTTTCTGAACCAAAGGGGTCTTCCCTATCCACCACTCCCTTATGTGTGTTGTCCACTCCCTTCATTTGAATGTAAGATTGTTAAGCTCCAGTACTGTCTTTACTTTTGTGTTGGCATCCCCAACCCTTACAACAGTGTTTGGCACACAGTTTAGCACACAGTGCTAAAGAAATATTTGTTTTCATTCACTCATTCATTCATTCTTCATTTTCAGATATAGGAACACCACTACCAAATCTCTTCTGAATATTCTCAACTATTCTCTTTTCCAGGCTGAACATTCTGAGATCCTTCAGCTATTTCTATTATAACATGACATATAGTCCTCTCCAGGGCATTGAGATGCCTAGCAGCACAAAGATAGTGAATGAAAAAAAAAATAAAAAAAAGAGAAAGAAAATGAAGACGGTAAATGTCAGAGGGAAGAGTTTAAACCTCTAGCTCTGAGGACAGCTCCTTATCTCCTATGCCTCTATGCATGATCAGTCCAGAAAGACTTGTTAAGTAGCTACTATTTGCCAGGCACAGTTTGAGCTGGAGGCTAGCTGGGGAAACAAAAATAGCAAAAATGTGCCCTTTTATCAAGGAGATTTAAATAATCATTATAATAAAGATAACATTTATAATCTAGTGCAAAGTGTATTTCTGATGTCTGTCATACCTACCATTGGCCAGACTGGGCAGTATTTTCTATCTGAATAGTCTTATTGCATCAAAAGGATGGCATTCTTAACCCGATCCCCTACATATTCCTTCAGCAAACAGAAGGGCTAGGGAAACATATCATCCATAACAATTCCCTCATCTGCTGAATAATAGGAACCCCATGGATCCAGCTAACATGGACCGAGCACCTACTGGGTGTGTAATGTAATGCCATCTTCCTTTGGAGAAGTCTGGCCGCACACGAACTGTGAATGAGGCGTGTGTAAAAGAAGCTGACATTCCCAGCAGTTACTTGGTAAACATTAGCTCAGCACTGAAATACTTTCCTTTGCTTCACTGCAGTCACCCGGAACAGCCGCTGTGCCAAGGAGTGGTCCACAAGCCACAGCCATGATGGGGACCGAAGCTGGCGATGCACAGGCACGATTGTGCCCGAGGGCAAACTTCTGCTCCAGGTTAATGCTTCAGGCATGCTTTCTCATTGGAATCTGTCTAGCCCACTTGAAAAGATGTGTCTTCTCTTTAGCTGTTATTGATTGTTTAGGGGTTTTCTTAATAGTAGGTACTCTTTTTTTTTGAGGTGGAGGGTTAACTAAAGAACTGTTCGATTAAATATGTTTGGGCAAAGAAGTGAGATGGGTGGGGTTGAGTCACAGCCTAAGGTACAGTTCCAAAGCATCCTGATTAGCTTATCACATTCTCAAATCTGTTTAGTTTGGTTTTTTTTAAATCAATTTGACTAATATCTGTTGTTTTTATGCCATCTACATTTGCCAGTGTATACCTCCCCTACCCAGAGAGCCATATTTTACAACAGAGATTAAAAAAGAAAAACAAATAGATGAGCAAAATGAATTGGTGCAAAAATGTGGACATCTGTAGTGTTCCATATCTGTAGCCTCCCATCTCTTCAAAGCAAGGAGCAATGTGACTTTTCAGATTTCTTCTTTGGGGTCAAGCTTGCTCATTATAATTTCATGTTTGTTTCATATAATATCATTGTTGTTCATTTTAGTCATGACCCCATTTGGGGTTTTCTTAGCTAAGATGCTAGAGTGGTTTGCCATTTCTTTCTCCAACTCATTTTACAAATGAGAAAACAAAGGCAAATTGGATTAAATGACTTCCCCCACGTCCCATAGCTAGGAAGCATCTGAAAACAAATTTGAACCTATGAAGATGAGTCTTCCTGTCCCCAGGTTCAGCACTCTATCAACTGTGCCACCTAGCTTCAATTTCATAGCACTCAGATTCTGCTATAGTCTATATCTATCTATAGAAATACAGATTTCTCTCTCTCTGTCTCTCTCTGTCTCTCTCTGTCTCTCTCTCTCTGTCTGTCTCTCTCTGTCTCTCTGTCTCTCTGTCTCTCTCTCTCTGTCTCTCTGTCTCTCTCTCTCTCTCTGTCTCTCTCTCTGTCTGTCTCCCTCTCTTCTCTCTGTCTGTCTCTGTCTGTATCTCTCTCTGCCTCTGTCTCTCTCTCTGTTGTTTAGCTTGTTTAGCTCATTCTGCTTATTTTGTATCAGTTCATTTAATTCTTCCCATGCTCTTCTATATTTAGCACAATAAACAGAGCTTATAGTCTAGTAATGTTCCATTCTATTCAAATACCACAATCTGCTTATCCATTCTTCAATCAATGAACATCTACTTTTTCTCCAGCCTTTTGCTACTACCAAAACAAATGCTGCTATATTTTGAGGTATGTGAGGTTTTCTTCTTTTCATTGACATCATTGGAGTATATACATATATATGTCTGGAACATAGGGTATAGCATTTTGCTTGAAATTTTTGGAAAATTTATGATTTTTCTGATTAGTTAGCACCCATGAATGAGGAAATCAGGAGAGCCTATCAGAAGAGGAAACTTCTGACCAATATTATCTATCTATCTATCTATCTATCTATCTATCTATCTATCTATCTATCTATCTATCTATC
>NW_027186383.1:2446468-2471512 GCF_028583685.1 Petaurus breviceps papuanus
ATCTATCTATCTATCTATCTATCTATCTATCTATCTATCTATCTATCATCTATCTTCTGTCTTTATATGTCTATCTATTTGCTTATTTATTGATTTAATATACCTCAAATTTTAGTCTGATCTCAAACTTTTCATTGATTTCATGAGAATTGGTCTAGCCTAGGGACCATAACCATGTACTTTGCATCCATCCATTCATCATTCATTCAATCACTCATCCATTTGTTCATTCATTTAACAAATATTTATTTGTACTTACTATATGCCAGGTACTATGCTAGATGCTGAGAACACTATATATATGTGAAAATTTCTTGTCCTCAATATTCTAGAGGAGAAATGTTGAGGCCTTAAAGAAGAGTGGCGCCCAACATTGTTGACTTTGGAGTAAAGGCTGGGTCAATCCTTATGGGGATGCTGTGGGGAAGATTTAAATTCTGGGATAGAGAGGACAAAGTGACCTTGGAGTTCCTTTTCAACTTGGAAATTCTGTGATTCTATTAAGTGAGACCCTTTAAATATGAACTATAGTTATACTTTCTAACTGACTTAATCAATGATCTATCCATGTAAATACATGGATCCACAGTGTATGAATGTAGTATTTATCATTTGTTCTTATCATGGGAAAAATGACATTGAACAGAGAATAATCCTCAGAGTCAGGAAGATTGGGGTTCCAATTGTGCCTCTCACATACACTAGCTGCACAACCCCAGGTAGGTCATGTACCCTTTCAATACTGTTGGCAATTCCCTAGGGTTAAATTGTGTAAACGTCTGTCACTTGGATTGATTGATAGATGCAATTTCATCACCAGGAATGTCCTACCCAGGGGTGGGGAACTTTCAGCCTCAAGGTCGTATGTGGCCTTCTAGGTTCTAAAGTGTGACCCTTTGACTGAATCAAACTTCACAGAAAAAAATCTTTTATTAAGGGGATTTGTTCTGTAAAATTTGGACTCAGTGCACCCAAGGACCTAAAAGGCCACAATGAAGTCATAGGTCAGTACCCACAAAAGATAAAAACAATTCGTTTCAGCACACATCACTACAAAACAATTTTGTATGGATTCTGTCTAGTTGTAGCATCATGGAAAGAGCACCACTCCTGGCATAATGGGGCCTGAGTTTGAATTCTGTCTCTGCTCCATATTACCTTGATGTTGGGCAAATCACTTCACATCCCTGGGCTTCAGATCCCTTAGGGAAAAAGTCAGGGGGTTGGGACAGATGGTCTCTGAAGTCCCTGTGAGCTCTAATCTCTGGTCCTATAACTTATAATCACAATCTTTATTGCCAACTCAGGACAAATAATCCAACCTCAGTGAAGGACTTATTGAGATCTGGCCACTGACATTTCTGCTGATGATCAGCATGATGGGCTGAAGGTCAGGCACTGGGGGCACTAATTAACCTCTGGAGTAAATTCCCACCCACTGTGTCCTTCTCAGCAAACAGAAAGACCATTTGTGTCCAGAATAAAGGAAAGTGAAAGGGAAAAAATGCAGACCTGGGCAATGAAGGGGAGTGGCATAGCAATAGCTGAGCTTGGTGCAATGTGCGCACCAGACCCTAATGACTTCCGACATGTCTCTACATTAGTGAGTTGGGGAAAATGGGCTGGGGTTGGATGTCAAGGTTTCAAATTGCCATTAGCAGTGAAAGTCATGGAGCCAATGTATTTAGCTCAAGTGATGGGAGGGTTGTGCTTCATCAGCAGAGAGTGTGTGTGTGTGTATGTGTGTGTGCTGTGTCTGTAGGTGGTGTGTGTGTTTTGTCTCTATGTGGTATGTGTATGTTGTGTGTGTTGTGTCTGTATGTGTGTGTTGTGTCTCTGTGTTATGTGTGTATGTGGTGTGTGTATGTGGTGTGTGTCATGTGTGTGTTGTGTCTTTATGTGGTGTGTGTTTTGTCTCAATGTGGTGTGCATATGGTGTGTGTATGTGTGTGTCATGTGTGTTGTGTCTGTATGTGGTGTGTATATGCTGTGTGTGTCACGTGTGTTGTATCTGTATGTGGTGTGGTGTGGTATGTATGTGTTGTGTGTGTTGTGTCTGTATGTGTTGTGTGTGTTTTGTCTCTATGTGGAGTGTGTATGTTGCTTTTGTTGTGTCTGTATGTGTATGGTGTATGTGTTGTGTGTGTATGTCGTGTGTATTTTATCTCTATGTGGTGTGTGTATGTTGTGTGTGTTGTGTTTGTATGTGTGGTGTGTGTGTCAAGTGGGTGTTGTTTCTGTATGTGGTATGTGTATGGTGTGTGTGTGTTGTGTGTGTATGTGTTGTGTGTGTTGTGTCTGTATGTGGTGTGGTGTGTGTGTCGTGTGTGTGTTGTGTCTGTATGTGGTGTGTGTTTTGTCTCTATGTGGTGTGTGTATGTTGTGTTTGTTGTGTCTGTATGTGGTGTGTGTATGGTGTGTGTGTTTGTGTATGTGGTGTGTGTTGTGTCTGTGTTGTGTGTGTTGTGTCTGTATGTGTGTGGTGTGTGTATGTGGTATATGTGTGCATGTAGAAGTGGGGGAATAGAACAAATATATTTCAGAGAGATACAATTGGATTATTCAATCAATTAAGTATTTATTAATTGCTTACTAAGTTCAAGGCACAAGTTCTGGGGAAACAAAGAAAATATAAAAATGATAACTCTTATGAACATTGTCTAGGGCAGCTGAAACCAAAGGCAGATGGTTTATAACTTAGGGTGGGGAGCTTGAAGGGACCTCAGAGTTTAAACAATCCATTCCCCTTCTTTCCCAGGGAAGGTCTAGAGAGATGGATTGACTTGTCCCAGGTCCCACATTCTTCCAAATGGTGGGATCTGTATTTGGCCCGGATTTTCTGTCTCTCAAGCTCATGCTTTTTCTACAACACTCCCTGTTGTAGGGTTGGAAGATAGCCCCTGTTTGGGGGCTGTTTGTGCCTTCTCTCCAAAACAGAAACTTTCTGAGTAGAGGTCCATTTAAAAGAGTCCTCATGGTTCTGGGGGACAAGGACAGGACTGACAAGTAGAAACGTTTCTGTTTTATCTCTGTCCTAGTTTAACTTGTCTGCCGAATGAGGAGTGAATGCCCAGTAGCCTTCAGGCCATTATTGTAGCCACAAATGAAGAAAAATGAATTACTTTCCTTCTGCAGTTAATTCTTCAACAGTTAGGGTCGAGTTCAGGGGTGGGGGACCTGTGGCCTGGAAGCCACATGTGGCCTTTTAGGTCCTCAAGTGTGACCCATTGACTGAATCCAAACTTTTTGTTCTGTGAATCTTAGATTCAGTCAGAAGGCTCCTTTTGAGGACCCAGAGGGTCATATGGGGCCTTGAGGCCACAGGTTCCCCACCTCATCTAATTAGATAGTATCATAATTATCTGTTGGTCTTGCTTGACCCTCCTATATTTTCCTAGAGTTCAATTCCACTTCACAGAATCTGAGGGTTGGAAGAGACTCCCAAGCCCATTGAGACCCAGGCAAGCAGCTCAACCTTTGACTTTGGAATATGGACAGTATCCAGCTTGGAGCAAGAGTCTACCACCTCAAAAGGAAGCCTATTCATTTAGGGACACCTATTTCACACTGTATTCATTTGGACCTTGTAATCTTCCAGAAGCCCCAGATCTGTTTCGTTGGAACTTTGACTTACCAAATGTCTCCACCACTCTCTAGTTGTAGAATTGATTATTTGAACCCAGCTGTTGGACTTTATATTTTTTCCCAGTAAATGCCATCTTTTTGGTCTTATCCCCTTGTCTGTCATTTCAAGGTCTTTTTGGAACTTGATTCTCCCCTTTAAGATGCTCACTTTCCACAGTTTTGGATGACCAGCAACTTTGATGAGCATGCAGCTAGACCTTATCCCAGTCATTGATAAAACTAGGAAGCAACACATATTCTTCTGGTTTAGTCATTAAGCTAAATGTGAAACCATGTACCATTTCTGCTGTATCTAGCAGCCCGTTTCTTATTTTCTTTTCCACAGGGATGGCATGAGGGAACTTTTCAATGCTCTGTTGAAATCCAGCCATACTACCGTATGCTTCTGCCATTCCCTTAGTAGACCAGCCTAGTGTAGCTTTAAAAGAAAAAAATCAAGTTAGGCTGACCTCATCTGTTCTTGATCAAGTATGATTGCTTCTCTTTCTAAGCACTTTCAAATCATCCTTTTAATAATGCATACCAGAATTTTTACCAAAAAAAGCTAATTTGACCTTGCCATTTACCTCAGACTTTTTCCTTCTTTTGAAAATCAGGACAGAGTCTGTCCTTCTCTTGTCCTTTTATATCATCTCTGTTTTCTACAGTTTTGCAAAGATCAGTGCCCCAGACAACAGTCCCAGTTGCCAAAACTTTTAGTACCCTGGAATCTAGTTTATCTGGGCCTGGCAACTTGAATTCCTTTATCTAGAATTTTGATTCCCTGTTAACCATGTCTCCCTTCTTTCCCATTGACTCCTTTTAGCAGAGAAAACATAAACAAAATAACAATTGAATGATTCTTTCTTTTTTCTGTTGTCAGTAATTCCTCAGCACAGTCACCAACTACCAGCCAGCATTACTCATCTCCTTCTTATTTTATGAGTATTGTGTGAGCTTGCTTCTGAGGGTACTAATGCCAATCTCAACTGCCCCTCATCTAAAAATGTATGGAGAGGATCAATTAGAAGGCAGCTGAAAGACACAAGTACAGACTAAACTTGGGATTTCTGCAAGGTATTACTGTCCACCAATTCATTTACACAGGCAATTTTCTGGGTGTTGAAGAAAAAAACAAGTAGAAATCAAAGAACTGCTTAGGACGTATGGGGGTTATATGTGGCTTATATTACAAGTGATAGAACTGTGAACTTTGCATTCTTCAACCTCACAGTAAATATAAGGTTATCTTGCCTTGAGGAAGGAAAGTCAGTCAGAAGTTAAGTACAGGAGTCAGAAGATGGAGACCAAAGATACAGTAGCTTCAATCTGAAGAGAGAAGTTGCTGATGAAGACTGCCCCTGATGCTTGAAAGAATGAGAAGACAAGAGAGACCTCCTCTGACTGAATCAGCTGAGAATACTGACAGAAACTAGATAGGCTTAGCAGCTTCTCTTATTAGAAGAAAACTTTGGAGATGCTGAAAGCTGATGGGAGCAAATCAGAATCTGGCTGGGGGACAAGTTGCAGGCTTGTTGCCTTTTCTCACCATCTACATCTTGAGAGAAGGGAAACGTCTCATGTGCTTGTTGGTATTGGACTCCACTGCCCAGAATTTAGGTTGAGAGGAAGATAGTTCTCAGAGCCCCGAGAGAATGCCTGAAGAGTTTGTAGTTCTTTGGCTTAATGGAATTGCTTTTCACTGAAATAGGTTAACACTTTCTCAGTACCCTGCTAAGAGTGGCTTTGTGCTAAAAGTGTCTGACACTGCTTCAGCAGTCCAAGAGTTTCAGAGAAACCGTTATGACCAGCAGGTAGTATATGGTGCAGACTGTTCTCTTAAGAGACCAAGGGCATCAGGACCTCAAGTCCAGAGTTGTGAGTTGCCCCAGGAATAGGACTAGAGAAATCCATGGAAGGTTTCAATGTGTATACTCTTTCTCTTTGCATTCCTTGTATTGGTGAGACAATATGACCCAATTATTGTTGCTTTTTTTCTTGTTTAGTAAATTTTTCATAATTAAGAGTCAATGCTGTTGTGACTAATTTTGTTTAGATAGATTGCACACTGTTAGGTGCACAGGAGCTACAGCAGTAAGAGCAGTATATTCTTCCATATTGGGTTTAAGGTTAGACATAAATGTAGGAGCTTAAGGGTCAAACTGTAATACTCTGGTGGTACCTAGGACTAACCTTCATTTCCTACTCCCAGACCTGTGTGTTCCAGTACAGGAAGTGAAGAGAGAGACAGAGACAGAGACAACAGAGAGAGAGAGAGAGACAGAGAGAGAGAGAGAGACAGAGAGAGACAGAGAGAGAGAGAGAGACAGAGAGACAGAGAGACAGAGAGACAGAGAGACAGAGACAGAGACAGAGAGAGAGACAGAGACAGAGACAGAGAGACAGAGACAGAGACAGAGAGACAGAGAGAGAGACAGAGACAGAGACAGAGAGAGACAGAGACAGAGACAGAGACACAGAGAGAGGATGTCAGTGCCACATTAGTTAAGGATGATACACTCATGGGCTACTCTGCCTGTCTTAGTGTATTGATAGCCATGCCTGGGCTATATATCTATTACAGATTTCAAGGCATGTTGAGTCCCTTCTTAGGCTCACACTTTCTCACATTCAGACATTTTAGCATAAGATAGAATTCCCCTCAGCTTCCTCAAATTCTTTATCCACTTTGTTTTCCCATTAAATACCTTTTTTCTTTCTTTTCAAGAAATGTGTCATTCTCTCTTATAACCTAGGGACTATAAAGGAATTCTTTCCTTCCTTTATGTGTTTTGTTCGTATATACTTAATTATTACTTAATACTAGCAGAAACATGAAAATGACACATACTCTGCAGACCACTGAAAAAATCCCCTTTGCCTTTTGTGCCTTGCCAAGGCAGAGATCCAGCAGGTCAACAAGAAACGGACCAATGCATACTTCTGAAACCCCAGGTACTGTAGGACAAGGCAGGGCTTTCTTGTTTACTCACTTCAGTCATGGACAGCTCTTCGTGACCCCATTTGGGATTTTCTTGGCAAAGGCAGTGGGGCGCTCTGCCATTTTATTCTCCGGCTCATTTTGCAGATGGGAAAACTCACACTCAGGTCTTCCTGACTGCAGCCCCAGCCCTCTCTCCACTGCACCACCCAGCCACTTGGTGGCAGGGGTAGAAGAACACAAAGGAAAGACGCAATACCTAGGACTCCTGAGCAAGCTGCCTTCTAATAAGGGAAACAGCAAGGACATAGGTCATCAGGTCACTCTCCACGTAACAGATGATACCAACAGCCAGTTTTAAGGTTCGCAGACAGCCTTCCGCTTGCTATAGCGGACTTCCTTCCAGAGTCTGGCTTGGTTAGTGGCCTTCAATATCTAATAGATATTTTCCGGCCAACTCCCAAATGCACATAGAAGCTCCCTCCAGCTCTTCTCTAATAGAGACACTCCTCCAGCTCCCTTCTGTCTTCCTTTATTTGGTTTCTCCTCCTGGCTTTTCAGACTTCTGACATTTATCCCCATCTTCATTTCAACTGTTTTAGTAACTTTTCTTTCCCCTAGAGGGTGGGTGAGCCAGAAAAGAAGAGGCAAAAATCCCCGAAACTCTGTTCTTTGTTAACAATTCTGGTAACTAAATGGCCAGGAAATGCATTTAATAGGTACCTACTGTGAGCAAGAGGCCATGACACATGACTGTGAAATCCAAACCTCTTTGGCCTTGAGAGGCTTGTATTCTTGGGGTAGAAGGAGGGTAATAAATAGGCAGATAATCACAAAATCATTTCGGGAGGGAGACAGCACCAATGACTGGTTGCATCAGGAGAGGATCCGTGTGGGAGCTGGCATCTGAGAGGAGCTTTGCCAGATGCTGGGAATTCTTCAAGGCAGAGGGAGTGCATTCTGCACGCGGCAGAGAGAATGTGCAAAGGCACGGAGAGGCCAAAGAGAAGAAGGTGATATGAGTGTCTGCAATGTGATTGGGAATTTCTTATGACTTTACCATTTCCTATCCACAACTCAAGTGAGTGATCAGTAACGACCAAATAGCATGATGAAGAAATGCCATCTAGCAAAAACCTAAAAAGGTATAACTCTTAAGAGAAATACATACACAGGCCCAGTGTAGGGCCTTGCAGGGTCTTCACCTTGTCTCTGCCCCGCCCTGGGAGGTGGCAGTCTGCTGAAGCCTCTGGACCCCTTCTCAGAAGAATGCCCTTAAATAAAATATAGAAGACTGAAAAGGCTACTTTCAGTTATAATGAAATACATTTATCCTTTTTTAAGTTTCAGGATTCTAGGTTAAGAACCCATTCTGTAGGAGAGACAATGTTATCCTTCCAGCTCAGGAAGAGGTAGGAAGATTTCATTAAAAGTGCCTCCATAGGTCTAGGGTACAGGGTAGGTCAAACATAGGCTCTTTATTAACTGGTTTTGTGTGAAAATCCTAAGTGGGTGAGGGGAGATTCTGGATGATTTCTTGTACCCTAGAATAAATATCCATGGAAAATCATCTCAGCAGGAAATCCCATTTTGCATCCTTCACACATATCACACACAGAGCCTGTTTGCCTGCTGTGTGGTTAAGTAAACAGAGTAGCTGCATGCCATGTAAATCCTCCTAGAGCAATCTAAATGCAGCCCAGGACAGCAAGTGCCCCAAGATCCCCGAGTGACAGGAGACCATCCATCATGTATTTTATTTTTTTGGCCTGGAGCCTGAGAAAATGCTTCAAGTACAAATGTTCCTCCTCCCAGAAAGAAAACAAAGCTAATGGTGGTCGAGATCATTATTCCAAAAAGGAAAAGAGACGTTTAGCAACTTTAGGGAAAACCAGTACTTTTATTGGAGGTTTAGGGAAGGAAGAGATAGAGTGATCTGAAAGATGTAACCATGTCATAGAAAATAAGGCCTAGAACAACAGCCCTTGAATTCCCAACACTGGCCATGCCTGCCATGAATACATACATCTGAGGCTATACAGTCATCTCATTTGAGCCTTACTGTAACCTTAGAAGGGAGGAGTGATGGCCATCATTGTCCTCATTGTTTCCTACCCCAGAATGCCAGCTGCCCTTGGGCACCCAGCTGGACCTTAAGACGTCTCTCCTCCTCTCTCTGTTGCCTTCAGAAGCAAGTCAAGACACCCTTCTTCTTCGGGGTGTTATATGCTAGATCATGTTGGCCCAGCTGAACACATGGACTGGCGATTGACTTAATGAAGTCTGAAATCAGATGTGTTTACTCTTCAGAGGTCTGTGAAGCAGCTTAGAAAATCATTGAGTCTGATTCCTACATTCAGCAGATGAGACCAGAAAAGCTTAGTGGTGTGTATACAGCAAGGTCTTAATAAATGCCTCATTCATCCCTTCCTTCAAGAAGTGAAGGGATGCCTCATAGGCTGCATTAACATATCTAGAACCACATCATCACAGAGAATATTTTTAAAGCACTTAGCTCAGGGCCTGGCCACAGGAGGTACTTAATACATGCTCATTTCCTTCCTTCCTTCGACTGCCATATCATATCTCTGACATCCTGAGTTTTCAATCCCCTAAAATTCCCAGATTTTTCTTGCCTATAGATCCCCCATCCTTCATATGCATTGTTGACTCTTTGAACCCAAGTAGAAAACTTTGTATTAGCTAATACTGATTTTGGGTGAAAAAAAAGAGTTGATATTGGTAAAGCAATGATCAAACTTTAAGGTACCATACAAATGCTAGCTATCATCATCATCATTTATTATTGTTGTTGACACATATCTTTGGCTCAATTGGAATTGTGAGCCGAACTCCCCTTAATGAATTTGCTAATAGGTTTTCCTTTACCTCTAACATGCATTATAATATTTCAACAGACCTTATGATCTCACCCTTTTTCATATCATCTCTACCAGAGCAAATTCTGACTTATCCTCATTTTCTCAGTCTATGCCTTCTGCCTCCCTGTCCTCACATCAGTCCTCCGTAGACCATCCTGCCGCAATGCTAGAAGCCTCTCTGCAATGTCTGGGTGATGTCATGGGTCATGGGAAAGGCACTGAACTAGGAAGGCTTTGGGGCTCTGGATTGGAAGCCTGCCTCCGCTACCAAGTTGATGGGAGACCTTGAGAATCTCTGCGCCCCAGGCATTTCATCTTTAAAATACCAGGGACAAACTAGATGATTCCCTTCCATTCTAAAATTTGATGATGACTTTGAATTATAGCCACGGAAAGCATGAGAAAAAAACAAATCACGTTGTGATGCTGAAAGCTTCTTGAGGGATGGAACTATGTCTTTCCTATCTTTGTGTCCTTAGGGCCCAGTACAATGCATGGCAAACAGCAGGTGTTTACAAAGTACTTGTTGCTTGACTGGATGACTCCAGAGATGAGAGGAAGAGAGAAAAACTGATCCTGAATTTGGTTGTCTGTTCTTTCTTTCTTGCAGGCTCTGAATGGTTTTGTGCTGGTGGTCACCTCTGAGGGACTGATCTTTTACTCCTCTCACACTATTCAGGACTACCTGGGATTCCATCAGGTTTGCATGCCTCTTACAGAATCCTCGTTATAAACTTTGGCTGCATTTCTCTCTCAGTGCCTGGCATTCTGGATTGTCAGATACCCTGTGACACGGCTGCTTGGTCATTTTTCAGTCATGTCTGACTCTATGACACCACTTGGTATTTCTTGGCAAAGACACTGGAATGGTTTTGCTATTTCCTCCTCCAGCTCATTTTACGGATGAGGAAACTGAAGCAAATGGTGTTAAATGATTTGTCCAGGGTCATACAAATACTAAGTGTCTGAAGCCAGATTTGAACCCAGGTCCTTCTGACTCTAAGGCTGGTGCTCTATTCACTGTGCCACCTAGCCGCCCCTCAACATACACTTTCATAAGATTTTGAGTTCCAAACTTTTCTCCCTCCCCCCTCCCCAAGATGGCATGCCATCTGATATAGGCTACACATGCATAATCATGTTAAACATATTTCCAACATTAGTTATGTTGTGAAAGAAGAATCAGAACAAAAGGGAAAAACCATGAGGAAGAAAGAAATAACAAAAAAGAGAAAATTGTCTGCTTTGATCTGCATTCAGACTCCATAGTTCTTTCTCTGGATGTGGATGGCGTTTTCCACCATGAGTCTTTTGGAATTGTCTTAGATCCTTGCATTGTCAAGAAGAGCTAAGTCAATCATAGTTGATCATCACACAATGTTGCTATTATTATATACAATGTTCTCCTGGTTCTGCTCATTTCACTCAGCATTGCTTCATGTAAGTCTTCCCAGGTTTTTCTGAAGTCTCCCTGCTCTTCACAATAGTATTCCATTACATTCATATACCATAACTTGTTCAGCCATTCTCCAATGGATGGGCATCCTCTCAATTTCCAATTCTTTGCCACCACAAAAAGAGCTGGTATAAATATTCATGTCCATGTGGGTCCTTTTCCCTTTTCTAGGATCTCTTTGGCATATAGATATAGTAATAGTATTGCTGGATCAAAGGGTATATAAAATTTTATAACCCTTGGGCATAGTTCCAAATTGTTCTCCAGAACTGGACCAGTTGGATCAGTTGATTGGATCAGTTCACAACTCTACCAAGAATCCATCAGTGTTCCAATTTTCCTACCTCTTCTCTAACATTTATCATTTTCATTTTTCAGTAAAAAAATATATATTAACCCAAATTGCTCTGAGTTATGTCAAGAGGGTTTTAAATTGAAAATGGAAGCTAGAGGGAGAAAACTACCTCCCTAGATCTAACTAGTCAGATACCACAGAAAACAGGATGTACAATAGAGGAAGACGAATATCAGTGAGAGGTTCAGTCATCACCAGGAGAGAATATCAATGGTGAGAGGAAGCAAGGAAAACCTAGAGGCCCGGGTGTCTGAAAAAATGTACAAAGCACAGTTAATAAGCAAAATGTGCTAGAAATCTGAGTGCAAGGAGACTACTTAGCTTCCAGACTCCACCGTCATCCTCACCCAAACATGGGAATATGTACCTTAGGTTTGCTCATGGGCTAGAAGAGAGCATCACCCCCAGCTATGGCTCTACCTTACATGGCTATATGCTCTGGAGGATGAAGTAGACAACACCGGGGATGGAATGCAATGGTCTAACCCAACCCCCGACCTTCTAGATCCTACCATGGTCTCCCCTTTTAGAAGGGGTGGGCCTAGGCCCACTATTTACACACATTCAATGAGCAGAAATCACCAACTTTAATCCTTCTGGAAAAATGGAGGGCCATTGGACCAGATCATCTCCCTTGCCCTCCATTGTGCTCTCCAGATGCCTGACCAAGGTTATCTGCTTTGTCACTACATACTAAGACCGGATGGGCTTTCTGTCTAAATTCTCCCATGTGGGCTATATCCCATATTAGAATATGAATTACTTAAGGGCAGAGACTATCCCCCTTGTCTCTTTGTGTGCTCAGTCCTTAGCATAGTCTTTGTGATACCAAATCCCTGGTAGAAAATTGAGCACGTCAGTTAAATGACTACAGGTTTTGTTTGTGTGACCAAAGTCAAGCTGTTAGGAAATGCTTAGGTGACTGACTTGTTTTTCAGCGTTCTTCAGGCTATTTGGCCACATGCAGGCATTGCCTCTATCTTGTTCTTTCGTTTGTCTAGACCCAAGCACGTGAACTCTTCCCTAGGGAAAAAAAAAGACCTAAGTTGCTTCTGGGGCAAAATTGTTGTTTAGAGACAATCCACAGCTACAGAAATGGAAAGCTTCCAAATAAAGTCGACAAACTCTTCTTTAGATAATCACTGCTACTTCCCTATTCCTGTTCCCAGCATCCTGACAACTTGTTTTAAAGTGAACTTGGACACCTCTGTTAGACACAATATGTTGCCTTGGATAGAGAGCTACACTGGGCATTAGGAAGACCTGAGTTCAAATCCACTGCAAAAAAGATTGCACAAGAATGTTTCAAAAGGCTGCTCTGTGACCCTGAGCAGCTACTTGAGCTCCGTGTGCCTTTGTTCCCTAATCTATAAAACGGGTGATAATTCTTGTAGCACTTGTCTCACAGGGTTAATCGAATGAACGTAAAGCCCTTTGGAAAACTGCCAGTGTTTTCCCAATGACCCATTCAGGAAGGCCATATCAAATGCTGCTGTAACAACATGCTGTACTAAGGGGTAGGAATTCCAGGACCCACTTTCCAGGAGCTGACCTACTGGGTCAGCCTGGGATCTGGTGGTGCAGGGAGAGATTTCAGGGCTCCATTAATTTGGATGGGAAAATGTTGTGATAAGTATTTTAATACATTTGATTTCCTTTTTAATGTCTTTTTTTTTTCACTTAAAAACAGCATTCCTAGAAGGGGGTCCATAAATTTCACTAAACTACAAGTGGGGGTAATGACTCCCCCCTACAAAGGTTAAAAGCATCTGATCTAGGGGCATGCCACATTTACACAATTGTGTGTGTGCATATGTGTGTGTGCTCAAGCACATGTGTGTATGTATGTTCAGAAAAGACTTCTAGAAGGAGATAGCACCCAAGCTGGGTCTTAAACGAAGCAAGTTCCCAAGAGGCAGATGGAATCCATTCCAGGTATGGAGGCCAATTTGTATAGACACCAAGGAGTTAGGGGGATGGAATGCAGAGTTCTGGCAATAGAAAGTAGTCAGTTGTATGGGAACTTGGAGTAAAGAGGAATGATGAACATGAAGGAAGTCTAGAGAAGTCAGCTGGAATTCAGCTGTGGAGGGCTCTGAATTAAAGCTGAGCCTAAAGTTCACCCTACTAATAACTGGGCCTTAATGAAGAAGCTTCATGTGCTCAGACCTAGGCTTTAGGGGTATTATATTGGCAGCTGTGTGAAGGATGGGTTGCAGAGGTTAGACTCTTATGTGCATATGTGTCCCATCTCCACATGGTCCTCTGCCCCCTCTCCCAAGCTCTCCAAGGGCAGGTGATTTTTCATCTTTGTATGCCCAGCACCTAGCTCCATTCTGTGAGCTCAGAGGGGTTTAAGTCTTTGTTGATTGAATGTATATGGCAAAACACAGGTCCCTTAATCAGACAGAAGATGATGTTAATCGATGTTTACCAACCATCCCATTAGCTTGTCCAAATCTCCCACGATCACTTTCATGGAAGGTGTAAATGAGAACTGACTACATGCAACCATTCTCTCATTTGACCCTGACCATGACCCTCTGGGTAGGTATTACAGGGATTGCCTCCCCATTTTATAAACAAGGAAATTGAGGCACAGAAGGCTAAGTGCAGTGCCCATGGTCACATGGCCAGTTAGTGGCTGAGGTGGGATTCCAATGAAAGCTTACTGATTCTAAACCCAGAGTTCATGAATTTGAATCCTGCTATCCTGAAAATGACCAAGTTTATATTGAAACAACTCAATAGAAGAGACCTCATTTATTTAACATAAGGGAGAAAACTTTTCCTCATTTTGATGCTTTCATGGGTGAGCAGATAATCCTACTAAGCTGACTTCTGAGTGTGTGCGTGTGTGTGCACGAAAGTATGTGTGTGTGCGAGTGTGTGTGAGTGTATGTGTGTGTGTGTGTGCGAGTGTGTATGTTTGTGTGTGTGCGAGTGTATAGGTCTGGGGTTCCTGGTTGTTGTTTATATATATATATATATACGCACTCTGAGAATCTTCAAAGTGTACTTTGTGTCCTAAGATGGGGGCTGGTTAATCGCTCCCATTTGAAGTTGACCTCCCTTAACTCCTCTTCATTATTGGAGGCAATGGAGTTGAATTATGTGTTCTCTTCTGACGTGTTTACAAAGCCTTCATCCACATTCAGCTGCCTCCAAATAATCCCTCTGAATTAGAACATGCCATGCAGTGTTTCCATCACACAGCTGCTCAAATGTCCAGCTGGCCACAGATGATCCCTCCTGATGAGGGGGTCTTCTCCCTTTTTAATAAAAGAATAGAAATGGAGAGATCAAAGGCATGGGAATGGTTTTTGAGTTCTGGTTAAATGACAGCAAGACAGCCCTTAGGCATCTCATACACTATTTACATTTTTTAAGCCAAGAGCTTCCAGGAGGATTTGGGGGCTTGTGACTCTCCACTGAAGCAGGTGGGAGAGCTATCAGGAATGCTAGACCCTCCCTCCCCAGTACCGCCTGCTAATCTGAAGCAAAGCCTGTTGGACAGACAGTTGGACCAGGTGAGGGCTGGGGGCTCCAGGTCACTGGACACTTGCCAATCTCACTCTGTCCACATTTCCAGATGGAAGAATAGACAAGGAAAGGGTGGCAAAGACAATGAAAAAGGCCCATATTTCTTTTTCTTTTTTTTTTTTTAAGCAATCAGGGTTAAGTAACTTGCTCAAGGTTACACGGCCAGTTATTTCTGGGTGTGGTGCTAAGTATCGGAGCCCGGATTCAATCCCCAGGTCATCCCAACACTGGGGCCAGTGCTCTTACTCGCTGAACCACCTGGCCTCCCCTAAGCCCATCTTTCTTGATGCTTGGGGCCTTTTTGGAATGTCTGGAAAGTTATAGAAATCCAAATCACTCTGCACATCTGAAGCTGGTGTGAGAGTCCTTACAGGTGGTTTGGAGGCTTTGGAAGGGGGATATTTACTGTGTGAATTCATCAAATGAATGACTGTCAACTCACCCACCCAGTGACTTTGCTGGAGCCTTTGTGGACACAATCTGACCCCACTGTGCCATTGTTTTCCTTGCCAGACAGATGTTTTACATCAAAGTGTCTTTGAGCTGATCCACACAGAAGACCAACCAGAATTCAGGCGCAATCTTTGCTGGAGGCTAACATCGAGTCCCAAACCTGAAAGTGATCAGTGCTCCGGTAGGTCCTTACAGGACATCTGCACTAACTCGGGCATGTTGTTTTCTTTGGACGTCATTTGTCTATTGGGTTGGGATCTCTGAGGCCCTCAAATGCCATTCCCTCACAGACAATTACTTCTAGAGCTAGAAGGGCCTTTGGGGCCATTTAGTCCAGCACCTTCTTTTTATACATGCCTTCCCTCTGATAATATACTCAATTTATGTTGTCTATGTCATCCCCATTAGACTGTGAGTCCTCTGAGGGCAGGGGATGCCTTTGATTTTCTTTGTTTCCCTAGTGTTTATCATAGTACCTGGCACACAGTAGCTTTTTAATATATATTTACTGACTGACGCAGACACTGGCTATTTTTGCCACTACTTGAACACCTGTTTCTTAAAGGGCCAATGAAAAGAGAAACCCAGTCAGTGTAGGATGTAGACAATTCTATCTTTCTAAGAATTTCTAAGGTTTTCCAAGAGCTTTGCCTGCATTTTCTCACTTTCCCCACACAACAGCCCAGTAAGCAAAGGATTGAACCTGTGATCTCTGCTTACCTCAGTTTCCCACTGGATCCCTGATCTGCAATGGTGGCACGTCCTCTATGGGGGCTGATGCCAGAGGAGAGGGTCTTGGGGAATTGGGGAGGACTTTGGATTCAGGATCTGGTTTATCTCTAAGCTCTGCATTCACCATGTGTGAGATGGCAGCCACGGAGTTCCACTTCCAATGGGCCTGTGGGCTTTTTTTTTTTTTATCAGTAATAAAATGAAGGAGTTGGACTAAATGTCCTCTGACATCCTTGACAGCTCTAAATCCATGGTCTTGTCTTACAGTGAACCTACCCAAGCCTTTCCATTCTGTTATATCTCCTCCCCATGTTTCCCTCAAATACTCTGGAGAGGAGCTAACCCATTTACAGATGGGAAAACTGGGCCTTAGAAAGTAGAGTCAACTTGCCCAAAGGTTACTTCTCTATTTAATGGCAGAGCCATGATTCGAGTGGCCACCTGACTCCAGGGCCTGAACTCCTTCCATTCGTCCAGAGGGATTGTAACTGCAATACTCAGATCTCTGGTCCTATGGATTTTATGCCCACTTAGCTGAAATGATCATCAATGGGTGAAATAAATGATGTTGTCCAATACAACAAGCATTTGTTAAGCTCTTTCTGTGTTCACATCATTGTGCTAGGCCCTTGAGGACCCAGAGATAAAATGAAGTCAGTCCCTGCCTTTAAGGAGTTTACAGTCTCCTACTTTTGAGCACAACATGTCAACAGATAAGTATTTTATATGATCATTTGGGGAAGAGAGAGAACCAATGACTAGTGGCATCAGGGAAGGCGGCACAAGACCGAAGCCTGGATAGTGGCTCGGTGATAGTAGAGATAAGGAAAGAAAATATTCCTGCCACAGAGGAACAGTGGGTGCAAAGGCATGGAGGCAGGAGATCAGATAACAAGGTTAGAGACCATAAAATAGAGCAGTTTGGTCTGATTGCAGAGTGTGTGAACACAAGTAATGTGTAACAAGCCTGCACAAGCAGGTGAGAGCAAGTCTGTGGAAACTTCATTTGGCCAAGCATTTGTATTTTCTCCTAGAAGCAATAGGAAGTCATGATGACTCTTGGGCAGGATATTGACATGTTCAGACTCATGCATTAGAAAAACTATTTTGGCACCTGTGAATAGGACAGATTTGGGAAAGGAGAAACTGGAAGCATAGAACAGTAAACTCTGTCTGTTGCGCTGTTTTCCTGTTAAAAAGTACACTGAACACTGTCTGCTCACCAGCCTTAGATACATGGATGACTGTGACTCAGAGAATATTAGTACTAGAAAGGTTCCCAGGAGCCATTTCATCCAACTATTCTCTCATCATTGCTGAGTCATAGAACTGAGCCAGAGGAAGGAGGTTGGGGTTTCCTGGGGAGGTGTCAAGATAAAGGTATGTGTGTGTGTGTTTGTGGTCTGCATGTGTGTATGGGGGGCACAGAATCCATAATTTCACAATTTTCACCCCCAGTGTTTGTCCAAAGGATAATAGGGTTCCAGATTCAAAGCAGCTCCAAGTTCTCTGAGTTTTGGTATTTCAGTGACATCCTTTAGTCTCCCAAGGGAAAAAAAATCACACTGGAAATACTATGGGCTAATATAGGAATGGTAGGGATATCAGGACTGGTAGAAATCCCTGAATCAGGACCTGAAGTCTCCTGGACAATTTCTACCCTGCTCCCTGTTTCCTCTTAGATCATATTGGTCTCATTCTAAAAGGACTGGATCAAAGTTGAAAAAGAAAAAGAAAAGCCAAGAATTATTGGGTATCTCTAGTGCCAGAAAGCCAATGGCCCAGATTTTCTTTTTCTAAGTGGTCTGGCCTGTTATTTTGGTGTTGCATTGCCACAGCCTGGGCTCACATCTCCAGTCTGGTTCCAATTGCTTACTTGCTTGAGAGTGGCCCAGTGGATTGGGTTTTTCATGTGTAAGTAAACAATGTATGTGTCTATGGTGGTGTAATGTGTATGTGGTGGGGGCTGCTTAAGTCTCTCCAGGATCAGTCTAGTGTGCATCTGCCCCCCCTCCCCCACTGAGACAGATGATCAGATTCTAGGTCTAGAGCTAAAAATGGCCATCTAGTCCAATTCGTACCTGAACAAATTTTCTCAATTCTAAATCAATAATCATTTATTAAATGCATATTGTATGCTAGGCTTGAATTAAGTTCTTGGGATACAAATACAAACAAACAAAAAGATAGTACCTGCCCTCAAGGAGTTTGCACACTCAAACCATGCCAATAATAGGTCATCTGAGCTTTGTTTGAAGGCCTACAAGGAGGGCAGAGCCACAACCTCCCCAGGCAGTCCAGGCCACTTCTGGATGGGTGAGATCATTGGCAATCTGCCTTCCCTCCTTCCTCTCTTTTTCTTTTTTCCTGGTTCTGCTCTCTAGGTCACAGGAGAAGCCTAGCCCCTCTCCTTCATTCTGTTCTTCTCAGTCTTCTCTTCACTAGGCTAAAGAGCCCCAGTTCCTTCAGCTGATGCTCATGTGTCAAAGAACTAATCACTTTTCTTTGGGTGGAGGGTGGATAAATTGGATACTCTCCAATTTATCAATGCCCTTCTTAAACCATGGTGCCCAGAACCAAATGCAGTTCTCTAGCACAGGGCATAGCACAGTTGGACTATCATCTCCTTATTTCTGGAAACTACATTTCTCTTGCTCTAAATACGAAGTTTGGGATTTTTTTCCTATTTCTTAATTTGGTTTTCATATAATACTGTTGAGTCATATAATACATTGAGTCTGCAGTTCCACCAAAGCCCAGCTCTTTTCTTTAAAAAATGCCTGACTTATTTTTACATACATTTCTACTTTGTCTCTCCTTATTCGCCAATTAAACAACAAAAGCAGTGGGATTGGGTGGCTAGGTGGCACAGTGAATAGAGCACTGGCCCTGGAGTTAGAAGGACCTGAGTTCAAGTCCGTCCTCAGACACTTAACACAAAAATTATCCATGTGACTTTGGGCAAGTCATTTAACCCCAACTTCCCTCCAAAAAGCAAAAAAAACAAAAACAAAAATGGTGGGATCCTCACCATTAGCATATATAGTCCAGAAAAAACAAATTCCCACATTGTACATGATCCAATATGTAGATCCCTCCCTTCACTTTACATTCCTCATCTTCCTCTCAGGATTGAAGGATTTCATCTTCATCCCTCTGGGAGCTTGACTCATCATTGCATTGATCACAATCTAAAGTCTTTCAAAGTTGTTTTTTGATATCAAGTTGTTATCATGGTACATTTCATTCTCCTGGATCTGTTCACTCAATTCCACATCAGTTCATAAGAGTCTTCTTAATTTCCTCTGAAACTGTTCATTTCATTATTTCTATGGCATAATTCCATAGTCAGCTTGGCCATTCCCCAGTGGGTAAGCACACCTTTCATTCCCCTACTCCCCCCAAAAAAGAACTACTATTAATATATTTATACATATAAGTCCTTTCTCTCTTCAATTTCCTCAGAGCTCCAAATCTCATCAGAACAACTGGCTTATTGCCACATCTCCCCAGTTTTGAATTTAGGAAGTCAATCTCTGGAACCCACGCATAATATTTTGCATCAATTTCTATGAAAAGTCATTTTAATAGATTCAGTTCAATCTTCTGACCTGTCAAGATCTTTTTGAATCCTGACTCTGTCACCCAAGGTGTTAGCTGCTCCTCCCTTTCAGCTTTGTGTTGTTAGCTTCTACCTTTATCCAAGTAATTGATAAATTTTTTTGATGTCAGATGGTCTGGCACAGGTTCCCTGGGCACTCCACTAGGGACTTCTTTTCATCAATGTCAGTCTTGTCCGTGTTGTTCCATGAATCTCCATAGAGGAGCCTGTCGGTACATTGGACAGCTCCATCATGTTCATTTGTGGTCTTAGGGAGACCAATGGTCCCTTTGATGTCTCTCATTCTTACTCATTTATTTCCTACCTGACCAGTCTACCAACCTTTTCTGTCTCTAACTGCCCTCCCTGTTGGAGAGCTTCTCAAATTCTATTTATCCTGCTGCAGCCTATTTCACTGGCCCAAGCGGCTGCCCCTTCCCCTCTGGGGGCTTTGCCATTTTCATTCTTCAAAGGTCATACTGTCAGTGATGGGTAGATGGGGTAGTACATTCCAGATATGGCAACAATATGGACACTTGTGGCCATAGGTTTCCCAGGGTCACTGAAAGTGCTATTCAGGTGTCCAGACTTCACCACCTCTCGCCTCTGGTCTTGTGAAGCAGTCTCCTAACTAGACTAGGTCTGACCATATCATCCCTTCCTCAATAAGATCTGTTGGCTCCCTATTGCCCACAGGTTCTAAGGCAGACTCCTCTGTTGGAAATCTCAAGCCCTTCAGTCTGGCCCCAGCCTGGCTTTCCAGCCTGATTTCTCACTTCTCTTCTTCATACCTCCTGGGTCATTCCCCTCTAGTTCCTGCCTTTGCACAGGCCCCTCCCATCCCCATACTTGGAATTCTCTCCCACACCACCTTTGCTTATTAGAACCCTGAACTTCCATTGAGGCTCACCTCAAACCCTCCCTCCCAAGTGGGTCCCTCAAGATCCCCCACCTGGGAGTGACGTTGTACTGCATTGGGTTTGCTTTTCTGTGGCTTATTGATTGATCAGGTCGGTGCTCTCAGTAGAGTGTAAGCTCCTGGAGGTCAGGATTGTTGATCTTGTTTTTATTCCCAGTGCTTAGCACAGTGACTGGTCCATAGTAGGTGCTTATTAAATGCTTGTTCATTGATTAACTAGGATATCTCCCCCCCCCCTCCAACAGCAGAATATAAACTCATTGAGGGCATGATTAAGGCTTAGTAAATGCTTAACAAATATTTTTCACCCATTCATTGATTAACATGGCCCTTCACCATCCTGATTGCCCCAGACCGGATGTTGTCCAGTTTATGAGCTTCCTAAAGCTGGATGGCCAGAACTGAACTCAGTCCTATGGGCATGGCTCGTTCTGTCTCACTCTCAAACCCTTCGTGCTCAGCCCAGTGCCTGGCATACAGAAGGTGCTTAGTAAATGCTTGTGGTTTAATTGGTTGGTTTCCCACAGTGTGGGGCGTGCCATGTGTAGTGATCTGTGTTGTACATTCATGTTGTATGAACCAGCTGGCAACAGGTATGAACTCACTTCATGTTGTATGAACCAGCTGGCAACAGGTGGGAACTCACTTTCCATTTCTCTTGCACAGAGAAAAAGAGTTCTACCCTCTTACCTATGACAGGCAGGTCATTCCTAACTTAAACACATTGTGGGGGCTGGGGAGGAGACTTAAGCTGGTCCCTGGCTCAGGCTTTTGTCATTATTAAAATGAGTGGGTTGGATTAGATGGCCGCATAAACTCTCCGGTCATTACTATAACTGTGCTTATCAGGTGAAACAACGTCCAGTCCATCTGGTAGCAGCGACATGCCAGATGAACTCCCTCCAGAGAACTCAGCTCTCCTAGAACGGAGCTTTGTCTGCCGCTTCCGATGCCTGCTCGATAACTCATCAGGGTTCCGGGTAAGTCACTGTCCTGATGGGATCAGTGACCTAGACAGCACAATGGAGAATGTGTTTCATCCTAAAGCTTAATGCACATGGGACAGAAGGGAAGAGAACCGTGGTGCAGAGCAAAGGTGTCCATGGCCCACTCTTGCTAGCTTGGTTCAGTCGTTGCCCCCCTCTGCCCCTAGTAAGACATTTTCCTGTGGTTCCAGTACTCTCTCATAACCACAGGACAGGGCCAAAGGATTTAGAGCTATCTGAGAGGTCATTTCATTGTATCTCTTCACTTTACAGAAGGAGAAATGGAGGCACAGACAGGGAAGGGACTTTAGGTCATGGGGTCAGAAGGGACCTGAGAAACCATAGTGATATTTATCTAGTCCTTAAGGATGGTAAAGCACCTTTCATATGCTCCCTCATTTGATCCTAGTAACAACTCTGGGAGGCAGAGTCCATTATTATTCCCATTATACTGATGAGGAAACTGAGGCTGAGAATGTTTAGATGACCTGCTCAGGGTAACAGCTAGTTCGTGTCTGAGGTAGGATTTGAATTCAGGTCTTCCTGACTCCGAGTCACACATTCTATCCACTGAAACATCTAGCAGCCTCATCAGAAAGATGAGGAAACTGAGACTCAGAGAGGTTACTTGTCAAAGGTCACTCAGGCTTTGTATTATAAACCCAGGACTCTTTCTATTGTATTAGCCTGCTTTAATGTCTTCTGTCAAATAAATCTTCTGTTTATTATGCTCAGGAAATATTTGCCACCTCCAAAGGAGATGCTTTGGATAATGGGAGGAGGAAAAATATACCGCCCCAAGACCTTCTCCCTGGGTTAATCTGGAGTCCTTCTCCTGTCCAAAAAAGCTTCTTGGTCTCCCATGAGGCCTTGATCCTTGGAATCTCACAGGAGACTGTGGACAATACATGGGGGTGTCCTGATGAAGACAGTCTTTTAGAAAGCTGATCTTCAAAGTTGGTTAAGCCGGCCAATTTTATTACTGCCTTTTCAAGTTTAATATTCACTTAAAAATAATGAAACTCTATGTGATTGAAGCTTAATAGTTGCCTATAAAATCTCCTCTTTGTATATTGGGAAATTCATTAGTGATTATTGAGTTCATGATGAAAAAGAAAAATTTAAATAAAATAAAAATATGTAAAAAGGGGGGGACTTGGAGTTTGGGGTACACTGGGACTGTGCAAGGTGTTTTATCCCAACTATAACAAAAAGAGGTCAGAAGTTACCTAGAGATAGAAGAAATGGAAGTTAGGCCAGAGAAATCCAGCTCTGTCAGGATGCTCAGAACTTTTTGCACTCAAGACTCTTGAGCCGCTGTGATTACCTCATCAAGCTGCATGTAATGTCAGCTCCCCAAACAGCCAAGGAGAAGATGCCTTGTCACCAGGCTAAAAACTGCACTAACTGTTGGAACAAAGAGGGCATGAGTGACTGAATTGTGAAGGAAATGCAGTTCCTGGAGAAAAGCTCGTACCCTAAACCAATGAGACAAGGGGTGTGGCCTTAGGATTGACTTGGAGCTTCACGTTAATATCATCTTATCAGATTTTTATTTATTTTAGTAGACATTTCTCAATTACATCTACATACTCTTGGGGTCTGTGGTCTGTTTGCTGCCCCCTGTCCCAGATGAACACTTCTGCCCTAAAATACCACCTAGGGATGGGAAAATCCTGGGGAGGGGCCATCTCTGCCCCTTATTCCACAGGGAGGGTGGAGCCAAGGGCTTTGAGGATTGGTCAGACACCTGTGCCCTCTCCAGAGGCACCTACCCCCACTGTTGGTATGTATAATGTGACCATGAATGGAGAAAATGGGCATGAGCCAAAGGCCTCAATCCACTCACTAGAATAAGAAGAAACTTGAACCTTGTAGTGATATATTCCGATGTGCTTATTTCAGGAGCAGATCCAAACAGATAATAACTGTATATACCATCTATTTGCATATGTTATTATGGTATATCATATTATACGTGATAATGTGATGTGATGCCATGTTTTGTGATATTGTGTCATGTAATATACTGTAGATAAAATTATGCAACAGTGTGGTATGTTATAGTGTATAATGCTGCATGTAACACAGTATATAAATTCAAATATGTGCGTGTCTGTGTGAATACACCCCCATTTAAAACACATATCTTTCTTTAAAGGCTTTAAGCCTTCAAGGCAGGTTGAAACCACTGCACGGGCAGAACCGCAGAGGCAAAGATGGTTCTGCAGGACCCCCTCAGCTGGCGCTGTTCGCCATCTCTACTCCTCTGCAGCCTCCATCCATTCTGGAGATCAGAACAAAAACACTGACCTTCCGGACCAAGCACAAGCTGGATTTTACCCCTCTGGCCTGTGATGCCAAGTAAGCATGGGGTGGGGCAGGGCAAGGTTAGTAGGAGCAAGCCCTAATGGCCACTCTTCTCCCCCTCCCCTGTCTGAAGGCTGACTTGGCCAGTGTGACCAGCCTTGAAGAAAAAGGCTTAATAGGCCTAAGGAGAGGGGACGTAAGGCCAGCTGTATCAGGGTGCCTTTCTCTATCTCATCTGTAAAATGGGATTGCTAAATTCCACCCTTTGAAAACAGGAAAGTACTTTCCTTGTGAGCTGAGCCCTAACTGGAGAAATGGGGGTGATGCTGGCTTGTGCTGTGAGTACTACTGTCCTCTTTCTTTCCTAGAGGGAAACTTGTGCTGGGATACACAGAAGCAGAGCTGCGCATGCGTGGGACCGGCTATCAGTTTATCCATGCTGCTGATATGCTCTATTGTGCTGAGAACCACATCCGGAGTAAGAATGGAAGCCCCTTCCCTGCCCCCACCCCCACTGCCCCTGGACTCCTTCTGTAGTTAAAAGTAACATGATTACACTGGTTTATCCTACTCTAAAAGGTGAACGATTCCTTATCGATTCAGAAATGATCCTCCTCCAGCCATCATCAGATTACTACTGTGCATGTGATATGAGCCAACTGAGGGGCCGGCATGGGGAGTGGCTTCTCACTGGTCTCTGGCATTGCCTATGTTTTCAGTAAGTGCTGGGCCTGAACCCATCGCTGGCTAAGTCACTCCCTTCCTCGGGAGGTAAGGCTTTATAGTGCCCTTTGGGAGAATATCGATGAGGGTGGTACAGAAAGGGCATCATCAGTGGAGGGAACTCACCAATGGTTGAATCACAAGTCCATTGGGATATTGCAATACTAAGTCACAAAACTGCAGAGCCTCAGAGCTGAAAGGGACCCAGGGCATCTCATCCAGAAATGAAATGAATTCCCATTTTACCCTAACCCTAAACTTAACGCTTAAAATTCACCTAAATCTAAACTCCAACATTACTGATAAGTGAGTCTCCAGGCTCTTCTGGAAGGCCTTAGGTGAGGGCCAATACACCTCTTCCTGAGGAAGCTCCTTCCCCACGGGGAGACTTCTACCGTGTTTCCCCGATAATAAGACCTATCCCGAAAATAAGCCCTCCCCTTACTGTGTAAGATTCCTCTAAAATAAGCCCTCCCCCGAAAATAAGCCCTATTGAGATTGCTACTGTAGTGAAGGTGA
>NW_027186383.1:2471612-2516923 GCF_028583685.1 Petaurus breviceps papuanus
CTCTGAGCTGCATCCAATCAGAGCTGCAGAAGTGAGCGCGTCATCCTGTTCTTCCCCAGTGATTTGCTTATTGAAGAAAGGTACATTTTTTTGTTCACATTTACCTGTTCATTAAAATTGCTGTCAATGTTCATTAAAATAAGCCCTCCCCTGAAAATAAGCCCTCTGGTGTTTTTCTGTCCAAAAAAATAATAAGACAGTGTCTTATTATCGGGGAAACACAGTAAGCATAGAGATGTTCTTCATTATATTGACTCCAAATCTCTTCAGATTCCATTACTTGCCCCTGGGTCTGTTTGTCCAATCATCCATTTCCAGGACAGCCCATTCCATCAGAGAAGAGGGCAAGTAGGTTTTGCTGGACAAACATTTTAGTTCCTTATATTAGTGGCTGTGTAACTTCTGGGGCAAGAGTGACCTGTTATCCTAGGCTCTCTTCTCTTCTTTCCTTCTTTTTTTCCAATTTATTTATTTATTTTAAATTTTCAACATTCATTTCCACAAGATTTTGAGTTACATATTTTCTTCCCATCTTTCCTCTACTCCCACCCCAAGACAGTGAGAGTACTGAATCCCTCTAGCCCCAATCTGCTCTTATATCCTCCCCTACCCCCCTAACGTTCTAGTTGGGCAAGATGCATTTCTATACCCCAGTGCCTGTATATCTTATTTCCCAGTTGCATGTAAAAAACATTTTTTAAACATTTATTTTTAAAACTTTGATTTCCAGATTCTTTCTCTTCTTCCCTCCTTACCCACCCCCACTGGGAAGATAAGCAATTCAATATAGGTTGTGAATGTGTAGTTATGCAAAACATTTCCATAGTAGTTATATTGTGAATGACTAACTATATCTCCCTCCATCCAATCCCACCCCCACTTATTCTATTTTCTACTTTGACCCTGTCCATTTTCAAAAGTGTGTCCTTCTAACTGCCCTCTCCCCCAATCTGCCCTCCCTTCTATCATCCCCCCTCTTATCCTCTTACTCCCCCCCCTTTCCTGTAGGGGAAGATACCCAATTGAGTGTATATGTTATTCCATCCTTAAGCCAAATTCAATCAGAGTAAGATTCACCCATTCACTTTCATCTTCCTGCCCTTCCCCTACATAGTAATAGTTTTCTCTTGCCTCTTTTATATGAGATAATTTACCCTGATCTATCTCTCCCTTTCTCCTTCTCTCATTATATTCCTCTCTCACCTTTTAATTTTATTTTTTAGATATCATCCCTTTATATTCAATACATTCTGTGTCCTCTGTCTCTGTATACATGTACACACATATACATATATATTTATACACTCATACAGCCTCCTATACATATATATGTACATATACACACACACATATATATATACATATATATATATATATATATATATATATATATATATATATTCCCTTCAACTATCCTCACACTGAGAAAAGTCTCATGAGTTACAATTATCTTCTTTCCATGTAGGAATGTAAATAGTTCAACTTTAATAAGTTCCTTATGATTTCTTTTTCCTGTTTACCTTCTCATGCTTCTTGTATTTGAAAATTGAATTTTCTGTTCAGTGCTAGTGTTTTCATCAAGAATGCTTGAAAGTCCTCTATTTCATTCAATGACCATATTTTCCCCTGAAGCATTATACTCTGTTTTGCTGTGAAGGTGAATCTCGGTTTTAATCCTAGATCCTTTGACTTTCAGAATATCATATTCCAAGCCCTTTAATCCCTTAATGTACAAGCTTCTAAATCCTGTGTTACCCTGATTGTGTTTCCATTATACTCAAAATGTTTCTTCCTGACTACTTGCAGTATTTTCTCCTGAACCTGGGAACTCTGGAATTTGGCTACAATAGTCCTAGGAGTTTTCTTTTTGGGATCTTTTTCAAGAGGCGATTGGTGAATTCTTTCAATTTCTATTTTGCCCCCTGGTTCTAGAATTTCAGGGCAATTTTGCTTGATAATTTCTTGAAAGATGGTGTCTAGGTTCTTTTTTGATCATGGCTTTCAGATAGTACAATAATTTTTAACTTATCTCTGCTGGATCTATTTTCCAGGTCAGTGGTTTTTCCAATGAGATATTTCACATTGCTTTATATATATTTTTTCATTTGTTTGGATCTGTTTTATAATATCTCTCCTTCCCTTCTACAATCTCTCATTGAGTGACCCATTTTTTAATTTTTTTAAGGCAATTGGGGCTAAGTAACTTGCTCTAGGTTACATGGCCAGTTTTTCTGGGTGCAGTGCTAAGTATCTGAGCCCAGATTCGATCCACAGGTCATCCCGACACTGGGGCTGGTGTTCTTACTCCCTGAGCCACCTGGCCGCCCCTAAGCAATTGGGGTTAAGTAACTTGCTCAAGGTTACACGGCCAGGTTTTTCTGGGTGGGTGCTAAGTGTCTGAGCCTGGATTCTATCCCCCAGGTCATCCCAACACTGGGACCAGTGCTCTTACTCACTCTGCTACCTGGCCATCCTGAGTGACCCATTCTTAGTTCAGGTCTCAATTGTCTCTCAACTCACATGACTCCCAAGTCTGCATATTTGGTCTTCACCTCTCCAGTCTGGTACCACCAATGCCTCTTTGACATTTCTATCTGAATGTCCTATAGGCATTTTAAACCCGTCATGTCCAAAATAGAACTCATTATCTCCCACCACTGAGGCCTTCTCCCCTGTCATCACCATCTTCCCTGACCTTCCAAGTCAATCTCATCCTCATTCTCCCTCACCCAATGTATCTGGTCTATTGTGGACTTGTGTTGCTTCCACCTCCTCAACATCTCTTGTGCACACCCTCTTTTCTCTACTCCTATAGCCTCCATGCTAGATCAGGGGGAGGCCCGGGGACAGCAGAAATTTGAGGCAGGAACACCAAAGTGATTTTCCAAAATCCAGGTCTGATAAATTCCAATGACTCCATGTTATATACATGTCCCTTTGCTTGGTGTTTAAAGCCCTCTGTGGCCTGGTCCCTTACTACCTTGCCCATCGTGTCTCTGTGCATTCTGTGACCCAGCCAGACCTTCCCACTTGCTGCTTCTCGCTTGATGGGCTTCGCTGGCCTCTATGCCTTGGCAGGAGTCATTCCCTGAGTGTCATGCTCTCTCTCTTGCCCTCCATCTCCCAGAAGCCTGGCGTCCTTTAAGGCTCAGCTCCGTCCCACCTCCTGCAGGATGTTTTTCCCTTTCATTGACATGTTTTCTCTCCCATTAGACTGTGAGCACCTCAAGAGCAGGGAATGTCTTTTGTCTTTATTTGTATCCCTAGTGTTTAGCCCAGAGCCTGGCATGTGCTCTGGTTCAGTCACTTTTAGTCATGTCTGACTCTTTGTGACCCCATTTGGGGTTATCTTGGCAAAGATACTGGAGTGGTTTGCCATTTCCTTCTGTGGATCATTTTACAGATGACGAAACTGAGGCAAACACGGTGAAGTGACTTACCCAGGGTCACACAGCTAATCTGTGTCTGAGGCCAGATTTGAACTCAGAAAGCTGAGTCTATCCACTGCAGTGCCACCTAGTGGTTTTAGGTAGGGATCACAGACATTATTATCATCCCATTTGGGAAACAGCAAGGTTAAGTGATTCCCAAAGAATCCCCAGCTAGATAGTCATCATCAGAGGCAGGGCTCAAACCTGGGCCTCTGTAGGCAACAAATTTCTAAATACAAGTTAAAGTGCAGAATGAGGCTCCAAACTGGAATCTCTTGAGAACAGGAATCTGGGCTATTTCTAGTTGAAAGAAAGATGAAAGTCCAGTGAGTCATGGGAGTCATGTATTCTATCTCATCTAAGCCCCTAGTCTCTATTTAGAAGAGATATCCACCCCAATAGCAGCATACTATGTGCTGCTGGGGGTGGGAAATGGACCAAGACAGCTCTCTTTTTGACTGGATGAGCTTCTGGAGAATAAAATTGTGGGCAGGGAGGAAGGGCAGGGAGTGGGGGGACTATTAACTCTTGCATATTTTGTATGAAAATGTATGCCATTAATTAGGCATACACTGAAAGAGATTTACTAGTAAGTTTCCTTAGAAAAGAAGCTGGAGGTTAAATTAATTTGACTCATCCATGTAACCAGAAGTTACAGGAAACTGGAGAACCACAGAGGTTTAAGGAGACCCAGAGATATTTTACAGGGGAAGAAACTGAAACCCAGATGTAGATTGCGAATGCCATAAGTAGCCAAACTTGGATTCAAACCCTCTGCCTCTAAGGCAAGAACTTGTTTCATCATTCCTCAGTATCTCCTGTGCAGCATTATGGACTGACATGAACTTGGGCAGGTTTTATCTCTTTCTGGGCCTCAGTTTTCACCTCTGTAGAATGGGTCTGAATAGGGGTCTTTTCCAGCTGTGGATCCGAGAGCTGTGATTGTTCATTCCCCTTCATAACCGAAGATAGGGATGGACACAGTGTCCTGAGCAGTTCTGAATACCCTGCTGTGTTTAGTAAGTGCAGGAGGAGGAAACTGGCAGATCCCCCCAAATCTGCTTCTGGTGTCCATGGTCTATCCATACCTGGAAGGTGCATTGAGGAAGTGAGTCTCTGGTTAGAAAGTCACAGGTTCAGATCCTCAGTACTAAACCATCTGTGGGCAAGTCAGACATTTTGCTCTATCCCTGTAGACCTTAGCTCCCTCAAGTATAAAATGAGCATAATAATACTTGCTCAAGCTACTTAAGAAAGAACTTGCCAATATGAACTGAACTGATGTCAGAACAGAAGCATAAGGAAATGCAGACATTTGCCTGGAGAAGAGAAGATTCAAGGTTCAGCATGAAAGCAGCTTCCAGGGCCATTACCTGGAAGGTGGGATAGTAATTCTGCAAGAAGCAGGAGCGGTCAGTGGAAGTTGGAGAGAGCAGCCAGTGGAAGTTGGAAATAGGTGAGGCCAGGTTTGGGATTTGACCTTCCCAACACCGAGGCACTGAGAAGGTGGGGGTAGGGAAGGTGGGGGGAAGGAGGAGGCATAAGGACAGCAGTGAGATAGTCCCTGATCTCAGGGAGCATTCCTTCTACTAGGGAGAGTCTAAGTTCCACAGATATGAAAGGAATTTAGTATCATGGGATATTTTTTTCCAACTTAAAACAAACCAGAAAATCATTCAGAAGTGTTTATCATGAACAATTCAGTTCAAGTCAACAAATATTTATTAAGCCAGTATTCTGTCTGCTCCTAAGGGGCAGGTAGGATACAAAGAGAAAAAGAAATTTCATGCATAACAGCTTCAGTGAGGCAAGGAGAACATCAGTTTCAGAATCTGAGCACCTGGGTTTGAATCATGTCATTGCCACTTGTTCCCTGTGTGACTTTCAGTAAATCTCTTTGGTTTTCTGGCTTCAGTTTCCTCATATGAAAAAGGAATGGGGCTGACATTCTGATCCCTAAGGTTCCTCCCAGCTCTAGATGGAGGAACCTTAAATAAAAAGGAGTAAATGATATTATTATGGGTTCCAGGGCAATGTGGTAGCCCTGTACTTGAAGTTAGGGTGACTTGGGTTCAAATTCTGATGGTGACACTTGTTCAACCATGAGCCAATAACTTATCATCTCTAAGACTGAGTTTGCTCATTTGCAAAAAAACAAAATAAAGCCTATGGTGTCTCTCTTGTACAGCTGTCATCAGAATCTAATTAGATAATGTCTGGAAAATTAAACTTTAGGTTACTAAAGACATATCAGATAATCTTATTAACCCTAAGCCATTCACATGTTTCCTAGTGATGAGAACTGGGGAAAGTGGCCTGACGGTATTTCGTCTTCTGACCAAAGAAAATCGTTGGCGATGGGTCCAGTCCAATGCCAGGCTCGTCTACAGAAATGGCAAACCCGATTACATCATTGCCACTCAAAGGCCTCTGGTGTGAGTACCCATCTTCCCTTGGAGTGACATTTCCTTCTGAAATGCCCGGGCAGCTAAGAGGTGAAGGTGAGCCAGGATTGACCATCCATTAGTCAGTCAACACTGCCAAGGGCCAAGAGACAAAGCCATTCTCTTGATACAGACTAGGAGCTCTATTAGGAGAAACTAGAATTTTATTGTATTTTTTTTAAATATTGGTGTTTCCTTCTCTTCAGGGATGAAGAAGGAGGAGAACACCTTCAGAAAAGGGCCCTACACCATCCTTTTACCTTTGCCACTGGGGAAGCACTTTTGTACCAAGCCAGCCACCAAGATCCTGGCTCTCCTGACCCTTTCCAAACTCAAGGAAAAATGCCTAAATTCAAAAAGTCTCTCAGAGGAGAAAAGAGCCAACTAGATGTCTCAGCTCCTAATACACTTCATGGCGCCATGATGCCAGAGGATGGGGCCATCTATGTGTCCCCTGCGGCCATGACTCCAGAACTTGCTTGCAGCAGTGACATTTTCAGCCAGATAGAAGATCCCTTTGGGACTCGGGTAGCAGGAGGCATACTGGACAGCTCCTCAAAGATGATTTCCTCTGAGGATGAGCCTGAGGAATTGGTTGATTTGAATCAAGGAGCTGCCCTTCTAACTACCCTGGATTCCCTCTCTCTTGACTATGATGACAACTGCTCCAATAATGATCTCTTGAGTGCTCTGGAAAACCTGGGGCTTAATGCTGAGGAGCTGGAGCTCCTGCTTCTGGATGAGTGGAGGGTGAAAGGAGGGGAGAATGCAGGCTCTGGGCCATCTCTTTATGATATGTTACCAAGCAGGGGAATCTTGTCCCATGTTCATGGCTCCCTCATGAACAAAAATGAGGATGAGCCAGTTGGGGCTCCCCAGGCTTCCTTGCAGCCTCACTCTTTGTTGAGCCCAAACCAAGAACCTACAGTCAACAACTGTCATGTGGCACATCAGTGTCCACTTTATTTATCCCAGGAACCACAATCCAACCAGCTAACCCATATACTGTGCCTCCCAAACACAATGCAGCACCATGGTGTAAGCCAGAAGCACCCAAGTCACCTTGGGGAGCCTGGCCCACCCCAGGTTGGGCCCAATGAGAGACACAACAGCTGGGAGCCCTGGAGGCAGCTGTCAGCAATGTCTCATGATCTCTCTACTCATTCCACACAATCACCTGCAGACATCCGGCAGCAGTGGCCACCATCAAACAGTTCAGGCCTTCTGAGCCCATGCTTTCCCAATGGATCCCAAGAAAATCCTTGTCAGCCCAAACAGAGTCAGCAGCCCCTGGAGAATCATTTGAGATCACAGCATGAAGGTTCCCAACCCCTATTTCGGCACCCCTTTCTTAACCAGCTCCATGTTCAACCTCAGCAACTCCATGGGCATGGACCCTCAAAATCAGGGACCCTCCTACAACCTAACACTGAGCAGAACTTACTTATCACAGGGATACAGAGCTGTGATTCACCCAGTCAACAAATTCTATTTGGCACCTTATGGCCAAACCAAGTCTCCAGAATTCAGCACCCAACTCAAAGAAAACTGAGCCAGGCAGGGAACAGTTCTGGACCACACCTCTGCTCAAGAAATGTTCAACGAGATTCCAGCAAGTCCCAGCCCCAGGCCAACCAGAAAAGATTAGACAATATGGATGCTGGCAAAAGGCATGGGACTGGAGCTGAAATGGTGCCTGGGCCAACATTCCTGCCCCCTGGCACGTGCCACCCCATCACTTTAAAACCTTCTGCGTCCATTTCTTCTGAGACCATGGTTCCATTTCAGAATTTCACTTCTGACCATTTTATTAATGGAGATGTGTGTCAGGAGATACTGGTGAGTAGATGTGGGCATGGCATTTAGCCCAGGATGCCACTCAGAGAGCAGAATTCTCATTGGCTATTTTCATTTTAGCTGCCAATATGGTGTATCCATGAAGCATGTTTGTACAGGCAGACTGGTCTTTTCCAGTCACGTTTGTAACTAATTACAGGCATAGGTAATAATATATCATCTCATATAATACACAGCACGTGTTGCCCTATGTATTATAAATATCTAGATCATGAAGAATGCCGACAATGCTAGTGAAACTAGAGAAAAGCTCATTTGGGAGATTGAGGGATCAGTTTTCAAGATATCTGAAATGGGGAGATTGAAAGGATTAGGTCCCATTGGTTGGGGGTCCAGACTTATGAGTTTAATGGTGATGAGGACTCCAGGTGAGAGAACTTCCTTAACCAATTCAGATCAGTAACTGTTATAGTAAAGAGTTTTTCCAAATGTATTTAGAGGTTAAGCGACTTCTCCAGGGTCATGCAGCCACAATGTGGCAGAAGTAGGACTTCAACCCAGGTGTTTCTGACTCCACCACCAACCCAGAGTACCATCATCATACTGCCTTTCATGTATTGTTCTTTAAGAAGTTCAGTGATCATCTGGAAAGTGTCCAGAGGAGGCACCCAAAATGGTGAAGCACCTTGAGCTCATTCCATAAAAGGCTTCATTATGAAACTGATGGATGCCTAGCCTAGGAAAGAGATGACTCATGGGGGATGTAATAACTAACCTGAAGTACTTGAGTAATCTTCACATGGAAGAGAGATCAGATTTGTTCTTGAACATAGAAAGCAGAATCAAAAGCAATAGGTAGCAGTTGTGAAAAAGGTAAATTGCACTTGATATCAGGACAAATTCTCTAATGAGAAGTGTCCCCAAGTGAACTCGACTGCATTGAGATCTAGTGCATTCCCCTTCACTGGAGGGCTTCAGGAGAAGGCTTCTAGTGGCCCCTCAGTGGGGATGCTGTAGAAGGTTACTGACCTCTAAGCTTCCTTTCAGCCTTGAGGCCTTGGGTCTGCCTGTATGAATGACCATTGAATGTCATTCTGCAGAATTCCTCATAGCTTGGAGGGATGGGCTAGTTCCCTTCAGAATACTGTCCCCAGGAAAGACCCAAAGGGTTACTTTTGCCTCCAAAGCTGAAGAGCTCCTTAAGGAATTTATATTCTGTGTCACACCAAAGCAAAGGACCAGGTGTACACAACAAGTGGGCCCTTACATATAACTGTATGATAGGACCTTCAAGTGGGCATCTGGCCTTGGTCAGAAGCCCTCTAGTGAAGAGGAGCACCTGGCCTCCAAGGTGACCCATCCTACTCTGGGGGACCTCATGTTTGGAGGAACTTTGAGCATCAAGAACAAATCTTCCTCCCTCTACCTCCCCTCCCCCAGCTTCTAGTTCTGCCTTCTGATGATAAGCAGAACAAGGCTAATTCCTCTACCTTACTACAGACCCTCAAGTACTTGAAGATTCTGCTCATCCTCCCTTGCCCAGTCTTCTCTTGTCCAAGTTCAACATGCCTATGACCTTTAACCAATCCTTGATGACATGACCTCCAGCCCCTTCATCATGATGAAGTGCCCTCCACTGCATGCTTTCTAGCTTTCACCACACTTCATGTGGTATTTGACCAAGGCAGAAGATGGCAGTGATTTTGCCTCCTCATTACTGGAATTATCACAGACCTTCTTCTTGTCTGCCATGTCACACTGTTTATTCTTATGGGAGCTACTGGATGCCACTCTAAAGAAATCAGCATAATACCATGCACATGAGGGCCCTGGGCCCTGGAAGGACATCTGTAAGGGAGCAGCCAGCACACTCATTCACTCACCAATCATCTGTAGCTACAATGGGAAAGCCCTTGTACTGGATCTATGCTACACAGCAATTGTGAGGCAAAAGGGGAATTTCACTCAGATAACTGCAGCAGCTCCAGTAAGAAAATGGAACCATGCAGCTGGAATGGAGCCAACAGTTACTGAGTTAGTACCCTTTGCCCAATTAGCCTGGCAATTGCTCATGGAGAATATTCCTTCATTCAATATTTTAATCTTTCAATTCCTATCAGATCTAGGATTCTATTTGAAGAGTTTTTTCTCTTCAAAACAACAGATACCAACCCTTGTAGAACTCAGGAGATTTTCTTAGAATTTCTGTGTTCTTTCCTACCCTACTTCACATCTTGGAGATCACTAAATAGTTTCTTTATTTTCCTTTTTCCCAGGCAGGAAATATGTGTGGATTGACCAATAGACCTGTGGAATCCTGGGGAGACTTTCTCCTGCCCAGTGGACAGCCCACTGCCACCACAGAGAGACACTCCTGCCCCAAAGTGTTTCCTCCTTCATCACCTTCCTCCAGTGGTGACTTTTATTTTTGAGTAAAAGATTTAAACTGACAAAACCTGAGCAACATGTTGGGTTGAGCCAATATTTAAGTTAAGGAAAAACCAGAGGTATGCATTCTCCTTCTGCTCATCTCATCTCCCTTCGTGCTTCACCATCAGCCATGGAGGTTCATGGAATCATTTGAAAAATGTGTAGGCTAGGAAGTGAAAATGGAGTCAGTCTGTCTGAAAGGATTCCCTTTTCAACACAACGCTCTACACATTTCATCCTACCACCTGCTGGAGTGGGGATGAGTTGTGAATGAGAAACATTCATAGATTAACCTACCTCTATTCTTGTTCATCCACTTTGGCACTAGGCTCATATGGTTGCTTAGAGGTTTTAAAAAACCTTTACATTCAAGGACACAGGACTCAAGGGTCCTTCTATTTAATATTTCCATATTCCTAGGTAGAGAGCACAGGATTTAGAGCAAGAACGGCCCTTAGAGGTCATCTAGGCCAATCCCACCCCTTTCTAGGTAGAGTAACTGATGCTCAGAAAGGCCATAGTCATCAGTTTAGAGCTGTGATGACTTGCTAGACATCACACAGTGAGTAGCATAGCTGGATGTAAGTTCAGAGCCTTTGACTCCAAAGCCCATGTTCTTTTTACTGCTGGATGGTGATTACAGGTTTTTGAAAGGTAGGTACATACAAGTGAAAAAGAAAAAGAGCTCAGATTGGGTCAGACAGCCTCGGAGGCTCCACGGACCTGAGATCCTATGACATGGTTAGACTCAGCTCATCGACTGCCTTTCTCTTTCCAGTTGACTTGATCTCTCAAGATTAGTAAGTGAATTTGTGTTTGTGGTACAAACTTCCAGGCTTTTAGCTAATGCAGCTTAAATGCTGTTTGGCTGGAAAAGCATAATTACAGTGCAGAGTCAGAGGGTGGGAGAAACAAACCTCACCTCATGAAATGTTTCTGGATTGTACAAAGCTAATCTTTTAGTAAAGTCCACATAAGGTGGTAGACCTGATTTCAGTGACTTTAAAATGGAGGCAACCAGAGTTTCACTGTGTCCATGGGGTTTGTGCAATGGTCCTATTCTATGAGTGAGACACTGTTCTAATGAAATCCTTCTCACACGGGTCTGAAACAAGCCCACTTGGATGGCATTCAGGATGGATCAGCCTTCTCCTGCACTCCATGTTCTCTAGGGAAGTTCTAGGGAGCTCTGGAAATGAGTCACTTACAAATATTAGTTATTCACACTGATATAGTTCATTAAGTTTTGCAAAGTACTTTACAGACTTTATTTTACATCCCTGTGAGGTAGGTACTCTTAGATCTCTTTTACAAATAATGAAACTGAAGTCCAGAAAGATCAAGTGACTGTTTTCCCCAGTGTCTTATGTAGAGTTTCAGATGGAGGGTCTGAGCTGATGTCCTCCTGACTTTCAGCCCCACTATTGCATGTTATTTCTGTTCAGAGTGGTGATAATGAGTGTCTTTCAACACCACATTTGTTAAAGATGACATGCAATCCAACACTAGCTTCAGGATTATCAACAATTGTCCTCTCATCTCATTGGATTCTTGTTCTGTACTTTGAGATGGATATACTTTGCAGGTGATGCAACATGGGTAGCAAATTTCCTCAAGTACCCACCTGTGAAAAAGGAAAAACAAACTCAATTGGGATTGGGCCAAGTGGGCTCCGCCATTTCCCAGGGTCTGTGAGGAAGAGGCGTCTAATGGGAAAAGAAAGAAATGGAACTGGATAGAACATTTTTCCATGATGGGTCCCAGTGGAAAGTCAGGTCAGTGCTATGGTGCAATGTACCCAACAGAAACTTAGTTCAGAACAAAAACCTTGCCTACATCCTCCTGTTCCTCCAAGAGACAAAGGGCCATTTTGTAGCCTTCTAAATAATGTAATCTACTTCTTCATTCCTAATATCTTAATCCCCTTTGCTGGTTCCAAAGGTGGAGTTTCAATGACAGTGAATAGGACTGCTGGGGATGGCACCGTGTGGCACACAATGGGCCCCACTGGCAGGCTCCCATCTCTGGTACTCATAAAACAATTCCTCCAAATAATAGTGGGGGATGAGGAGAAGGATGTGAGCAGTCAGCCCTTTCTGTATGGTGTTCTAATTTTCAGACGCAAGCAGAAAATGGGTGAGTGAGTGAGTGAATGAATGAACTAGAGTGTGGCTACATCTATGCCCAGATGAACCTTGAAGGAGATAGACAGTAACTGGATCGAGGTGAAGGCTGACTCACTGTAAGCCTTTTCTTTGACAGATTTTGGAGCTGAGAAGGGAGTGCTTCATGTAAATATGGCAGTGCATGTAAGGAAGGACATTGCTAAGTCAAGATAGTCCAGAAGGGGGTAACTAGGGTGTGAAGGGCCTCAAGTGTGTGCCTTATGAGGAGCAAATGAAGGAACATGGAGAAGAAAAGACTCAAAGGTGGGAATGATGGCTGACTGCCTTAGAAAAGAAGAATTCGTTTTTCTACTTGGATCCAGAAGGCAAAAGTAGGAGAGGTGGAGAGAAGATGCAGGAGACAAGTTTAGGTACAACACTTAGAAATATGTCCTGAACAACCCTTAGCACCTGGAGCTGTCCCAGAGTCTACTAGACTGTCTCAAGGGTCAATGACTTTTACATTACAGAAATTCTTCAAGAAGAGTTTAGATGACTATAGCTTAAGCATGGTATCCATGATATTCTTGTTCAGAAATGGGTGGAACTAATTGTCCTTTGAGGTCCCTTCCAAATATCACATAAAATGATCACTGCTTATAATTTAGGGTAAAAGTCAATAAAACTTTATTTCGCCCATAGTGTTAAAAGAGGTGGCATGGAGAAGCATCGATTGGGCAATAGAGAAGTTTCTGAATATAAGCCATTTCCCACTGTTACTTACAATATGCAGGAAATACACAGCCATGCTGGGTTCACAAACCATGTGCCATTGTCCTTGAGGGCAATTGTAGGAAAAGGGATGGAGATATATTAATTGGCTGGTATGTCACTTACCTCAGATTCTGAGATAGTGTGGACTTTGTCTTCTGTCTGGCCTTGCATGGGATCTGGGAAAAATGGAAAACAAAACCCCATGGTTTTGATGTGACTGTCCAGTGACGTTCAAGTTGGAGACATAGTGTACAGCAGAGTTGCACATATTAAGGGAGGAAAATGATTGGACCCCTTTCTCTCTGTCATTTCAGACTCTGAAACTCTGTGATTTGACCCCATGAGATGGAATGAGGCTACATTTTTATTGTTTTTATTGGAAAAAAATAATCAAATAAATGTATCTCTTTAAAATATCAAAATTGCCTCCTGTGATATCAGAAAAAGAGAAATAGTACCCCCAGTTTCAGAAGGTAGAGCTGCTCTGGAGTAAAGGCCTTGATGTAAATGTACTTTTTCTGTGTTCAGAAGAAGCCAGATGACTTTTGAATGTGATGTTGGGTCTTAGGTAAAAAGGAAGGATATTGGTTTGGCTAATTTTCCTCCTTGCCTTTTAATTTTTGCTGGTGTTTTACAGTACTAGAATTTAATTCTATTTTCACTTCTCCTACAGTATAATTTTTAAAAATTCCTTAAGATTGGGACTCCACATTAGCTTTCAAAATTATTTTCATATGACTACTCAAAACTTCAGAGCACTGGGATTTCAGTTATTAGTGTGGTATGCCCTCCACAGACATGGCACCTTCCCCCATACACATATTTATATGTCTGAGTTGATGGTCTTCGTGAGCTACCGGGGACAACAGTTTACAATTCTATGATTTTATAAGTTGACATTTTATATGAAGCTTTTACAAAATTTGAGTTTAAAAAATATAAGAATGTGGAAATTTCACATATCATTTAAGGATATAATATGAGCAAAAAATGGGGGAGGGATGCACACACACACACACACACACACACATATATATATATATATATATATATATGATTTAAACATACCCCTGGGAAAAAAATCTAAATAGTCAAGTCAAAGAGAAAATCCAAAAAATAAGACTATTTAAAAGGCACATGAACACTACATTTAAAAATCACAGAATTTTAGAAATGGAAGAAAAATCAGTGGTTCCATTGTCCAACACAGTTTTGTAACAGGATCTCCTGATAATATAACTAATAAGTAGCTTTCCATTCACATAGCTGTCGGTAAGCATCTAATAAGTCCTTACTATGAACCAGGCACTGTGTTAAACTCTAAGCTTACACTGAAAGGCAAAAACACAGTCCCTGCCCTCAAGGGGCTCACAGCCTAATGGAAGAGATAGCGTATAACTGACCATGTTCAAAAGAGATGCAGCTAGAGAGTAGATAGAAGAAAAGGCGCTCACAGCTTCCAGTCCTTCTGGGAAAATCTCTAGTTCAGATGAACATTCTGTGTTCTGAGGTAACTTCTTTCACTCTTAGGTAGCTCCGATTACTGAGAAGTTTTTCTTTATGTCAATCCAAAATTTACACAATTCTCCTAATTCAATTCACTTCCCATTTATTAAGTCTCAACTGCATGTCAGGCATTATCCTAGGTGCTTGGAATACTGTCATGGAAGTGGAAAAGTCTCTGATCTCAAGGAGTTTACATTATGATAGAGGTAAACAAAATGTATACAAAGGAGTAGACAGGAAACATGTCAAATCCATACGCACAGTGATGGGGGGCACTAACAATTGGGATAAGGAAATGTCTCCCATTTCAGGAAAAATGTGAGCCAGATCTTGATTTAATCAGTCAATCAAGGGATTTCAAAGAGTTAAGGTTAGCCAAGATAGTGTTCCAGGCCTGAGGCCAGCCTATGGAAAGAACAGATGGAGGACATAGAAGGTGTATATATGTAAAGGAGCAATGTGAAATCTGTCTGGAGAGACTGGTTGAAGCCACAGTGTAAAGAACTTCAAAGCCAGAAAGAGAACTTTGTATTTTATGCCAGAAGCAATAGGGAACCATGGCAGCTTCCTGAGTGGAAAGAGGTGCAGTCAGACCTTGATATTCTTGGTTGGGCTCAGTGGGACTAAGCAGACCCCTCATCTGCACATCAGTCCTTCAAGTATTTGAAGAAAGCTATCACACTGCTCCACCCCAAGTCTTCCCTAATCGAAACATCCCTGATTCCTTTCACTTATCCTCATATAACATGAATTGGAGCTTCTGGTTTTCCTTCTCTGAATCCTTTCCAGTTTCATCAGTTTCCTTCCTAAATGTGGCTCCCAGAATAAATGCAACATTCCAGATATGTGCTGATAAGGGTGGAGAAGAGCAAAGCAATCATTTCATTTCTAGACGTTTTACCTTTCTTATGTAGCTTAAGGTCACATTAATTTTTCTAGCTACAATATCACATTCATTTTTTTTTTTCAATTCAGTGCTATGTCCTGGACTTTTAAGAACTTTTTAATATTAATCATCCAGTATATTTGCTAACTCGTTCACTTTAGTGTTATATGGAAATTTCATAAACATGCCATCTATTCCTTTATCCAAGTCATTGATGGATTGTTAAACAGAAAAGTTTCAAGCACAGATCCCTGGGGTACTTTGCTTGGAAGCTTCTGGTCCAGTTGGCCCCAAACCATTAATTGCTAGTCTTTGGATTCAGTCATTCACCTGGTTCTATATCAGCCTAACTGTACTGTTCTGCCCTAATCTCTCTCTCTCTCTCTCTCTCTCTCTCTCTCTCTCTCTCTCTCTCTTTTCCATGATACTGAAAGACTTTATTAAATGATTTCCTAAAAGATTTTTATGCTCCTTTTTTTTGTAAATTCAAGTTCTTAATCATTTTGAAATTATAAACATGACAATAAACGTGCATATCAAAGCACATGAATCTACCATGTGCAGCTTTTTTTAAGTCTACATAAGCTTCAACATGATAGTACCAATACTGCCTTTTTTGTCTCCATCCCCTTTTGATTGTCCTTTTGCTATCTTCTGCTTATTTTTAAAAATGTTTCATTATTTCATTATTCATTATCTTTTTTCCTTTACTTTTTTTGTATCACCACCATCATCCCTGACAATAGTCTTCTCTAATAATAATGGTAATAATAATAATAATAATAATAATAAAAATTAAAACTATAGTCAAGTAGTAGAACTAATTTTCAGACATTAACAATATGTGTCTCCTGTAGGTCTAATCTATCACTTTCCAACCAGGAGGTGCGAAACCTGCTGCTTCGTCAGTTTTCTTTAGAGTCATCATTTTTTGTTACATTGATCAGAGTTCCATTGTCTTTCAGAGTTTTCTTTTATAGTATGGTTTTTTTTTTGCTTTTTTTTTGGAGGGCAATTTGGGGTTAAGTGACTCGCCCAAAGTCACATGGCTAGTTTTTGTGGTAAGATTCTGAGGCTGGATTTGAACTCAGGTCCTCCTGACTCTGGGGCCAGTGCTCTATTCACTGCGCCACGTAGCCATCCCTATAGTATGATTATTAATGTCTAAATCGCTGTCCTGGTTCTGCTTACTTCACTCTGCGTCAGTTCATCTGAGTCTTCCCATGTTTCTCCAAATCTGTTGCTCTGATCATTCCTTACAGTGAGATAACATTCCACTCCATCCAAATGCCATAATGCTTTAAGCCATTTTCTGTTTGATGTATGCCCACTGTGTTCCCTATTCTTTGAATTTCACAAGACACTGTTGCTATAAATCCTTTAGCACACACGGGGCTTTTACCCTCTGCTGTTTGTTTGCTTGTTTGTTTGGGACACAAACTGAGTAGTGATAGTGCTAGGTCAAGTGGCACACACAATTACGCACTTTTGGGGGACGATTACCAATTGTTTTCTAGAATGATTAGACCACTTCACAGGTCCACCAGTGATGCATCAGTGTGTGTGTCCCCCTACAGTTCCTGCAGTGACAGCCACTTGCTTTTCTGTCATGTTTGACAGTCGGACGGATGCAAGGGAAGCGTATTTCTACAGTATTTTCCTGAGTTACCAATTTATAGCCCTAAAAAGGAGATAAAGTTAGATTGATATTCTCAATGAAATCATGCTTCCTATATACTGAATATTCACTAACCACCCTCAGAATAACTCAATCTCCAACATGGGCAGGAAAGTCAATTTCATGATCCTCTCTTTTGTAGATGCCTTTCTCGTCGTTGTTGTGAACATCAGGACATCTGTCTTTCTGTAGACCTGTGCTGCCTCTCGTTTTTACAAAATTCTAATATATCCCTGAGAGTGCTTCAGTAATCACCTCAGACATTTCTTTCTGTGCCTGAGAATGTAGTTCATCTGATCCTTTGCTCGATACTCATTTGATTTGAACTCATCAATTCTCTCTCACTCTCTCCTTAAAAATGCCAGGAGCAAAACAGGTCTGTACACAATATTCATTGATCTAACCAAGACCTTTGATACTGTCAGTCATGAGGGATTGTGGAAAATTGGGGCAAAATTTGGTTGCTGAGAGAAGTTCATTGGTATTGTATGTCAATTTCACAACAACACGCTTGCATGAATTCTGAGTAACAGACAATGCTCTCGCGCTTTCTCAGGCACTTTCCCAAACTTTTCAGCATGGTGTTTTCTGTGATCTTGTTGGATGCTTTTAATGAGGATGAAAATGGCATCCAGGTCAGTTACTTCTGACAGTAAATTATTTAAGTTGCAAAGGCTACAAGACAAGGCTAAAATGAAGGGAGAGCTGTTGTGCAACTTTTTTTTTTTAATTTTCAGATGACTGTGCATTTATTGCAGCCCCTGAGGCTGAGATGCCACAAATTATAGATCAGTTCTCTGCTGCTTGTGCTAATTTTAGCTTAACAATGAATACCATGAAAACAGAGATTCTCTACAAGTCAATGCCACATCATCCATACATAGGACCATCAATTAGAGCAAATGGAGATATTTTGAATCACTTACTTTGGCAGTGTACTTTCCAAGGATATACATATAGATGATGAAGTTAGCACACCAATTATCAGAGCTTTCTCAATGTTTGGGAGCCTCTGAAGAAAAGTCTAAGAGAGAAGAGATATTAAACCAAACTTAAGGTCTACTGAGCCATAGTGCTGACCTCTTTGCTGTATGCTATGAAACTTGGACGCTATATCAATACCATTCCAAAAAAAAACTGAATCATTTGAATTGCCTTAAGAAGATTTTGAAGGTCACCTGAGAAGATAAGATACAAGACACTGATGTCCTTTCTCAAACTGAATGGTCAAACAATTTAAACTCTACTACAGAGAATGCAGCTTTGATGGACTGAACTCATTGTTTGGATGATCATTTGGATGTCAGAAGAAGACATACAAGGACCCTTTCAAAGTCTCCCTGAAGAACTTTGGAATTGATTGTGAAACATGGGGGACACTGGCACAGGCCTGTCCAGCATGGTGTGCCCACATCAAAGAAGGCACCATACTCTATAAGCAAAGCAGAATTGCAATAGCTCAAAAGAAACATGAGATGCATAAATTTAGAGACATCTTGACTCCAAATGTTCATGTGGACTCTTTGTGGCGGACCTGTGGTAGAGCCTTCCAAGCTCATATTGATCTGATCAGTCATAGTTGGACACGCTGTAACTTGACCCCGGCATAGTGATATATTTTCATCCTCTTCAAGATCAAAGGACAGCAAACAAGCACCTACCCTCTCCTTACTTATATTGAGCATCAAATGCCAGTCAGTCATTTTTATGCCATTTTTCCCACTCCAAAGATCATTTATTTTTGCAGTGAATGTCAAATGAAAGAAAAAAAGAGAAATGCTGAACAATCCTGGCTTCTCTCTTTTATCAGATATCATAGTTGTATACATCTTGATCAATGATCTGATCTATTCTTTGCTCCTTCCTTTTTTCCTCAACATAACTTTTAAAAAGAAATCTTTGGCACAATTGCCTCTCCTGAGATACATAGTCTTTCCACCCTGGGTCTCCTCTCTGCTTCTTGGGTTTTTATCTCCTGTGAATGTTACAATGCAGGATGAAGAATAACAGTCAATATAGCCATACATCTCTCTATGGTATGCAGCTCAAAATGTATATATTAACTGATTTTTCTCTCCCTTTTCTCAGTGAAAAATCGTCCTTTTGTCAGACTCAAGGAAACTTTGTTCTTTCTTAACCTTGTTGGCGGCATCCTGACTTTGTCAAGAATGCTATCAAAGATGTACTAGGAAATACAATCTCATTCCCCATCATATATTAACCAGCTGTTCACTCCCAGAGTCCATTTCTCCCCTTTGACTCTCTTGCCTTCAGTGGGCAGCAGCAATGAAAACACCATCTGTGCCTCTCCCTAAAGTCTTTTACTCTCTGCCCAAGACTAAAATGTCTATGTGGAAATCAAACCCATGGCCTTGGTGCCTTTGGCATGACATACTAATCAGTTGAGCTAACTGAATCTTTGGGCCTTTCCTTGCAGAAATCTTTGGAAAATAGCCAACAATCTTCTTTGAAGAACATTTTCCACATTAAATGCTCTACTCTATTCTGCTTGACAATTAGGTAGGTGGTAGGCCTGGCATCACAAAGACTTGTCTTCAAATCCAACCTCAGACACTAGCTAATTGTATCACTCTGGGCAAGTTAATTAGCTTCTGCCTTGGTTTACCCATCTATAAACTGGGGAAAAATAACAAAATGTACCTTCCAGGGTTGTTGTAAGGATAAAATTAAATGGCATCTGCAAAGTGTTTTACAAATGTTAATTCAATATATAGATATTAGCTATTGTTATTAAAAACCTATAGATGGAAAAAAAGAGAAATAATCCTAATTTAAAGCTAAGATTTTAGAATAGGAAGAAAGCAGTGATCCAGAGAATATAGGAAAAGAAAAATCACAATTAGGGCAAAAATAAAATATGCAATTTAAAAAATGGATTATTAAATACAAATTCTTAGATTAATACAATTTTAAATCCAGGGGTATCGGGTGAAGGCAGGAAGGAGAACCTAAATGACCAAAATGAGAAAGAAGGAAGAAGAATCAATGATAATCTGTGCTGTTCAGTGTTACTCAGATGTTTCTTCCTCTTCCATTTGAGAGGCTAGAGAGAGGGCGAGGTGACCAGCCTTCCCATCTGAGTCGTCAGTCATGTAGACGCCTCAGTGCCAGCTGCTGGCTGTCGGGACAGATATTTCCACCACCCGAAGCCTGATTTTTGCCTCGAGTACCCGAGTGCTTCATCCAATATAGGGGGGGGGGGGCATCTCTGCATCCTGAGCCATAGAGTGGAACCATTCCCACGGGAGGCCTCTCAGCTGGTAAGCAAAAGCCCAGTGAGAGAAGCGGCCATGCCAGCTGCCCCAGCCCTCTCTCCACTCCTGCTCCTGCTCACACTGGTTGCCCAGAAAAGAGGCCAATGATCTCTAGATCATTGACTTGATCACAAGAGTTTGGAGTTTACACACAACATAGCAGAATGAAGAGAGGCTGGATGTGCAGTCAGGAAGATCTGCACTTTTCTACCTCCATGTGAGTGCAGATAGTATCTAACTTCTGATCCTGGGGACACTCTCCAAGACTCGAAGTTACAACACCAGAACTGGAAGAAAGCACGAGTGATCTTCTAGGTCCACCCTCTCATGTCTGAGCTAAGGAAATTACATGGAGGCACTCAGAGGGAAGTGACTTATCCAAGGTCACAAGAGTAGAGACATAGCATTTGAATGTCTTTCTTCTCACTCTAAATCCAGTGCTCTTTCCCCTGCCCCACACTGCCTCTCTAAGTTACAGGGAGTTTGTGACCTGCATCGGTCAGGGAATTCCTATACCACCACTATCCCAGGTCATTGACATTCGTATATTTTATCTCTTTCACTACTTAAAACATCCTCGGGAGCTAAGCGAGGTCAATGTTATAATCATTTTACAGATGAAGAAACTGAGGTTTGTAGAGGAGAAGTGTCTCAACAAAGAACCAATGGCTGGGGACAGGGCTGGGACTGGAAGGGAGGCATTCCAGCTCCTCCTTCTCCCTTCACCATCCTTCTGCTAACCACACTGGGGCTCAGCTTTCAGGTTTGCAAGTACTTAGCTTCACAAGGGAAAGAACAGACATTATTATTCCCATTTTACAGGGAATGAAACTGAGGCTTAAAAAGAGATTTATTTTTTTTAAGCAATTGGGGTTAAATAACTTGCTCAAGGTTACACGGCCAGGTGTTTCTGGGTGGGTGCTAAGTGTCTGAGCCCGGGATTCGATCTCCAGGTCTTCTCAACACTGGAGCTGGTGCTCTTACTCGCTGTGCTACCTGGCCGCCCCAGGAGATTTATTTTTCTTCTAGTCAAAACATCAGGACATGTTGGAATGAGAATTCAAATGCACATCCTCTGAGGGGGCAGTAGGTTCCAATGCAATGACAATTGGACTTGGCTTCAAACCTTCCCTCTTCTCCTCCTTTTCCTTTCTACAGTAAGAGGGTTGGACCAATTGGTTTCTGGGCCCCTCAGATCCGAGTCTGGAATCTTGTGACTGATGGTTGGATCCTTTCCAATATCTCACACTGTTGCTTTTTCTCCCCTTCCTTGGAAATAGTCTGGACATTTTGCTAAAGGCTCAGAACAGTGAAGGTGAGAAGCTGTGGGTAAAAGCCCAGGCATCTTCTGGAAGAACGGCTTTAGGGTCACCCTGGAAAGCAAGAATGGTGGGCACAGAAATTCCAGGGGAACTATCCCATCCCAACTGGGACATGTCTGCTCCAGATCCAGGAACATCTTCTTCACAGAAAAAAGATGTGGAAGAAGGAAAATAGTGCCTGATTCCTCTGAGTTCTAAGGAGTGAATGAATGGGAAGCATTTAATAGGTTCCATGCCCAGGTTGTGTTAATCCCTGGGGCTCCAAAGACAAAAGAGGAGAGGTCCTGCCTGTGGGTGAGGAAGGTGCAGGTGGAACCTGGCTGGTCCTGATAAATGCCCCCACAGACAGAAAGATCCTCTGGAGTCACTATTCACAGCAAAGTCTTTGTCAGCAGTTTTTATCATGAAAATGGAAAGGAAAAGCAGCCTTAATACCCCAACTTTGAGTCTTGAAGTATGACTTGCCTCCGTTCCGGGGAAAGAGAAAGTAGAGACAAACATAGGGTGAGTAGACTGAGGCTCCAAGGTTAGGGCAGGGATTGTACTGGTCTTATGCTGGTCAACTCCAGGGACACAGACCCAGATTAGCTGAGGGGACGTAGATTATCTGGGGGGGGGGGGAATAGGGGGGGGAATAGAATTCCCGGGGGGGGGGGTGGAGTACAGGAGGGATGCAGAACACCCTCAGGGGCTGAAGGACAATAACTTTGAAATTGCCAGGGACTCTAAAGGCAATGGAGTCTATCATCTCTGCCTCCCCCAGTTTAAGAAGAAGCCTGAGGTACAGAGAGGGGAAGAGCCTCAAAGTGAGTGACCTCAAGGCCCTTTAGTCCATCCCAACCCAATGAGAGCCCCAATACAACAAAACTCACAGGTGGTCAGCCAGCTTCTGCTTGGAGTCCTCTAATGACAGGGAACCCACTCCCTCCCAAGGAAGCCCAGTCCACTTTGGGACAGCTCTCATTGTTCAGAGGAGTTTCCTGAAGCCACATCTATTTTTTTTTTCTTTCTAATTGTTATCGCATCTCTTGGTTCTTTCCTTGGTGGAAAATCAGAACAAATATTTCAAAGACTGACATGGAAAAGAGATCATCTCCACTTAACTCCTTCCAGTCTCTTCAGCAGGCTAAACATTCCTGTACATACTGAGGAGCTGAGCTGTGGAGATGCCAGCGATGAGCCAGTCTGACTGCCCCATTTTACAGAAAAGTTGAGAGAAACCTCTAATATGAGCAACAAGTTTGCCCCTAGAAGGTGACTGGAGAAGAGAGCTAAGGGCTCCAGTGATTGCTTATTGGGATGGAAAAAAGACCTGGAAGTATCTCTGAATTATCTGGTTCATTCCCCTCATTTTCAGGATGAGGGAATAGATGATGGTCCACAAAAGGGAAGTGAGTTAGTTAAGATCACACAGAGAGAAAGGAGTTGACTTGAAATTTGTACCTCGTCCTTTGGCTCCTCACACAGGACTCTCTTCTGCCCATGGGAGGGATGACATTGCCATGAGCATCAGGCTTGGATGCCCTCCTCTCCCTCAGCTGGCCCAGCCTGGTCCTTGGGCGTCCTTGGAAGGGTAAGTGGGACTCCTCTGACTCTCTGGACTTCAACCGCACCCCCCCATCTTTTTATGCTTTGTCTTCCCCCATTAGAAAAGGGACTGTCTTTCTTTTTGCTCTATGTTTATCCCCACCTCTTAGCACAGTGCCTACCAAAAAGTAAGAGCTTGATAAATGCTTGTTGACTTGACAAGCTGTGAGTGTGAGAAGAATCTGAGCAGGTGAGGAAGGAGGAAAAGAGGGAGGCCTGTGTGAGATCAGTGCAGCGAAAGAGCCAGATCCATTCTAGAGAAGCCAGAAGCCCCAGCTTGAGCTGGACATTCTGGGCACTAGCAAACTCAGCTTGAGCTGGAGATGCCTGGCACTAGCAAACTCATCACATGTGCTGCTCAGCCCGATGCTGCCCAGGCATTGTCAGCATGGGGAGGCTACCTTCCGCCCCAGTGATCCTGGCTGCAACTCATTGTGGCCTGGCAGGATGCCAGCCTGTCAGGGAAAAGCAGAAGGCATGGATCAACTCTGCTTCCTAGCTGGAGACTAAAATAACTATGAAATGAGTGCCACAGCAGGCCACAGCAGGCCAACGGCCAGCAGCTTCTCCCTGGGCTCTCCTGCAGGTAAACCTTTGCTTCTTCATATTGTGGGCTTTGGGGCCCTCTAAGGACAACCTAGAATCACAGGCTGTCAGAGCTGAAAGAGACCACAGAAATCCTAGGGACCAGGTCTAGAGCGGGAAGTGACCTCAGAGGTCAGACGATCCAACCTTCTCATCTTAAGGCCCAGAGCAATGACCTGTCTTTCCATTGCACAGTCATAGATTTAAACCTGGAAGGGAGTTCAAAGTCCATCTAGTCCATTCCTCTTATTTTATAAAGGAGGCCTTCACCCAAGGTCAAGGTCCCATAAGTAAGAAGTGGGATTTGAACTCGGGTTCTCTGAGTCTAGAGATAGTACTTTTTTTCTGCCAACTACCATTCACCCGGCAAGAAAGCCAGTTGAGGTGAAGCAACCAGACTTCCTGAGGGAGAGTCAGGCAAGTCAAATCATCACAACTGCCTTAACCATCACTTCCCCTCAGACTCCGATGGAGACCCTGAGTCCCAAAGTCTTGGCAATAGCCAAAGGGTCTATCCAATGTCCTCAGGAGCACCCGGGGAAGCAGCCCCTGTGGAGCTGCCACTTGGGAACTGCCCCTCTGGTCCGATAATCACAGGGACTGTGTATAGTTCTTCTCCCTAAAGTCCTTGGCCCTGACAAATGACTTAACAGCAGAAACAATTTAGTTGGTGGAAATTCTATTAGAGAGCAGACATTACCTTCTGCTTTGGCATTGTACCCTTAAGACCATAGACACTTCTCTTACTGGCAGTTGAATCCTCTCCCATTAGAATGTGGGCACCTGGAGAGGGTTTCCTGTCTGATTAAGGAGGTTCAGGATTCACATAAACAGAATGCTCAGCACTCCAAGAAAGACCCAAGGCAATTTCTTTAGAATATTTATTCAGAATATATGTATATCTAGGCAAGTGAGAAAGAAACCGGAGATAACAGAGTAAGAGGCTTAAAGATAGTATAAGAGCAACTATGGTAAGTAATGCACACACACACACACACACACACACACACACACACACACACATATATATATATATATATATATATATATATATATATATATATATATATATGTAGGTAGGTATGTATGTATGTACAAGTATCACTATTGCCGGGAAGCACCAACACCTGACCACACAAGCTGGGGAAGCCTGGGTACAGTCATCAGGGTCCCACATGGGAGGGTCCCAGGCAAGACGTCTCCTCCATGGGTGAGATTACAATTTGGGGTCTGAATCTCACAGTTTAAGTAGTGCTGAGAAAAAGAAGGCATCCTGCCAGGTGTTTTTAGCAAGCATCGTATCTTGTGTGAGACCAGGGATGGAGGCCAGTCCCTCTAAACCCCCCCCCCCCCCCCCCCCCCCCCCCCCCCCCGAAGAGAGATGATGACTGCCCAAGTGTTCCAGGACTTGGGCAGTCATCATATCTCTTCTCAAGGACCTGGCAAGGGTTCCAGGAGGGGAGCAGCCCTCACGTTCTCAGGATCCTCTGTGCCCAGACAGCTCAGGGTAATAGAACGGTCATATTGAGTTGGGGCCTTGGTTTGTATAAACTTATTCCTCACAGAGGGGCTTACCTTGCCCCTTCAGTCCCGTCTTCTGTCTTTGCAGTCCCAGTGCTTCAAACAGTGTTGTGTATAAGGTAGGTGTTTAATAAATGCTTCGTGCATTCACTGCACTGTGCCATGCTGCCCCAAACCCCTCACTTAATGGATGAGGAATCTCAGTCCTAGGTAAAGGAAAAGACTAACTGAAAGTCACATAGCAAATTAGTGGAGTGATTTCTCACTAATCTAATCGAGTTGTTTTTTTAAAGGTCTTTTCCTTTCCTTTTTCCATGGCTTGGTGATGGGATAATGGGATGGAGATAAGGGATGGCTGTTTTGAAAGGGAGTCCTCCCTGGATGCTGTCCTGCTGTCAGGAGATAGGGGAGAACTGTGTGACAGAAGGTGCTTACTTAGAGTCTGAAGCCTCTGTCAGGGCGGTGTTCCTTAGGCCCTTTTTCTCTTACCTGAATCCCAGCTACTTAACTTCTACTTCATTACATCCACCTTCCCTGGGGACTTAGCATGCAGCAAAGTCATCCTACCAACACCTGTCACAGGGCCCTGTTCTCTTACTTGTTTTAAAAGTCTGGGAACTATAGACATAGGATGCAAGTTCTGGAAAGGGCTGCTGAGATTGCTGTACCCCAATGCAATATTTACAGCATTCACAATCATGATAAAGACCATGACTATAAATATCACATGGCATTTGATCACAAAATATACCAGACTCTCCATGTAGAGGACAGAACTGAAACATTTATTTAGACACCAGAAAACCCAATCCAAAAACCAGTAAGCCGATTCCATCATAGTGCCAGAGATATTAAGAAGCCATAATAACATAGAGCCACAGCATCCTTTAGCCTTCCCACAAACGAAGATTAGATAGATATTTATTCACAGACTTCTCTATCCCCTTGCCTGAGCATCTCTCTCTCCCACTGTCTCTCTGGCTCTCACTCCCAGCTTCCTGTGGGCTCTGCTTCCCTTCAGTAAATTCCTTCCACCACATTACACTGAATGATTACATTCAGCCCATTAGGGGGCAGAGTTTACTTTCAAAGGAGGAGAGATCTTTAAACTCCCCCTAGGTCTATTAAGGGGCAGGGAAGATCTTCAAATTTACATTCCCATTACAACTGACTGGTCTCATCTGGTTTTACAGATTAAAAAACCTGAGGCCCTGAGTGGCTGTGAGGTGGAAGTGAATTGTAGCTTCTGAGAGCTGGAAGCCACCTTAGAGGTCACACCATACAGCCTTCTCCTTTGGCAGGGGAGAAAGCAAGTTTAGCAGTTCATTTTAATATTTTTTCCAGTACACAAATGTCTGACTCTTCACTAGGCTTTGGCTTGGAGGCCCAAAGGGGCCTTTACCAGATGACTTTCCAGATCATTAGCACTTGTCAGAGCTTTGCCTCCATGAGGAGACGTTGATGGTGAATTTTGTCTCTGAAAGAGGGAAATGTAAAGTCAACAAGGAATAACATTATCCAAACAGAGATATTTTGTCCACCAAGTCACCAACTTCTGAACTGAAAACATTCTTTGAGGTCATCTAGTTGACCCTGTTTATTATATAGGTGGGGAAATTGAGGACCAGGGAAGGGAAATGGCTTACCTTTTTCAAGCTCATAATTCCCTTTAGAATTGAAAATATAAATATTATACTCCTTAACAATATAATCATAGAGACTTGATTCTAAGACCTTCTGACACAGGGAAAAGAACCAGTAGAATTTAGATAATAGCTCTGGGGTCGGATCCCGTATCACATTATAGTTTCTACTATTTTCTTCCTACTATTTTCCAAGGAGGATTATCACTGAGTCTGTCACTAGAGAAAAGACCTCATGGGTCAGAAATCATGGTGTCTTAAAGCTAGGTAAGACCTCTGGGCTCTTCTGGTCCCTGTCCCTCTCATTTTATCCAGGATAAAACTGGGACACAGGGAGGGAGAGTGGGTAGCTGTCAGTCAAAGAGAGAATTAGATTGGTTCTCAAGGGAACTACCAACGAGGACAAAAGAGAAAGGCCTCATCTCAGTGGTGATGCCATCTGGGCTTTGAGGGGAGCTAAGAATTTCCATAGGCAGAGATGAGTAGGGAGAGCATTCCAAGCAGGGGGTATAGTCAGGGCAAAGTCACTGAGGCAGGAGATAGAGGCTTCTTTATTGGAAACACTAAAGCCAGTCAGTTTGGCTGGAACATAGAATATAAGAAGGAGAGCAGTAGTTAACCAGAGGTGAAAGGAAGGCTGCAGCCCATTGGAGAAAGGCTTGAAATGTCAGGCATGGAGGAGACTCCAGATATGGAGAAACATGAAACCAAATGAGCTTTGCAAGTGTTTCATTATCTTCTTGGAGGGCCTTCTCCATCAACGTCTTCTCCTTTTAAGAAGGGAAAACAATTCAAAAGCCAAATCAATCAAATGCAGTTGTGATAAACTAGAAAGAGCATTGCATTTAGCCTTAGAGGACCTGGGCTCAGATTCTTACTCTGCTCCTCGCTCCTCGTATGACGTAACGTAACAGAAGAACAGAATTTAGCGTAAGACTTTATCTTGGCATGCACTTGGATATTCAGACGCTATATTGGGTTTGCTAAAGAAATGTTGCGAGTCCCTTTGTGTTGGATTTTATCTTCCGCTTCCACGCCTGGGTCTAGGCCGCTTCCCTTGCCTGGAATGCTCTCTACAGGTTTTTCTAGAGTTTGTGTGTACAAGCAAATACATATTATATGCTTCCCATGGGCCAGGAGAATGGAAGTTCCTTGTGGGCAGGGCCCATTTTTCTTTGGTCTTTTATGCTTGGTGCCTAACATACAGTTGGTGTGTAATAAGTGCTAATGGGGAGGCCAGGTGGCACAGTGAGTAAGAGTGCTGGCCCTGGTGTCGGGAGACCCGGGATTGGTTCAGCCTCAGATACTCGGCACCCACACAAAATAACTAGCCGTGTAACCTTGAGCAAGTTACCTAATCCCAATTGCTTTTAAAAAAATGTAAAAATGCTAATCAAATTGAATTGCATTAAAATTATGGCAAAGAGTTATTCAAGGATCACAAAGTCCTTCTCCTCCCACTAGATAAGTGAAATTGTAATACTTTTCTTGAGTTGACCCAAAGGGATACTTAGCTACATAGTATTCGTCTCCTTTATAAATTATCTATAGTAATGGGCAATTAATAGATGGCTTATATTAATAAATAAACTAATAAATCCAGGTTGGGACATAGCAGCTAGGTGACCCTGGGAAATTGCTTCACATCTCTGCGTCTCTAGGCAACTTTGTAAGACTTTAAGTTGTGGAAGAAGAATCAATCCACACTGGGAGAGGGCCCTTCTACCCTGGAGCTCCTAACAGCAATGGAATCACATGTCTAACCATGTGAACAAACACACACATGTCACACAAATGTACACATGCACCCATGCATAGATTCGTGCCCAAGCATACCTGCAATGTGAATAGACTACTTGAATAATTCAAATTCCCCCCTTCTCCCCAGCCCCGATCTGCACATTTGGTCTTACTTGTCCATTCTTCCCTCCTCCCTGGGTCTGACTAGACACACTGAGCCTCACCTAGATTGCTGAATCTGAGCTCATCTTCTTCCCTATCCTCCATCCATTCTGTTGGGAAAGAGGAATGCCCCCAACAGAAGCCAAAGCACTGGGATGTAAGCTTGGCAGCAATCTTCTGCCTTTTGGGCTGGGGGTGAGGGGTTGGAGCAGGCCTCTCATCCAGGCATAAACTCATCCATGAAGTGACAGAGAGGCAGCCATAGCAGGAAGCTTTTTATTCTTCAAAGTGAGAAGCAAGCTTCATACAATCATTCTGGAGTGAGGCACCACAGGATTTAGAAAAGGAAGGCACTTTAGAGATAATCTTTTCACTTGTTCATTCAGTTTTTCAATCGTGTCCAACCCTGCATGACCCCATTCAGAGTTTTCTTGGCAAAGATAATAAAGTGTTTTGCTATTTCTTTCTCCAGCTTATTTTACAGATGAGGCCAACAGTGTTAAGTGACTTGTCCAGGGTTATATAGTGATTAAGTATCTGAGACCAACTTTGAACTCAGGAAGATGGATCTTGCTGACTCCAGGACAGGCACTCTATCTACTGTAACACCTAGCTGCCCAGAGACATGATCTGATCCAATTTATTTACTTTCCAGAGAAGAAAACTGATATCCAGAGGTATTCCTGCATTGCTCGAGGTACTGAGGCATTAAATGGTGGAAGGGGGGCTTCAGACTTCAGATCTTGTATCCTTTCCTCAGCCTGATCTGTCCGTGGACAATGGCTTTCCCAGATGCATCTTCTGTGTTTTTGCACACACATATAAAGAAACACCCCCACATCTGAGTGCCCCCACTGACATTGCAGTCTGGCTATTGTGGCTGACAATTTAATTCCTGCAAAAAAAGAACTCATTCGAGTGAATGGCAGACTGAACGTTGCTGTCATAATATTGAAATGGCTGGGGCTTCCTCCCCAGCGCTGGCAGCCTTCCTTCAGGCAGTGAGGGAATTGAAAAACCCAGCTTGTCTGGGGGTAAAAATGCTGAGTATTACATGCCAAGGAGAACATAAAGGAGTCACTGACCTGAAGTTCTCTCCAACCCCAAATGCTACCATTCCACAAAAGACACTCCCGAGACTTGACTTTGGCCCGATTATCCAGACTAGCCATGTGGAACCCTGCATTCATCTTTGTGTAATCTGAAACCCATGTTACCAGTGTTTCTGAGATTTCCCAATGTTCTGTCTCCCTTCCCCCACCTGCCCTCCCCTCTGAGGACAAAGAACAAGGCCAGACTAAACGGCCTCCGAGGACCCGTCATCTTAAATCCTGTGGACAATCTAAAGAAGCAATGGTTATTATTATCCCCATTTCATAGATGAGGAAATGGGCTCCCAGAGGTAGTGACTTGCCTAGAGTCCTATAGCCAGTAAGTGTCTCAGCAGGACTTGTACCCTGGTCCTGCTAACTCCAAACGCAATTCTGTATCCAGTAACTCAGGCTTCTTCCACTGGGGAAAGTCAGGGTCACTCATGTACCTCATCCCTCTCAGCCGTGGAATCAGTCATGGTGCAAGATGGACAAACGGGCATCAAGGCTGCCTCTGTCTTATTGCAAAGTAAGGTGTTTATATTTCATTTTAAATATTTCAGTATTTTCTTCTAATAATGGGGAGTGAGGGAAGGAAAGACAGAGAGAGAGAGAGAGACAGAGACAGAGAGACAGACAGAGACAGAGAGAGAGAGACAGAGACAGACAGAGAGAGACAGAGACAGAGGAAGAGAGGCACAGAGACACAGAGGCACAGAAACACAGAGACACAGAGGCACAGAGACACAGAGGCACACAGAGACAGAGGCACAGAGACACAGAGGCACAGAGACACAGAGGCACAGAGGCACAGAGACACAGAGGCACAGAGACACAGAGCCACAGAGGGCAGAGGAAAAAAAAAAAAAGAAGAAAAAGGCAAGGCTGAAGCCAGCCCCCTGCGGCCCCGAGCCCACGGCACCGCGCTGCGCGGGTCTTCTTGGCTCCCTCCCGCTTTCCAAATCCCAGTTTCAGAGGTTCGTGCTGCGAGGGCGCAGAGCCACCGACCACCCGCACAGCGCGCGCCATAATCGACCCAGGGCCAGCAGACCGTCCGGCGCTCAGTCCTCCGCGCTGCCCAGCGCGGGCCGGGCTGTCAGCTCCGCCTCCGCCTGCTTCCCGTGGGCGATGCCTGCTCCGTGCCACGGCACCCCTGGGGGCTTGCGCCCCTGAGTTCCAGTCCTCGACCTCGGGAAGGATGCCGCGCCCTAGAAATGTGAGGGTCTGGAGAGGGCGCGGGGGGCTCTCCGCCTGTGGTCCTTCACCCGGGCCTCTCTGTGGGAAGGGCACGGGGCCTCCACCCGGTCTGGTCGTGGACAAAGGCCTTTGGAAAGCTCAGAAAGGCCGCAGGTGAGCGGCCGCCTCACCTGTCAGTGTCCATCCCGCACCAAACTTTCTCCTCATTGTCTCCTGGCTCCATCTAGTGGTGAAGGCTGAGCCCGGCAGGCCGAGCTCGGCCGCCCTGCCCAGGCGCCCGAACACCTGTGCGGGACCTGCCGCCCTCTCCTGCGGGTCCCGGATCCGCGCCCCAGGAGGGGGAACTCCCACTCTGCAGGTGCCTGGGGAAGGCGGGGAGAAAGGGAGGCCGGCCGGCCCTCCCCCACCTTGTGAGGTGCCTCTTGATGTATGGAAGGATTCAGTTAGGACACCTGGGCTCAAGTGGTGATGTTGCCGCTCCTGAGTTGCGTGGACTTGTGCAAGTCTCTGAGCCTCAATCCTGTTATCTTGAAAATGAGGGAGTTGGGCCAGATGTTGTCCCCCCCCGCAAGTGAGATTGATGGTCCGCAGGTGATCCTCTCCTCCACTCCTCATCCATGGGTGGGGAGCTTTGGAGGGAGGGGAGGAGGCAGGGCAGGCTGAGATGAGCGCGGAAGGCCGAAAAGAGAGGAACTTTCCCCCAAAGTTACTAAGATGTAAACCTCTGACCCAGTGAAACTGCCACCTAACATATACCAGAGAGATCAAGGAAAGAGGAAAAGGATTTGTATGTACAAAAACAAGTATAGCATTTCTACTTTCAGGGGCAAAGCGTTGGAATGTGAGAGCACACCTGCCAAATGGGGGATGGTTGACCCAGCAGTGGTGCATGAATGTCATGGGGTACTCTGGACCTGTCAGAAATGATGAAAAGGAGAACTTTCAGGAAAACAAGGACAGACTTGTGTGGTCTGATGTGGGATGAATTGAGCAGAATCATGAGAACAAACGAGCAATATCGCAAAAAAGGAAAACTTGTGAAAGATGCCCTAGCTCTGATCTGTGCAGTAGGCTGTTCATCCTTCATCCTCAAAGAGGAACAATGACATCGGAATGTTGGGGTCAAGGACAAGGGTCTTTGACTGTGCCTGATTCATCTAATTGGAGCTTGGAACGCTCTACCACAGGATGGGCACACATAGTCGGTTGGAAGATTTGGGATGGAGATGTCTCTGGCTTTGCACATCTCACATTCCCTTTGTGTTACTGCACCCTCAGCTTTGCTTATGAGCACAGCACCTTCTTTGGTGTGGAAGCGCCATGCAGAGCATTCCTGTGACAGTGCACAGCTTTAGAACTCTGACTGGAGCATGCTCCCACCTTGGGACAGGTAGCGCATATAAGGTGTAGAAAGGTACATGCATCTTTTAACATAGTGATCACTGCGTGGATTTGCTTTGCTTGATTAGGCTTATTTGTTATGAGGTGTTTTCCCCTTTGTCCTGGTTTTTAATGGGATTGGGTATGAGGGAAGAATGAGATTTAGCAATTATGATGAAAAAAGATGGTCATTTAAACATTTCTTCAATCTACATACAGATGAGAACAGAAGAAAGCACAGAAGGAAGCACAGACAAGTGGGACAGTTTTGAAAGGAACATGTAGAGTTTTTCGTGATTCTTTAAATGAAAGGTTGGAAGTAGAGAATCATAGTTTTGTACAGAAGCCTCTTTCTTATGTTCTGCTTGTGTAAAAATGCTTATTTTGGGTTATTAAAGTAAGGAAAAACTTTAAAAAATACCCCCTCTATACCAATTGGTTTATGCTTAAAATATCTTTAGCAACAAAGGACAGAAACCTTGTAGGGGCCACCAACTCCATCAAATTTTTTCCCAATAAATTAAATCCTCTCCTTCCTCCTGTCACTTCCCCTCCTCACTAAGAAAACAAAGAAAGATAAGCAAAACCATTATAGAAATAGAGTCCCATTGCTGGAGCTGTGAACTGCTCTGAAATCCAGAACTATTTCCAGAGAGCCGTAAATCTGTGGATACCCTTTGACCCAGTAATACTTCCACTATGTCTGCATTCCACAAAGATCAAAATGAAAAAAAGACTAATAGAAGCAAAAGAAAAAATAGCAAGTCTTCTTTTTGTGGTGGTAAAGAATTAGAAACTTAGGGCATGTCCATCAATTGAGGAATATCTGAACAAGATGTGGCATGTGATTTTGATGGAATACTTCTGTGAGGAAAGACAGAGCAGATGGTTTCAGAAAAACTGGGGAAGACTTAGATGAGCTGATGCCAAGTGAAGTCAGCAGAACTAGAAGAGCCCTGTTCAAAGTAACAGCAATGTCACAATGATGATCAACTGTGAAAGACTTGCTTTTCTAATGCACACAATGCTCCATGGCAATTCCTAAGAACTCATGATAAAAAAATGGTATCTATCTTCAGAGAGAGAAATGATGAACTGAGTACAGATAAAGCATATTTTCTTCCACATTATTATTTTTATTGCTTTTTTTCTTTCTGCAACATGGCTAATAAAGACATGTATTTTGCATGATTTCCTATATATAATGGGTATTATATTTCTTGCCTTCTGAGTGGGTGGGGGAGAGAGGGAAAAAATTTGGAACTGAAAATTTAAAAAAATACTAAAAAATATAAAACATATAGAGTCAAGCAAAACAAATTCCCACATCGATCTTGTTAAAAAAAAATTCCATTCTGCATCCTGAGTTCACTGTCTCTCTGTCAGGAGGTAGGGGCCAGGTTATCATCATGAGTTCTCTGGATTCACATTGTTAAGCTTAATTTACTGGAATGGGTATCTTCTGATTGGCATGAGGTACTAAAGGTAAATGTTGGAGGTGGAACAGCTGTGAAGTGAGATTGGACTATTCCAGCTCCTTCTCTTTCATAATCTTTAATTCATCTGGATATTTTCAATTGGAGATGCTAGTAGATAGAACTTCAAAATGCAGCTTATTCCTTGTCTGCTCCCTCTTCCACTTCTCCCTACTTTTGTTATCAAGGCTAAGGTGTCTTTTTCCCTTCTCCAATTCTCATTTCTTCCAGGTTCTGAAAGGATGGCAAGGGGTAGAAAGGGAACTTAGAATGATCCTAAAGATAGACCCTCTCTTCTTCCGAAGAACCCTAGCCATCCTAAAGATTTATCAATTTGGTTAATTTACCAAAGAACAAGATTTTAGTCTTTATTGTAATTTTTATATCAATTTTGTTTTACAATTTATTGTATTAGTTCAATGGTTTTCTTTCAATTATTTTAATCCTTCCTTTGATTTTCAGGATTTAATATTTCTACTTTTCTCAATTTATTTGGCTTTTATGCCTTAACATATGGTCAATTTTTGTGATGGTGTCATGTACAACTAAGAAAATGGTATGCTCTTCTATTCCCATCCAATTTTCTCCAGAGGTCTCTCATATATAACTTTTCAATGATAGTATTCATCTTCTTAGCTTCTTTCTTATTTATCTAGCTTCAGAGAGGGGAAAGTTGAGGTCTTTCACTAGAAGTTTTACTCTCTATTTTCTCCTGTATTTTATTTAACTTTTTCTTTAATAATTAGGATGCAATATAATTTGGTGCATATATGTTAAGTATTCATATTACTTCATTATCTATGGAGCCTTTTAATGTCTGAGGCCGGATTTGAACTCAAGTGCTCCTGACTCCAGGGCCAGTGCTCTATTCACTGTGCCACCTAGTCACCCCTATGATTATTTTCTTTTCCAAAGTTCCACTCTGGGTCTGTGACCTCCCACCCTTCTGGATGTTGATTGCATTAAGGAGCTCTGATTTTTGTTCTTCTGGGATGGGATGCTGTCCATGGAGACAAAATAGCATCTCAGAAGAGTGCAACTTTGCCAAATTTATTTATTGTCTCAAGTAGGTTTTTTACATGATTCTTTAGGATTCTTTAAGTATATCATCATATCATCTACAAAGAGTGATAACTTGGTCTCTTCTTTGTCTAATCTGATTCATTTGATTTCTTTTTCTTCTCTAATTGCTACTGCTAACATTTCCAGTACCAGATTGAATAAGAGGGGTGATAGTGGACATCCTTGTTTCACCCCAGATCTTATTGGAAATGCTTCTAGTTTATCACCATTACATATAATACTTGCTGATAGCTTTAAATAGATTCTACTCATTATTTTAAGGAAGGCTCCATTTATTCCTATACTTTCCAGTGTTTTTTAATAGGAATGGATGTTGTACTTTGTCAAAAGTCTTTTCTGCATCTATTGAGATAATCATGTGATTTCTGCTAGTTTTATTGTTGATATGATCAATTATACTGATGGTTTTCCTAATATTAAACCATCCTTGCATTCCTGGAATAAATCCTACCCGATCAAAGCATATTATTATTGTGATGAGTTGCTGTAGTCTTTTTGCTAATATTGTATTTAAAATTTTGCATCTATATGCATAGGGGAAATTGGTCTATAATTTTCTTTTTTCCATTTTAGCTCTTCCTGATTTAGGTATCAGTACCATGTTTGTGTCATAAAAATAATTTGGTAGGACTCCTTCTTCACGAATTCTCCCAAGTATTTTGTTAAGAATTGGAATCAATTGTTCTTTAAATGTTTGATGGAATTTGCCAATAAATCCATCTGGCCCTGGAGATTTTTCCTAGGGTGTTCACTGATGGGTTGTTCAATTTCTTTTTCTGAGATAGGGTTATTTAAGTAATGTACTTCCTCTTCAATTAATCTGGGCAGTTTATATTTTTGTAAATATTCATCCATTTCACTAAGATTGTCAAATTTATGTGCATACAATTTAGCAAAATAATTGGTAATTATTGTTTTAATTTCCTCTTCATCGGAGGTAGATTCACCCTTTTAATTTTTGATACTCATAATTTGGTTTTCTTCTTTCTTTTTTTATCACATTGGCTAAAGGTCAATCAATATTATTGATTTTTTTTCATAAAACCAGCTCTTAGTTTTATTTATTAATTGAATAGTTTTCTTAATTTCTCCTTTGGTTTTCATTATTTCTAATTTAGTATTTAATTGCACATTTTCAATTTGTTCTTTTTCTAGCTTTTTTTCAATTGCATACCCAATTTATTGACCTCTATTTTCTCTAATTTATCCATGTATGCTTTCAGGGATATAAAACTTCCCCTAAGAACTGCCTTTGCTGCATCCTAGAAGTTTTGGTATGTTGTCTCATTATTATCATTCTCTTTTTTTAATTTTTAAATTTATTTTATTTTAAAGCAATCGGGGTTAAGTAACTTGCTCAAAGTTACACAGCCAGTTATTTCTGGGTGTGGTGCTAAGTATCTCAGCCCAGATTTGATCCCCAGGTAATCCCAACACTGGAGCCGGTGCTCTTACTCGCTGAGCCACCTAGCCCTATTGTCATTCTCTTGAATGAAGTTACTGATTGTTTTTATGATATCTTGTTTGACCCATTCATTCTTTAGAATTAAATTGTTTAGTTTCCAATTAGTTTTTAGTCCTATCTTTCCGTGGCCCTTTATTGCATATGATTTATATTGCATCATGATCTGAGAATGATGCATTTAATATTTCTGCCTTTCTGCACTGAATGGTAAGGTTTTTAAGTCCTAGTACATGGTCGATTTTTGTGCATGTGCCATGTACTGCTAAGAAGTAGCTATATTCCTTTTTATCCCCATTGTGTTTTCTTCAGAGATCTATCATACCTACCCTCTCTAAGATTCTATTCACCTCCTTAACTTCTTTTTTTGTTTGTTTATTTTGAGGTTGGATTTATCAAGTTCAGAGAGGAGGAGATTAAGGTTCCCCACTAGCATAGTTTTGCTATCTATTTCTTCCTCTAATCTCCTTACCTTCTCCTCTAGAGATTTGGATGCTATACCATTTGGTGCATATATGTTAAGTAACTATATTGCTTCATGCTCGGTGGTGACTTTTAGCAGGACATAGTTTCCTTCCTTATCTCTTTTAATTAGATCAATTTTTCCTTTTGCTTTATCTGAGATAAGATTGCTACCCCTACTTTTTTTTTTTTTACTTTAGCTGAGGCATGATATATTTTATTCCAGGCTTTTTCCTTTACCCTGTGTGTATCCCTCTATTTCAGATGTGTTTCTTGTTGACAGCATATTGTAGGATTATGTTTTTTAATCCATTCTGCTATCCACCTCTGTTTTATGGGAGAGTTCATTCCATTCATGTTCACAGTTATGATTACTATCCGTCTCTTTCCCTCCATGCTATTTCCTTCCCTGTTTATGATTTTATTTTTCTCCCCTTCTCCCTTCCCCTCCTTAAGAGTTTTCCTTTTGACCACCACCTCCCTCAATATTCCCTTCTTATCAGCCCCCCATCCCTTTTCCTCCCCTTCCCCCTTACTTCTTCCCTCCCTTTTAACCACTCCCCCTTTCTTATCTCTTCCCCTCTCCTACTGCCTATAGGATATGATAGATTTTTATACTTAATGTAGTATGTTATTTCTTCTTCAAACCAAGAATGACAGGAACAGATCTCATGCAAAGCTTCTCTCCCTCCCCTCTTTCCCTGTATTCTGATACATTTTATGTCTCTTCTCGATAGCGTCCTATGCTTAACTGGCTGTGTTATTCCCTCCTTTCACCAGAAACAATGAGAGAAAAGTTCATATAATTCTCATCTCCTTCCCTTCTTTCCCTCTACTATATTGTTTTTATGCCTCTTTGTGTGGCATAATTGACCCTTTTCTGCTTCATTCTTTCCTCTTCTTTCATTGCAGTCCCTTTGTAGCCCTTAACAAGGTTTTTTTTAATTGTCATTTTGTGTAATTTATACCCATACACTCTCCCTGTCTATAAACAGTTTGCTCTTATTCAACAACAGTGTGTGTGTGTGTGTGTTTTCCTTGTTTACCTTTCTATGTCTCTCTTTTGTCACTTAATTGGAGGTTTAATTTTCCATTGAGCTCTGGCTTTTTCATCAGGAAGGTATGGAAATCCATTATATCATTGAATGGCCATCTCATTGTCTGGAAGAATATGTTCAGTTTCACTGGGTAGGTGATCCTTGGTTGTAACTCGAGCTCTTTTGCCTTGCAAAAAATTGTATTCTATCTTTCAATGTAGAGTCTGCCAGATCTGTGTGATCCTCACTGTGGTTCCACAGTATTTGAATTGTTTCTCTCTGGCTGCTTGTAGTATTTTCTCCTTTATCTCGTAGTTCTGGAGTTTGGCCACATTTTGATAAATTCCTTATGACTTCTTTTTCCTGTTTACATTCTCATGCTTCTCTGTCAAATTTTCTATTCAACTCTGTTTTTTTTCATCAAGAATGCTTGAAAGTCCTTTATTCCAATGAATGACCATATTTTCCCCTGAAACGTGATACTCAGTTTTGCTGGGTAGGTGATTCTTGGTTTTAATCCCAGCTCTTTGACTTCCAGAATATCATATTCTAAGACCTTTGATCCCTCAGTGTAGAAGCTGCCAGATCCTGTGTAATCCTAATTGTGTATCCACAATATTCAAATTGTTTCTTCCTGGCTGCTTGTAATATTTTCTCCCTGATCTGGGAACTCTGGAACCTGGCTTAAATATTTCTAGGAGTTTTCTTTTTGGGATCTTTTTCAGGAGGTGATTGGTGGATTCTTTCAACCTCTATTTTTCCCTCTGGTTCTAAATCATGAGGGCAATTTTCCTTGAGAATTTCTTGAAGGATGATTTCTAGGTTCTTTTTGGATCATGGTTTTCAGGTATTCTAATAATTTTAAAATTCTCCCTCCTGGATCTATTTCCCAGGTCAGTGGTTTTCCCGATGAGATAGTTCACATTGCCTTGTATTTTTTTTTCACTTGTTTGGATCTGTTTAATAGTATCTTGATTTCTCATAAAGTCACTAGCTTCCATTTGCTCCAGTCTAATTATGAAAGAATGATTCTCTCAAGTGAGCTTTTGAGATTCTCTTTCCATCTGGAAAATTTGGCTTTTTAAGACATTCTTCTCCTCATTGCCTTTTTGAATCTCTTTTGCCAGTTGAAATAGTCTATTATTTTTAAGGTGTTATTTTCCTCAGTCAGGTTGTTGACTCTCATTTCATATCATCGTTCTCATTTCTCTTCCCAATTTTTCCTCCACTTCTCTTACTTGGTTTTCAAAATCCTTCTTGAGCTCCTCTATGTCCTGTAACCAATTCATATTTTTCTTGGAAGCTTTTGTTGCAGTAGTTCTGACTTTGTTGTCTTGCTCCTGTTTCATGCTTTGATCCTTTTTTTGCCCAAAATAGGAATCTAATGTCACATTGCTCTTTGCTTCCTTTGCTTGCTCATGTTGCCACTCGATAACTTGACTCTTGAGCTTTTTGTCACAGTAGAACTCTGATACCAGAAATGGGATCTTTGTCCCAAATTGCTGGGGTTTTTGCAAGTGCTGGAGCTATTAGTTGGGTACCCTCTCTTAAGCCTTCCCACTCTTTGCCAAACTGGCCATCCACCCCAGGACCTCTACCCAAGACAGTGATCCAGATACAAGCAGGTTAAAGCAAGAGTGAATACCCCTTAGACTGGTCACTTGGTCCCCCTAAAATCTGCAGGCCAGGAGCTCTGATGCAGCCATGTGGCAGTGGCTGCTCAGCCGTAGTGCCTCTGCTGCTTCTCCCTCCAGGGGTCAAAGGCCAGACCGCACTTCCAAACTCCCAGTTCACAAAGTCCACACTGCACTGACCTCTCACTTTGTCCTTAGCATCTAGGGGTTGATAATTGTGTAAATTGACACAACTGCTGTTGATCTGAAGTCCCTCCAGCCAGCAGCTCATTGTGGCCTCCCTGAGGCTAAAACCTCCGGCTCACACGAGGCTAGGCTAGGCTTCCAGAGTATTGTAATTGCCACTTCCTGCCAGCCTGTCGGCCTGTCTTCAGTGGGAGGTTAGCTTCTCTCTGTCACTTTGTGGGTTCTGTAGCTCCAAAGTTTGTTTAGAGTCATTTTTTACATGAATTGGAGGAGGCGGGAGTGGGAGCTGTGCGGCAGTCCTGTTTCTACTCTATTGTCTTCACTCCATGCACCCCCCCCCAAGTTGTTATTTATATAATGATAAATCACCATAGTATATACTCTCTGCTTTCCGCAGATCAACTATCTTCCTGCCATCTCTTCCAGCTGGATTTTCTCCAGCTTAATTATCTCCTTCTCCTCCTTCCCTGCTCACTTGTCTCCCCCTCTTCCTCCCTCAGCTCAGATGTTTATTCCATCTCCCTTTCCATGTTCTTCCACTCAGTTCCCTTTCTTCCTCCCCAGTTCACCTCTCTCCCCTCAAGGGTCTTGCCCTCTGCATAGCTCTTCTTCTCCTTAATCTTTACTTCCTTTTCTCTCTTGGGGAAACTAACTCTAAGTCCTCTTAATCCTTTTCTCACTCTAGCTGCAACTAAAATTCCCTAGAGAGAACAAAGTCTAGGGCTCTGCCCAGGTCATCCTAAGCTCAGAATCCAGAAGATAGAGCTCTGGTTACAGGGATCTCTATTTTGGTTGGAGTAGAGATTGGAGGCAGCAGCCCCAGTAGACAACTCGGAGAGAAGGAGACAGGATATTCTGAGAGAATGTTAGGGTGAACCAGTATCTAGACTATTGAAAGTAAAAGTATATAGACTTAAAGGTAGGGAGGAGAGCAAGAGAAGAAAGAGGAGGCCAGGGCAATGAAGCCTTACTCTCCCTCCATATCCCAACAATCCATGTAGTTACACATGCATTGCCCCCCCACCCCCATCTTGGACCTTAAAGGCTACTTCTAGGGGGAAGGAGGGAGGAAGGCATACTGGTATAAATGGAAAACTTGGGAAGTCTTGGCCTTCTCTAGAGCATTGAAGGCTGACATTATGAGGGTAAAGGAAGTGAAGAGAAAAAGCATTTACTAAACACTTTGTGCCAGACACTGTGCTAAGCGCTTTACAAAATATTATCTCACTTGATCCTCAAAACAAATGAAAGGTAGGTGCTATCATTATTCTCATTGAACAGTTGAGGAAACTGAGGCAGACAGGAGCCCACCTCTAGTCTGAGGTCAGATTTGAACTCAGGTTATGAGCATTAGTTATTGTTTATTCTTGGTAATAGCATGATAATTCTCTTGGAAGCTATAAGGGCATTATAGATAGAATTTGGAATTATCTAGTCCTCTCTGCATATTTTATCGATGATGAAACTGAAATTCAGAGAGAGGACTTTCACGTCATTTAGAGTAAGTCAATGTGATGAGTCCCTGGCTCTTGGGCTCCCAGTCCATTGTAACACCTGTTCCCAGTGTCTCCGGGAGAGCAGCTGCTCTAACATTGCAATAAACGACCCCTTGGGACTTTGTTTAGCAACTCTTGCCTCTGTTAATAGTGCTTCCTGTTTGTCCTTGATGCTTGCTGCTGTCCGTGTGTCTGTCTCCAGGGATGGAACTAACTGTGGGATGAGGAATCAGGTAAACCAGAATGTTAGGTCTAACGTAAGAAGAAATGGACCTCAGGACAGACCTTCAATGTCTCCTACAAAGAAAGGGCAGTTGTTCACATGCATACCCTCGGTGATATTTTGTTTTTATTCCAGAAAGCCTTCCCCTTACCTTATTGACTTTCAGTAGTATTCCAAATAATTCAGGTTGTGTCATGAATGAAGCTTTAAAAAACCCTCATCACTACTATATTCTGTTGCTACATCACCTACATTTTCTAATGTATCCCTCCACCAAAGTTATCCTGTATAACAAAGAAAAAAAGCTGGGTGTTGGAGTGAACTAACCGACGTGTTTTCCCCAAAGATGTGAGGGGGAATACCCCTTCTTCATCCTCCTTTCACAGTATTCAGTTGTGATTGTGCTGTTGGGTAGCAATGATGCATTAGCTTCTTTTAGCCATTGAGTGTCTCATTTTCTTACTTCTGCTTATCTGATCTCGGATCAGTTCATATAAATCTTTCCATGAATCTCTCTGTTGATAATTGCAGTTTCTTATAGCATATTATATTTTATTGCAGTCATAAACAACAATTTGTTTAGGGTTACAAAACAGATCAATGAACATCTCATATGGGCCCTATTCTTTCAAGTACAAAAAGTTCTAATTGGGAAATCCAAGAAAAAATCAAAGTGATTCACTTTTCTAACACAGGTAGGCATAGGGATATAGGAACAGCCATGCAAAGCATAAAGGTGAAGGGAATGGGTGGACTCCATGGCAAGAAGACATTCCAGATAAAGTTCAGGCCTAAAATTATGCTGCCACTGGAAGAGATTGGCAACTCTGTTTATCATTACTCAGTTCTGGGTCCCAGATCCAGGGCAGACTGAAGATGGACCCTATATCAACAGCATGGTATCGTGGACTTGGGGAGCTAGGTCGTGAAGTGAATAGGGTACTGGGCCTGGAGTCAGGAGTACTTTTCTTTCTGAGTTCAAGTATGGCCTCAGACACTTACTAGCTGTGTGACCCTGCATAATTCACTTATCTGGTTTGCCTTGGTTTCCTCATCTGTAAAATGAATTGGAGAAAGAAATGGCAAACCATTTTTGGTATCTTTGCCAAGAAAACCCCAAATGAGGTCACAAAGAATTAGACAGGACTGAAAAATGACTGAACAACATCAGATGGGCCCAGAGTAATAAATACAGTGACTTTCCTAAAGTCACAAGGGGGTTTTAGAGCTGAAATGAACCTCAGATGATCAAGCCCAGCACCATTATTTTATATATCAGGCGAAAGCCTTAGGTCAGACTGTGGGAGACCTTGAATGCCAGGCTAAGTAGGAGGGAAATAGGGAGCCCCACCTTTGGAAGGCATTTGATGTCACTGTTTCAGATTTCTTCCTCCTTTGTTCACTGTGAGCACTGCTACGGGATGACAAGGACACTCTCTACTCTGTGATGTGGTGAGTTCTCTTAATGTGGAAATCTTTGTGGAGAGGTCAAGAGTTTCAAACACTAAAAGAGTCAGAGTTGACAGAGGTCGAGGACTAGGAGGTCAAGTGAGAAGTTCCATCCTGTCCATCTTCCCAAAGCCAGGGCTGTCATTATCCCCATTTTACGGCTGAGCAAACCAAGGCAAACAGAGGCTAAGACTTTGTCCAGCAACTTGCAGCTAATGAGGCCTGAGGCTGGATTTAAATTCTAGCTCTTCCTGACTACAGGCCTAGCCTCCTCCCCGCTCCTCCAGGGATGGAGGAGGAGATCTGGAAGATCTGCTCAAACTTGGCTGGTTTCACTCTAACTTTCTTTTACCAATTAACCTAGAGAAGAATCAGAGAATTTGAGTGTTGGAAGTGGACTTAGCAGCTATAGTTCAACCTATACACACACCAAAAACCAAACTAAAACCCATTCCTTTTCTGCCAAATTGTTTTTAGCTCTAACCTTCAACCCAGTTTAATCTAAAATTAGAGTATTTGGACACTGTCCCCACTGCCATCATTGGTTTTTTCTTTAAAAAATATATTTTTGCCAATTAACCATTTAGCGGGAGCCTAGTGGAATTTGACTCCAAATTCCAGCCACATCTTTGTCTCTAGATAGTCTCCAAGGAATTATTTAAAGGAGCTTCTTCAGTTGGAGGGGCAGGGCTTTGAGTAGAGGATGGAAGGGCAGCAACACCCATGATGATGACAGAATGATTCGAGGTTCAGGGTCCAATCCTCTTTCTAGTGCTCCATATGGTCCACTTCCTCCCAAATCTGACCAAGACCCCAACAGATTTGGCTTCTTTGTTTTTGTTTGTTGTTTTGTTTTTAAAAGATGAGGTTATAGTTTAATTAGGGCCAAAGCACATAGAGAGAGGAGCGTCCACCTGCTTCAGTTCCAAACAATTCCTCTGTTCCTGTTCCCAGCCCATTTCTGCTGCAAAAACTCCTCCTCTCTCATCCTTCCCTAATATCCTCTTCCCTATTACCATTTTTTCTTTTATCTTTTAACACCACCTTTTCAAGTAATGACAGGAACCACCCCACTTCCTACACTGCCATCCCTTTATTTAATCACACTCTTACCTTCTACCACATTTGCCCTCTGGGGGTGGGAAGGAAAGTCAACTTTATTCTGGTGTCAATTTCTAAATATTGTCCATTTCCATGCATTCCCTGCCATGTATCATTTATTTCTATTAAAAAATTACAAAGTGTGAACTTTCATTAATTTATTTCTATAGGTAGACTACTTAATTGACTTGAAAAATTATTCTCTAACAGCAACTGATAAAATAATAACACAAACCAACATGATATTAATTAACAATATTGATTACATTAGAATATATCAACCTTATATTAAAAACTTTTTTAAAAAGTAATTTCTCACAGACTCTATGGATCAAGAACCTAGATCAAAGTGTGGATTTCAGAAACCATCATTGCTGACAAACACATGCACACAATACATGTATGTACATATGTTCATGTCCATGCACACACATAAGTAAATCCATGTTGTTTCATCCATACTTGTGATTTCCTTTTGTAGCAATCCCCTGATTCTCCCTCTAACTCCACAAGAAGAGATAGCCTCAATTTCATGAATATTTCTATTTACATGTGACTTAGCCACCCTGTCCTTTGTCATGGAAATTCTTTAATTTTTTCAATTGATATCCTTGTACCAAGATTAGATCAAGTATGTTACTTAGGTAACCTCATAATGAATTTACTGGTGAATTTTCCTCAAATGGCCACACCCATCTAAGCTAGCCTTCCTCTACTCAGGAGAGCACTTGTAGATGAAATTTGGCTCCAAAAATCTCCCAAGCAAATCCAAACCACTGCAACCACTCCCTTCAACCAGGTTCATTAAATCAATAGGACAAGTTGGCAATTGCCAATTCGAACTGCTTCAAAGACTTCATGAATTCCCTCCTGGAATACTCTAGGGAGGACAAATCCAGGGGGGAGAGAGAGAGAGAGACAGAGAGAGAGAGAGAGAGAGAGAGAGAGAGAGAGAGAGAGAGAGAGAGAGAGAGAGAGAGAGAGAGAGAGAGAGAGAGAGACAGAGAGAGAGAGAGACAGAGAGACAGAGAGACAGAGAGACAGAGAGAGAGAGACAGAGAGACAGAGAGACAGAGAGAGAGAGACAGAGAGACAGAGAGACAGAGAGAGACAGAGAGACAGAGAGAGACAGAGAGAGAGATAGAGAGA
>NW_027186383.1:2517023-2540531 GCF_028583685.1 Petaurus breviceps papuanus
AGAGACAGAGACAGAGAGACAGAGACAGAGACAGAGAGACAGAGACAGAGAGAGAGATGGAGAGAGAGACAGAGAGAGACAGAGACAGAGAGAGGGAGACAGAGAGACAGAGAGAGAGACAGAGACAGAGACAGAGAGAGAGAGAGACAGAGAGAGAGTGACAGAGAGAGACAGAGAGACAGAGAGAGACCGAGAGACAGACAGACAAATCCTGCCTACGTACTGGGCAGGACTAGAGTCAGGGGGGGGGTATGAAAGTACACCATATAGGCTTCCAGGCTGCACTTTATCCAGGAGGTTCTGAATCAGGTCTCCAGCTGATGATTTTCATATGAATATAGCATGTGACTTAGAACCTGCAGGCTTATCCCAAATGCCTTTGAATGGTGAGGAGGAAGGGAAGGGAAAATAACCATAAGCAAATCAAGCATTGGAATACACACAAAATAACTTACTGATTTAATAAAAGGCAAAGCTGCCTGGATGATGAAGGCAGCATGGCCTTCCCCAGAACCAGCTGCTAACTGGCCTGATATGAAGACATGCCCCCAAGCCGATTCTGAAGCTTGTGTTCCTCCTTCATGCCACGAGGCATAAGGGAATTAACCACTACTTTATCATTTCTGGACTCAGATTTGTCATCATACACATGTCACCCCTCATTTTCTTCCTCCCCTCCACTCACCCACCCTAGGGACTCCCAAGAATGGTGACTAGCTCTTTCTCATCCATGTGACTTGGGCCACAATCTAGTCTTCCACAGCAGAAATTCTTGAATCTAAATTTAGCCTCAGGCCTTATTAGTGATATATCCCTGAACAAGTCTTAGTCTCTGTTTGCCTTGGTTTCCTTTATGGTAAAATGGAAAGAAATGCACCTCCTGGTGGGGCTGTTGAGAGTTTCCAATGAGACCCCATTTGTAAAGTGCTTAGCAAAGTGTACAGCAAAGAAGTAGGTCCTATAGAAATGGTGGTGCCTTCCCTTTCATTTTACAAAGGATGAAACGGAATCTTACAGTAAACGGGTAGGAAGCGGCAGATTAGGGATTTGAACCCACCTCCTCTGCCTAGAGAGAGTTCCATCCATTGTATCAAGCTTCCTTATCATAGGACAAGGAAGAAAAAGACATGCTGGATAGTTCTATCTACCTAGTCAGTGGAGTCAAGGTGATCTCTAAGCTCCTTTACTTCTCCCGTTCATGTGATGGGGGCTCGGGGGCTTGTGCTGGACCCCAGTTCCAAGACCACATTTCCCTCTAGCTCCAGAACACCATCCCTGACCGTTTTCTCGCTATCCCAAGGACATTGTGCCTAGCAGTCACTCATGAGTGGCCCCGATAAGACGAACTCCCTTTCCCATCCAGATTTGAAGTGAGTAGGCAGGCTAGCGGTAGAGTATACTGTCCTATAATTATGCCAAGAGGGTCAGGAAGTCATTCCCCAATGCCTAGACATCTATACATAGAAGGTGTTTAATGAGGAATGTAGGGGCTATACAGTCCCTCACATGGAAGAGGATGGACAGCTGGCTTCTGGAGAGATACGATGACGAATTACAGAGTGGGCACAGATATTCTTTAACTAGTTCTCAATTGCTAAGCCTGTGATGAGGAGCCAGACTTATTAGTGGCTCTGCGGCAGGGTGCCTCCAAAGACCCACTAGTTAACCAGGGCCAGACCTCTTGGCCCTCACATTTCTAGACTTGCTTGCTTTGGAGAAGACCACGGATTAATCAAGGCCTCTGGGGGTGAAAGGGGTCTTGGACTCTCGCACCCAGAGCCAGGATGAAGCTGGGAGTGCGCGACCCTGGTTTAGTTTCTACATATTTTGGGTCCATTGTTTCTTGCTTTCAGGTAAAGGAGACTGAGGGTGATTATGATCTTCTGAGTTTAAAAAGGTCAGGAGAGCAAGTTAGAAGGCAGTACAGGAGTGAGGTCCATGCTTAGCTTTCAGTCTGTCTGGCATTGATCTCTTGAGGGTCGGGATTGGCCCCACCCTGAGCTAATGTGAGGATTTTGCATTTGCAATACCACATTTGTATGTGAACTTGGTGGGTAAATGCTATGTAGAAACTGTGTGCTCTGAACCCATTCTCCTCAGTTCATATGCAGGACAGTATTTCAGAGGAAAAGTCTGGTTCTTGCTATTTCTTTAAATATTCCCTTTGTAATGACTAATTGAAGTTAATTGGTTAAATGGAACTGGGGACTAGTTACAGTTGGCTAAGTGGAGAGGGAGGGGGGTATAATATAATGGGACCCTGAACTGATAGCATCGGAGAAAAGACAATCTCTGTAGTCCCTTAAGGAAAGCTTACACCTAGCATCCTGAGGGGAAGATGTCAACCAGGCCCTAGGTCGCCAAAAAGGGAAGAGTACTCCCTACAAATGCTCAGGAATTCCATGGAATTAGCTATTTCCAATCTGATGCCCCATAGCTATCTCAAACTCAACGAATCTCAAGAGAATTCCTTATCTCTTCCCTCCCCCTTTGCCAAGTTTCCCTATTTCTGCCAAAGACCTCACCACCACCCATTCAGTCAATGAAACAAGAAATCAAGCTCTGATTTCTTGCATTTGCTGATCTGCCAGGCATGAACACTCTAGCTGAAAATTTTGTAATTGGATCTGGTGAACCACACTCTCCTCAACATGGGGGAAAGAGGAGACCCTGAGTAATGGGAGACAGGGAGGTGGAGAGGAGAGGAAGACCTCCAGGAATGGCTTCAGTTATTTTGGTGAAGCATGGGTACAGGTTCCTGGCTTAGAATGTTGGGAGAGGGCTGGCATGGGAGGCTCAGGAGCCAGATGTTTTGATTCTCCTACATTGCAGACTATTCACATATTAAACAGTGCTCTCATAAGGAAGAAAGCTCAAATCTTCTGCCATTCATGGAATTAGACACTAAGGGGTGCTGTTTCCCTACTAAAGGAAAGCTAAACACATTTGCTGCCTACACAAAGCTACCTACTAATAATTCACCCGGCAGAGTCCCTCTAAAGGTCTGCTACTTTTTAAATGAAGCTAAATGCCAATTCTTAACAGAGTGGGACTTGAAGCAATTCTTGTAGAGGTGTCTACTTGGCGAATGTCTCACAAGTTTACTATAAACACTGTGTACCCAAATGTTTAAAAAAAAGAGTGCCATTGAGAAATAGCTAGCCTACTCATGAACAGATATTTCCAGTGTCTGTTCAGACCCAGGAATGATCTACAATGCTGCCATCCGGGTCTTTTTTCTCTCTCTGAAATAAGAGGGCTAGGTTGTGAGTGCTTTGATACAAAAATTGACAGGCCCACCAGGTACCCGAATCACTAATACAACACTTTGCCACTTGTATGAAGGAATGTGATCGTCACTTATCCAAAAAAAAAAAAAAAAAAGAACCAATGATATTAATGTCTCTTCCAAACAGCCCTGTTTCTTTAGGAGTGTATCAGTCCTACCCAGAGAGCTATCCTTGGTGGCAAAGAATAAAAACAATGGTGGGGGTTGGGAAGGCAGGCAGCAGGTGGCATAGTAAAACCAACCAATGTATCAGTTGAAGCTAAGAGCTGACATAACATTCCTTCTCCACACCCCAATTCTCTGCCAAGGAACGAGGGATGTCTGCTTTTATGACTTTCAGAGTCAAGCTTTCTCATTGTAATGATATGGAATCTCTTTCACCAGAAGAGATTATTTTTTCCTATATAGTGTTTCCTATGTCTCTGCCTTAATATCCAGATAATCAGATCCTAAGGAGTTTTATTTTTATGACAAATTCTGGTCTTTGAAAAATGGAAAAGTCACCAGTGGGAAATCCTGAGATGAAAAAATCTGGGGCAGTTGAATCATTCACCCAGAGCCATCTCTGAAAGTTGGGAGCAATGGTAGGTAAGGCTTTAAAGTGTTGGATTCCATAAAGACAGACAGGTTTGTTAAAGAAAATAACTAGCTGGGGGTAAATCTGGCTTTCACTTAATTCATCACACATTATTAGGTATCTACTACATGCAAGGTCTTCTGCTGAGCGCTGGAGAGGGAAAAACTTTATTATGATTATTATTTTGCTTTTTGGAGGGGGCAGGGCTGGGCAATTTGGATTATGTGATTTGCCCAAGGTCACAAGGCTAGTAAGTGTGAAGTATCTGAGGCCGGATTTGAACTCAGGTCCTCCTGACTCCAAGGCTGGTGCTCAGTTCACTGTCCCACCTAGCCTCCCCAAGGCAAACAACTTTATTGCACAGATAAGAAAATACACAATATATTCAAAGCAATGACATAGTGATTTCATGGGAATGTCATTAACTGAGGGAAATATAAGAAAGCTTTTGAAGAAGAGCAGAGCTGGGGCTTACACAGGACCCGAAGAGCAGCCCCTGGCCCCAAGAAAGCTTTACTTGGAAAGGCAGAAGTTTCCCGACACACTCACAGGAATCTGGGTTTATTCTTTCCTGTGGATTCTATTGGTAGCCACATAGTGAATCTGGCCATTGAAAAAGGAATCCCAAAGAACTCTATGACTGCCACTGTTTAGAGAATTAGGTTTCCCAATTGCCATTTGACTTCATGACCTTCCCATCTCTACTAAACGATTTGTCTGTCCGCATGGATATTTACACATGAGTCTACCCCTACACACAGCTCTCTTGCCATCTTTTTCTCCCCTTTCCCACTCTCCTTCTCTTTTCCTCCCTCTCCCCAATCCATCTTTACTTCCCTTTCCCTTTGCCTACTTCCCTCTCTTCTCTTTTCCTCTATTTCTCCATTTCTCTCTCTCTTTCTTTACCTGTTTCTCTCTTACACTGATGACACTTAGGTATGTATGCCTATGTGTGTGCATATAAGGCCAAGTGACACCATGTATTTGTGGATGTGCATATGCATATATTCATACAAAATGCCATATGGCTCTAGAAGTGCCAAGATGCCAGCATTCCAACACACAGCCAATCAGAGAATCACAGTGTTGGAAGGCACATTAGAGTTCATTCAAGAAAACCCTTATCTAGAACATGCATGTCCTTTAGAACAGCACTACCAAGAGAGGTGCTTCCAGCCCCCACAGGAATGGCAGAAAACCTAAACATTCAATAGCTGACTCTCATGGATCAGGGAAGTGTAAGAGGGTGTGTAGGTTTGCAGTGGTGATTTCAATGGGGAGGGAACTTCAGATGTGGGGACTCCCTTTGACAATTGAGATCAGCACTTGCCTTGCACCTTCCAATTAAGAGTTTCCTGGGGCACTGAGAGGTTAAGGGACTGGACCATAGTAAAAAAAATACAGTGTATTTGAAAAAAATAGGACTTGAACTCAGAGCTTTGTGCTTCCAAAGCTAATCCTTATCAACTGTACTTCCAGTAGAGAGCGTGTATGTTATGTACATCTAGGTGTTTATGTACCACTGCATGTACATATATGAGTATGGTATAGGTTATATTACATGTTATGGATATTATAGAATTAATTTTGCATTTACAAACATGTAGAGATACATATGTGTTGTATAAGGATAATTACATGTGTGCATGTATGCATTGTATGTCAACCATATGGAGGAGCACACACAAAGGATTATCAATGAAAAATAATCTTTGGATGATTTTTTGGAGAATTTCCTCTCCTAAAATGACCTATGAAAGAGATGACATGGCATGATGGGCCTAGGCCTGGATTATCCCTCAGGAACTTGCTTGGAATTCTTGTCCCTTCACTTACCAGCTGTGTGACATAGCACAAGTGACTTCTTTCTTGACCTTCACTTCTTCACCTCTAAAATTTGGGGGTTAAATGAGATTTTACTACTATCTTTTGTTTCTGCATTACCTCCACATTGTTTTCTGTTCTTTGATATAGGGACATGCTGTTAGTCATTCTTATGTATTTTGTTTTTGGTCAGTCACCTCCTTGGGGTATATACCTCTCAACAGAATCTTGAGGTGAAAGGATATGGAAATTGTGGTCACTTTATTTGTGTAATTCCAAGTTGCTTTCCAAAATGGCTGTGCCAACCCAGGTCTGCCCCCAATGCATTACTGCGCTTGTCCTTCCACAACACCTTCAGTCCTGACCATTTCAAAGCCCAGATGATTTCCAAAGTCTGTTCCAGTGCTCACAGCCTAGGATTGTGATTCTATGACTTCCATACCATCTTCCAATTGGAAGGTTCCCTGATATTATGGAATATCTGCATATCCCAAGGAATTTGAACAAGCAGATAACATTTGGACAAAACTTTACAAAGGAGAACGAAACATAACTATGATTTATCTTTATCATCATCATTGTCATCAATGGTTTTCCTATGAACAATGATTCCTTTACCTTTCCTGAACATCGTCCTAGATATTTTTGTTCATAAAAATCTCAATTGTTGCTGTCTCACATTGACAGGATCTGAAATACAGCCTACTGAAGAATTCCTTCACTAATTGGAGGACATTATTGCTAAATAATTTTCACTGTGTAATGAAAAGGAATTGTTGATTGTGAATGAAACTTGTAGCCAAACTAGGAATAATGTGTTTGAGCAGATGCTTTTTGAACATGAATAAAATGGTGATTTACATTTTTTCAAAGTAGGTCAAGGACATAAAGGACGATGCAGCTAACTGGCCTGTGGAGAGGTAATTAGACTGATGGATTCAGTATGCCTTTCTATCTCCCCAGCAGCAACACTTAATATAGTAGGGAAATTGAGAAATATTTTCAAATTATAAATGCCTTCTTTTAGTTTGGGGAAAAATGAAGGAATGATCTCATGTTGATGGGCAGTTAGTGTTTCTTGGCCATTGATTTCAGCTTTCTTTCCTTCTGTATTGCAGTCACACTTTAGTAGTGCTAAGTACTTTATGCATCTTTGGGAGGTAATGGAAGATTTTCCACTATTTTTACTATGCAGCATAGATCTTATTCCAGTAAGTAACTTTGATTGAGTTTTAAACTTTATTGCATGAGTTCTCAAATATCATTCAGGTAGAACTCTAGTTTATCTTTAGAGAATCCAGGCTACTAACTGATTTTTTCAGTGAAAGTGGGTCCATTAATTAATCTGAAAAGCATTTATTAAATGTTCATGGTATACCAAACACTATTCTAGTTGCTGGGGGTACAAAGGCCAAAATCAAGCGGTATCTTCTTTCAAAGACCTCATATGATATTGGGGAGACTATATATATATGCGTGTGTGTGTGTAAGTATTTATGTGTGTGAATGTGTGTGCATACCAGCTATTTTTCCCACTGTCTGGACTATAGAAAATGGGAGTGAGGAGAGATCAGAATAGACTTTTGTAAGAGGTTATTCTCGAACTGTACTTTGAAGGAATCTGGAGACTCAAAAAAAAGGGAAAAGGAGAGCTGAGGAGAGAGAAAGAGAGAGAGAGAGAGAGAGAGAGAGAGAGAGAGAGAGATCATGTATCAGAGAATGAAGGTGAAGAGTAGACAAAGAGAAGATGGATAATTAAGAGAGTCAGAGAAATCCTTTCTGAAAAGGGGTGGAAAACTTAAATAAAAACAATCAGTGAAGGTTGCATAGAAAAGAAGGCAGAGTAAAGGAAGCACTATGACTGAATTCTCCCAATATTGTCCCTCACATAACTTTAAGATGATGTCTTAAAACAAATTCTGGACTGGTAGAGGCCACAAAAGGTGAAGGTCAGACTTTCTTCATTCTTACAATCTAAGACAACTTACAAGGGTGGAAGGAGAGATTTGTTACATGAGAGTAGGGGCTGACCCAGAGCCCGTGTGGATGCAACATCAGGGTAAGAGTTAGTGATGGTAATAACAGCAGTACCAGTAGTAATTCTGGGAGCTCTCAAGTCTGATGGTAAAGGGATCTGTCAAATGGTCAGAAAGAAATTTCAGGGTACCCTTGTGCTAGAACTGGGTACAGGACAGAACACTTGGAACTCCATTGCCTACACCCAGTTGTGGGTCATTATTCAAGGGCAGAAAGGAATACTCTTTGTCACAGGGCAGCAGGGCCCTTGGGGAAGAGTATCACTTGAAGTTGAAAGTGATCAGGGACCCTTCCTGGGTAAGGACGAAAACCCAGACCAGGAAGCATTAACCACATCTCTCCCTATGTATCACCACCTTGGAAGCACCAAAAACTTCTGAACCCCTACAACTAGCTCTGAAAGCAGCAGTGGAAAATAGTTGGAAACTTGGGACAGTGCCCCACCCCCTCCAGCACCAGGAACAGAGTACAGATGTAGCATAAAGTTCAAAGTCAAGAAGTATAATGGGAAAATGAGCAAACAACATCAACAAAAGAACATGACCATACAATTCTACTTATTGTGACAAGGAAGATCAAGATACAAATTTAGGAGTCAAAACAGTTGCATGCAAAGCCTCAAAGGAAAAAAGAAATGAATTATCATAAGTCCAACAAGAATTTTTGGAAGAGCTGGAAAAAAATTCGAAATCAAATCAGAGTTCTGGAGGAAAAATTGGGTGAAGAAATTAAAGTGATGCAGGAAAACTATGAAAAGAAAATGAACAATTCAGTTAAAGAGGTATAAAAAATACTGACAAAAATAATGCCTTAAAAAGATAAATTGACCAAATGGACAAAAAAAAAGAGAACAGAAGCTCACTAAAGAAAATAACTCCTCTAAAATTTGAATTGGGCAAGTGGAAGCTAATAACTTCTTTAAAAGTGTTTTATTTATTTATTTTTAGGTTTTAACATTCATTTCCACAAGATTTTGAATTACAAATTTTCTCCCCATCTTTTCCCTACCCCCACCCCACTACTGAATACCCCTTCCCCTAATCTGCTCTCTCTTATATCCTTTCCCATCACCCCTAACTTTCTTTTTTTTCCTAATGCTTTATTAACTTCTGGTTTACTTCATTCATTTCTGCCAGATTTTGGGTTGCAAATTTTCTTCCCGTTTTTCCCCTACCCACCTCCCCAAAATAGCAGTCCCCCAGCACATCCCCCCTCTTATTTCCCAATTACATGTAAAATAGTATAAATAATAGTATATATATATTTAAACATTTGGTTTTAAAACTTTAAATTCCAGATTATTCCCTTCCTTGCTTGTCACTCACCTTTACTGGGAAGATAAGCAATTCAATATAGGTTGTACATGTGTATTTAATGCAAAACATTACCATAGTCGATATATTATAGAAGACTGATTATATTTCCCTCCCTCCTGTCCCATCTCCCACATTATCTATTCTCTACTTTGGTCCTGCCTTTTTCAAGTGTGTGCTTCCAACTTCCCTCTCCCCAAGCCTGCCTTCCTTTCCATCATTCCCACTCTCATTCCCTTCTCTCTACTCTCCTGTAGGGTGAGATACCTATTTAGTGTGTATGTCATTCCCTCCCTGAGCCAAATTCAATGAGTAGAAGGTTGACTCATTCCCTTATGCCTTCCTCTTCTTCCCCTCCATTGTACTCATTTTCCCTTTGCCTATTCTATATGAGATAGTTTGCCCCATTCTGTCTCTCCCCATCTCCTCTCATTATATTCCTTTCTCACCTCTTAATTTGACCTTTTAAGTATTATCCCTTCCCATTAAATTGATCCTCTGCCCTCTATCTATGTATACCTGTAAACACATATATACACATTCACATATGTAATCATATGCCTACATACCCTCCAAAAAAGACTATGTACATATATGTGTGTGTGTGTTTCTATTCCCTTCAACTATTTTCATACTGAGAAAAGTTTTATCAGTTACAATTTTCATTTTTCCATGTAGGAATGTAAACAGTTAAACTTTGATAAGTTGCTTATGATTTCTTTTCCCTGTTTACCTTCTCATGCTTCTCTTGCTTCTTGTATCTGAATGTCAAATTTTCTACTCAACTATTTTTTTCTTCAAGAATACTTGAAAGTCCTCTATGACACTGAATGACCATATTTACCCCTGAAATATGATACCCAGTTTTGCTGGGTAGGTGATTCCTGCCATATCCTGTGTTATCCTGATTGTGTTTCCACAATATTCAAATTGTTTCTTCCTGGCTCTTTGTAATATTCTCTACTTGATCTGGGGATTCTGGAACCTGGCTACAATATTCCTAGGAGTTTTCTTTTTGGGATCTTTCTCAGGAGGTGATCAGTGGATTATTTCAACCTCTATTTTGCCTTCTGTTTCTAAAACATCAGGACAGTTTTCCTTGAGAATTTCTTGGAGGGTGATTTCTGGGTTCTTTCTTTGATCATGGCTTTCAACTAGTCCTAAAATTTTTAACTTATCTCTGCTGGATATATTTTCCAGGTCAGTGGTTTTTCCCATGAGATATTTCAAATTGCCTTCTATTCTTTCATTTGTTTGGATCTGTTTAACAGCATCTTGATTTCTCCTCAAGTCACTAGCTTCCCTTTGGTCCCTTCTAAATCTGAGGGAATGATTCTCCTCAGTGAGCTTTTGAGATTCTTTTTCCATCTGGCAAATTTAGCTTTTTAAAGCATTCCTCTCCTCATTGCCTTTTTGAGCGTCTTTTACCATTTGAGTTAGTCTGTTTTTAAAGTGTTATTTTCTTCAGTCACGCTTTTGACTCTCCTTTCATAATTTTCTTGCATCATTCTCATTTATCTTCTCAATTTTTCTTCCACTTCTCTTATCTGCTTCTTAAAGTACTCTATGGACTGTAACCAGTTGTATTTTCCTTGGAAACTTTTGGTGCAGGAGTTCTGACTTAACTGTCTTCCTCCTCTTCCATGCTTTGAGTTTTTTTTTTTTTTGTCCCCAAAATAGGACTCTAATGTTTGATTCTTCTGTCTGCTTTGTTTCCTTTGTCTGGTCATGTTGCCCCTCAGTCACTTGACCCCTGGGCTTTTTGACACAGTAAGACTCTGCAACCAGACAGGGGAGCTTCCGTCCCAAACTCTGGGGTTTTCTCAGCTGCCAGAGGTATTAGTTGGGTGCCCTCTCTGAGGCCTCCACACACACTGGCAAGCTGGACACACACCCCAGAACCTCCACCCTCTACTGCAATCCAGATCCAAGAAGGTTAAAGCAAGAGTGATTACCCCTCAGACTGGTGCTTGGTCCCCCTACAGTCTGCAGGTGAGGAGCTGAAACTGCAATGCAGCACCGGCAGTGCTCAGTGGATTCTTGCCCTGGGGGCAAAAGCCGAAGCTCCCCCAATTAATGGTCTCAAAGTCCACACTGCACTTACCTCTCACTTTGTCTTTCCATCTATGTGTTGATAATTCTGGAGATAGCCACAGCTGCTGGTGATCTAGAGTCCCTCCAGCTGGAGGCTGGTCAGGCCTGCCTGTAGGCCTGCCTGGCTGTCCTCAGCGGGAGTTTAGCTTCTCTGCGTCATTTTGTGGGTTCTGCAGCTCCAAAGTTTGTTTAGAGTACCCTTTTTACATGGATTGGGGAAGGTGGAAGCCTGAGCAGCAGGGAGGTCCTGCTACTACTGTGCCATCTATGACTCTGTCTTATTTGTACATAGCTGTTTGCATGCTGTCTCCCTATCACTTTGGGCTTCTTAAAAGCAGGGACTGTCTTGGCTTTTCCTTTGCAAACCTAGTGCTTAGCATAGTACCTGGCACATTTGTTTTACAGTAGTTCAGTCCTGTCTGATTCTGTGGTCCCATGGACCCTACTCTCCGTGGGATTTTCTTGGCAAAGATACTTCAATTGTTTCCCATTCCCTTCTCCAGTGGATCAAGACAAGCAAAAGCTAAATGATTTGCCCAGGGTCACATGGCTAGTAAGTATTCTGAGACTGGATTTGAACCCAGGCCTTCTTGACTACAGGCCCAAACACTGTATCTACTGAGCCCCCTACCTGCCTCTGCTTAGCACATAGTAGGCATTTAATGTTTCTTGCCTGACTACAAGACCCCTTTGAACCTCAATTTCCTTATCGATAAAATGGAAACAATAACACCTATAATCTCTACCTCACAGAGTTGTAGCATAGACCAATGAAATCATGCCATTAAAGAACTTTACAAGCTTCATAAAGCTATACAAATAAGAGCAAGTCTGGTCTAGTAGATACAGAGCTCTCTTCGGAATCAGAAATTCTTGGATTTCTGTCTCACCTCTAAAAGAACTTTTGGACTAAATTTGGAGTCAAGAAACCTGAACTCAAATATCAGCACTGTCACCTGGGTGATGTGGGGTAGGACACCTAACTTCTTCGGTCCCATTTCCTTATTTGTAAAATGAATGGGTTTAATTAGATGGTCTATGAGGTGCCTTCTAGTTCTAGAGGTACAGAGTGATGCTCTGACTGTTAACTTGGCTGTTACCCTAGGCAACTTTGTAAGACTAGAAATTACAAAGTATGTCCCAACCTCCTTTAGTAGTATGAGTTCAATTTACCATATAACTCCCTGCTCTGTCACTTCCCCACCTCCAGAGCTATATAATTGTCAATTATCATTATCATCACTGACCTTTCTTGAAATAAATCTAACCAAGGAATGATCAATATTCTCTATGCTCTGGGTTAAAAATGTGTTCAAAAGGAATTGTACCCTGCTCATCAGGTAATGGATGCTCACTTTACCTCTGAAATGCCCTGGAAGCTTCACCTACCTGAAAGAATGTTCCCTGAGGCATATTCAGTGCTCACCATCAGACCTACTCTCTCCCCCAAAGACAATTTAATAGTTCTTGGATGAAACCGCAGAGTACAATATTGGATACATCAACATTGATCTGCTCTCCTTTTCTCCCTCCATCAGCAATAATCTACTTTGGACAAATAGATGTTTTTTAACATTGTTCTCATTGACCAATCGTTTTATTGCTTAGAGCTATTCTTATGGTAGAAAGTAGTAAACATTATGGTTCCTGGCAAATTCTCAACCCCTATTCAATTAATCTTTCAATTCGCAGTCACTCTCCTTTACAGCAATGGCAGATGAGTACAGGAACCTATGTCAGTGTGGGAGGTAAGCAGGATAGAAAACTATATTTTCAAGTGTTTCTTTGATTTTTTTAAATCAACAAGCAACCTGTATGATATTGGAAAAGTTTTTATCCTCCTCCTCCTTCTCTTCCATTTTTATGTTCTCCTTCCATCTCCTCTTTTTCCTACTCTTTCCCCTTACTCTCCTTCCACTTCTCTCCCCCTTTTCTTTTTCTTCTTATCTACTTTTATGTAAGTAGCATTGTAAGTAGAAATTTAAGTAGGAATGACTAGGGTGTATGATACAAGCACATGGTGCTGGGAATTGGCATCGTATGGGGTGATTGGATGTGCATAAGGTTAAACTGGCTATCCGGTAGATCAAAAGTATAAAGGGAGGCAAGTGGTGCTAGAGCAGGGTGATGGGCTGGCAGAAAAGGGAGGGAAAGGGGGACTAGAGGTCATGAGGATGAATAATAGATTTAAGAGAAATGTGGGAGCAGGAGTGATTGGAAGTGTGAAGATGATAGACTTCTGGATCACAGAAATGAGCTGCCATTATCTCAATGCCTGTGCTGTAATGGACAGATAACCTCTGTTCCTTACAAAGTCATTGTGGAGTCACAAATATTTTGATGGTTTAGGAAATGAAAATTAAAATCCTGTCAACTGTTTCAGACATGAAAATTGGTACCTTTTTTCCCAAGGTGCTTTCCTAGAACTGACATCTCCATGGGGCTCTTTCAGTTCCTTATTAATGAATGAAAGAGAACCATCAACAATGTGCTTAGCACTGACAAAGCTGCCTTCAATTAGGTAGTCCAGCTCACAATGAATGGGCATCATAATTTACATATCCCAGAATTTATGGGCCCCTAAAAATCCTCTAAAGAAATGTCAAACCCAATTGATCTATAAAAAGAAATGAAATCCATATGTTAAATTGTTGAACTTGGAGTCAGAAACCTTGAGTTTCAATCCTAGCTGCACTTTAATGGAGAAAGTCACTTAATATCTCTACTCCTTAGTATTTTTTTCTGTATAATGGATTAATTGTATCTATACTTACTACTTCACAGGGTTCTTACTTCGAGACCTGAAAATGTCATAGTGTAACAAATAGTATTGGGAATAGGCCAGAGAGGTGACTCCCAGAGCCATGTGCTGGTTTCAGTCTCTCTGCTGACTCTCTATCTTGGCTATGTCCACTAACTGTGGATATCCCTCAAAGCTCTCTCCTCAGCCCTCCTGTCTTCTCTTTGTACACAAGAAGCATTCAATGTTTTTTGTTTGTTTGTTTATTTCTTCATAGACTCTTTTGGAAGTATGGTGAAGCCTAGGGACTCTTCAGGGGAAAAGAAAGACTTTGAATGCATAAAATAAAATATGTAGGATTATAAGGAAACCAATTATATGAAAATATAATTATTTATATTTTACATATATAAATATATATATATATGATAATATGGTAACACATGTGCCTAATTTGTCAATTAAATAACAAAGTAATACATTGAAATATTGGAAAATTAAGATAAATTATATTTTTAAGGACATCAGTGAATAGGTTGTTTTTTCCCATTTTGAAAAAATTAAATTTATTTTTAGTTTTCAACATTCATTTCCACAAGATTTTGAGTTACACTTTTTTCTCCCCATCTTTCCCCTACCTACCACCCCAAAATAGCAAGCCTACTGAATACCCATTCCCCCAATCTGTTCTCTCTTATATCCTCCCCCATTTCCCCCCCAACTTTCCAGTAGAGCAAGATGGGTTTCTATACCCCAGTACTTATATATCTTATTTCTCAGTTGCATGTAAAAAAAAAAAAACTTTTTAAACATTTGTTTTTCAAACTTTGAGTTCCAGATATTTTCCCTTCTTTCCTCCTCATCCACCGCCACTGGGAAGATAAGCAATTCAATATGGGTTGTACATTTGTAGTTACCCAAATCATTTACATAGTAGTTATATTGTAAAAGGCTAACTATATTTCCCTCCATCCTATCTCCCTGCCACTTATTCTCTTTTCTCCTTTGACCGTATCCCTTTTCAAAACTGTTTACTTCTAATTACCCTCTCCCCCAATCTGCCCTCCCTTCTATCATCCCCCCTCTTATCCCCTACACCCCCATTTTTCTATAGGGTAAGACACCCAATTGCGTGTGTATGTTATCCCCTCCTTAAGCCAAATTCAATGAGAATCAGGTTGTCCCATTCCATTTCACCTTCCTACTCTTCCCTCCCTTGTAAAAGTTTTCTCTTGCCTCTTTTATATGAAATAATTTACCCTAATCTTTCTCTCCCTTTCTCCTTCTCCCAATAAATTCACCTGTCACATCTTAATTTTATTTTTTAGATATTATCCCTTCATATTCAACTCATCCTGTGCCCCCTACGTATACATGAACATACATATGTCCACACTCCCATACATATTTATATACACATACAACCTCCTAAACATACACATATATATTTATCTATACATATATATATATACATATACATATATATGTACATATTCCCTTCAACTATCTTATTATACTGAAAAAAGTCTTATGAGTTACAATTATTGTTTTTCCATGTAGGCATGTAAATAGGTCAACTTTAATAAGTTGCTTATGATTTATTTTTCCTGTTTATCTTCTCATGTTTCCCTTGCTTCTTTTATTTGGAAGTTAGATTTTCTGTTCATCTCTGGCTTTTTCATCAAGAATGCTCGAAAATGGGGTGGAGTCATGATGGCAGAGTGGAAACAGAACTTCCATGGTACTCTGGCTTCCACCTCCCCCAATACATGTAAAAGGGGACTCTGATCAAACTTTGGAGCTACAGAACCCACAAAGTGACACAAAGAAGCTAACCTCCCGCTGAGGACAGCCTGTCAGGCCTGCAGCAATCAGCCAACACATCGCTCTGAGAGCCGAGCTGAGCTCCACTCCAAGGTTTTAGCCCCAGGGTGGGCCTGACCAACCACCGGCCTGAAGGACTCCAGATCTCCAGCAGCTGTGGACATTTCCAGAATTATCAACACATAGATGTGAAGGACAAAGTGAGAGGTTAGTGTAGTGTGGAATTTGGGATCCAATAGTTGGGAGTGTGTCAGCCTCTTCCCCCGGGGCACGAAGCTCCTGAGGAGCTGTGGCCATGAAGCCATACCCATATGGCAACTTCAACTCCTGGCCTACAGAGTGTACGGGGACCAAGAGACCAGTCTGAAGGGGTTATTGCTCTTGCTTTAGCCTACTTGTATCTGGATTGTGGTCTAGGGTGGAGGTCCTGGGGTGTGTGACCAGCTTACCAGAGAGTGTGGAGGCTTCAAAGAGGGCACCCAACTAATGCCTTTGGTAGCTGAGAAAACCTCAGAGTTTGGTATGAAGCTCCCCTTTCTGGTATCAGAGTCCTACTGTGACAAAAAGCCCAAAAGTCAAGTAATTGAGTGGCAAAATGAGCAGGCAAAGAAAGCAAATAAAGCAAAGCAATCCAACATTAGACTTCTATATTGGGGACAAAAAGGATCAAAGCATGGAACAGGAGGAAGACAGTGAAGTCAGAATTCCTGCACTAAAAGGTTCCAAGAAAAATATGAACTGGTTACAGGCCATAGAGGACCTTAAGAAGAAGATAAGAGAAGTGGAGGAAAAATTGGGAAGAGAAAAGAGAACAATGCAAGAAAATTGTGAAAGGAGAGTCAACAGCCTGACTGAGGAAAATCACACCTTAAAAAGAGACTAACTCAATGGCAAAAGAGCCTTAAAAAGGCAATGAGGAGAAGAATGCCTTAAAAAGCCAAATTTGCCAGGTGGAAAAAGAATCTCAAAAGCTCACTGAAGAGAATCATTCTTTCAGAATTAAATTGGAGCAAATGGAAGCTAGTGACTTTATGAGAAATCAAAATGCTATTAAACAGATCCAACAAATGAAAGAATAGAAGGCAATGTGAAATATCTCATTGGAAAAACCACTGACCTGGAAAAAAATCCAGGAGAGATAATTAAAAATTATTGGACTACCTGAATTTTGGGGTGGTGGGTAGGGGAAAAGTAGGGGAAAAATTTATAACTCAAAGTCTGGTGGAAATGAATGATATAAATCAGAAGTTAATAAAGCATTTGGAAAAAAGAATGCTTGAAAACCCTCTATTTCATTGAATTACCATATTTTTCCCTGTACCATTATACTCAGTTTTGCTGGCCAGGTGATTCTTGGTTTTAGTCCTAGTTCCTTTGACCTAAGGAATGTATATTCCAAGCCTTTTGATCCCTTAATGTAGAAGCTGCTAGGTCTTGTGTTATCCTGATTGTGTTTCCACAGTACTCAAAATGTTTCTTCCTGATTGCTTGCAGTGTTTTCTCCTTGACCTGGCAAGTCTGGAATTTAGCTATAATATTGCTAGGAGTTTTCTTTTTGGGATCTTTTTCAAGAGGCCATTGGTGAATTCTTTCACTTCCTATTTTGCCCTCTAGTTCTAGAATGTCAGGGAAATGTTGCTTGAGAATTTCTTGAAAGATGGTGTCTAGACTCTTTTTTTGATCGTGACTTTCACTTAGATCAATAATTTTTAACTTGTCTCTGCTGGATCTATTTTCCAGGTCAGTGGTTTTTCCAATGAGATATTTCACATTGCCTTCTATTTTTTTCATTTGTTTGCATCTGTTTTCTAATATCTTGATTTCCCATAAAGTCATTAGCTTCCAATTCCTCCAATCTAATTTTGAAGGAGTTATTCTTTTGAGTGAGTTTTTTACATTCCTTTTCTGCCTGGCAAATTTGGCTTTTTAAAGCATTCTTCTCTTCATGGATTTTTGGGCCTCTTTTGCCATTTGAGTTAGTCTATTTTTTGAGGTGTTATTTTCTTAAGTGTATTTTTGGGTCTCCTTTAGTAGGCTATTGACTCACTTTTCATGATTATCTTGCATCATTCTCATTTCTCTTCCCAGTTTTTCCTCCACTTCTCTTACTTGATTTTCAAAATCCTTCTTGAGCACTTCCATGGCCTGTAACTTCACTGTCTTCCTCCCACTCCATGCCTTGATCCTTTTTGTCCCCTCAAAAAGATTCTATGGAATGTTTGTGCTTCCATTCCTTGCTCATATCACCAGCCAATTACTTGACTTCTGAGCTCTTTTCCACAGTAGAACTCTGCTTCTAGAAGGGAGAGAGCTATGTCCCAAATCACTGGGGGTTTTGCAACTGCCAGAGCTATTAGTATAGCACCATTTCTACAGCCCCCACAAACTCTAGTTCAGTGGTCAAAAACCCCAGGACCACCACCCAAAACTGCAATACAGATCTAAGAAAGTGAAAGCAAGAGCAATGAATGGTCACTTGGTCCCCCTACGATCTGCTGGCCAGGAGCTCCTGAAACACCCAGGCTGCAGCCGCTGGAGTCACCCACCTCTACAACTTCTGGCCCAGGGGGCAGATTGGCTGGACAGTGCTCTTTATTTTTCCCCCCTCCCCCCATTACAGCAGAGTTTCCCACTGACCTTTTACTTTGTGTTTGGTGTTTATATGTTCAGAAGTCTGGAACCCATCACAGCTTCTGATGATTCAATCTCCTGAAGTTTTCTCTGGTAGCTGCTGGTTGGGGCCACCCTGGGGCTGGAACTGTGCGGCTCATGCGGGACTAAGCTCATCTCCCAGCTTGGTATGATAAACCCTTCCTGTCTGCCTGCTGTGCTTCCTTCAGTGGGAGATTTGTTTCTTTCTGTCACTTTGTGGGTTCTATAACTCTAAAGTTAGTTTGGGGTCATTTTTTACATGTATTGGAAATGATTGGAGTGGGAGCCCAAGCCAAGTTTATGCTTCTATTCCACCATCTTAGCTCCGACCCCAATAGGTTGTTTCTTGCTTAGCTTGGATAAGAACACTAAACATGGGAGAGAGGGCCCTTTGAATATGCAATATGCTTGTCATATCCAATTGTGTTTCAACTGTAATATGGTATGAAGATATCCCTAATTTTGATTCATGATAGTCATGATGCAGTTGCTATTACTGTAGTTTGTTGCCTACATTCAGAATTGGAGGACATACTAAATTTCAGTTTGAGGTAAGTGAAAATTAAGATGTCATTTTCCTATCCAAGTTCACAGAACCTTTCCAATCCATCCATGGACCCATGAACCACATATTAATGACTCCTCTCTGCCATCAAAGTTGATCAGCTATGCTAGATTCACTTTTCATATCTCTGAAGTTGTTTCCATGAGCTATGTATTTGGTCTTAGCCTTTCTGTCAAGCTCTAGCCCTGCATCACTGATTACCATCTGGATGTCTTGAATTGAATCTGCCATAAACGATCTCAAATTAAACATTCCCCAGACAGAACTCATTATCTTTCCAGTAAAACCCTCCTCTTTTTGAACTTTCTTAACACCATTAATGAGACAAGCATCCCCCCAGTTACCCCAGATCCCATCTTTGGTGTTATCCTTGAGTCCTCACTGACATTCACCCTTCATACCCAGTGTCTTGCCAAATCTTTCTGTATCTACAGTTATATCTCGTAAATGTTTCATTTTCTTCCCGCTATGAGCCATTCTCCTTTGAACTGACTTCACCAGCTCTCCCTGAACCTATAGCCATAGGCTTGTACTTAATCTCCATCCTCAAGTTTTTCCCACTCCAAGTCATCTTCCTCTAAATGGTCAAACTGATCCTCTTAAAGTTTAGAGCTTATCATGTCACCTCCATTCAATAAACTCTAGTAGCTTCTTTGGAATTTCAGATTCAAATATAAAATCCAATGTTTGGAAATTAAAGCCCTTCTTAACCTGGCCCTTCCTTACCTTTTGAGTCTTTTTTCATAACTTTCTTCCCTCTACATACCTCCTTTCCAGTCCAGACACACTAGCCTGCCCACTCTTAATCAAACATGGCACACCACCTTCCAGGCCTATGGCTTCTCACATATATTGGCCTGGCTTTGCATTCTCATTGCTTATCCTAGGAACTAGCTCATAGCAGTGGCTTCATAAACCCTTACTGACTGACTGAATTACTCACTGCTGCCTTAGATAAGATGGAGGGAGAAAGATTTGCTATTCCTGAAGAAGTCATGAACTTCTGGGATTTTGAGGGGTTCTTCCTCGTCTACTAGACCAAAGAGATATCATCACATAAGGAGATGGGGGAAAGACTTGGAGAGGCCTGTGGGAAAGAGTTAAATTTGAGAAGCAGTGACAGAGAATGGCTTAATTTCTCTGTTCTCCAGTGGTGGTAGTAGTGATGGTGCTGGCAGCAGAGAATGAAAGTCACCTTTCACAGCAGCAGAACCAAAGGCAGTGGTGCAATGGCCAGTGGCTGAGATGTAGTTACCCCTGCCAAACTCATGAAGAAATGTACCGAAAACAAAGGAAGGCAACCTGGGAGTTGTGAAGCCTGGCTGTTGGTGTTAGGCTTATTGGAGTTGTCAGAGCAGAGACTTGGGGAAGGGAGGGATCAAAAATAGAGGAACTGACTATCCTCATCTCCTCCCCTCTGACCAGCCCTCCTTCATTCTGGTGCTTTTGTTATCGATCAGTCATTTCAGTCATGCCCAACTTTTGATGACACCATTTGGGGTTTTCTTGGCAAAGTTACTGGATTTTGCCATTTTCTACTCCAGCTCATTATACATATGAGGAAACTAAGGCAAACAGGATGAAATGACTTGTCCAGGGTCACACAGCTATTGTCTGAGGCTAGGTTTGAACTCAAGTCTTGCTGACTCCAGGCCAGGTGCTCTATCCACTGTGCCACATAGCTGCCCTGGGTGCAACTGTCACCAATTGGTGAGCTCATCTTTTACTCTTTAAAAAAATAATAAAAATGATAATTTTACCTAAACTAACTTATATATTCAAAGCCATCCCAATAAAATTACAAATTTTGCTGGAATAGAAGATTCATTTGGAAGAACCAAAAGTCAAGAATATCAAAGGAACTAATGAAAAAAGTGTGAAGGGAGGAAGTTTAGCAGTATCAGATCTTAAATTATATTATAAGGCAGTCATTATCAAAACTATCTAGTACTGGCTAAGAAATGAAAAGGGAGATAAATGGAACAGAGTAGACATAGAATTTACAGCCACAAATAAACACCAAAACCTTGTTTTTGATAAGTGTAAAGGCAAGATTTGGGAATAAGAATGCATTATTTGGTAAAAAAAAAATTGTTAGAAAAAGTAGAAAATTGTATGGTGGAAACTGAGCATGGAGCAATATCTTACACCATTTATCAAGGTAAGGTCACAATGGATTCATGACCTAGATACAAAGAGGGACATTAGGAGGAAATCTGAAGAACAAGAAACATTATTTTTCAGACTTAGGGGAAGGCAAACAATTTATGAATAAACAAGAGAAAGAGAGCAAAGTTAGGTGTCAAATGGATAATTTTGATTACATTAAATAATAAAAAAGTTTGCACAAGTAAAACAAATGTAGCCAAGGTTAGAAGAAAAGCAGAAAATTGGGGGAAAATATTGGAGACAATTTCTCAGGTAAAGGTCCCATATCTCCAATATGTAAGTGACTTTGTCAAATCTGTAAGAATGCAAGTCATTCCACAATTGATAAATGGCTAAACTATATGAACAGGCAGTTTTCCAATGAAGAAATCAAAACAATTTATAATCATATGAAAAAATGCTCTAAATTATTATTGATTAGAGAAATGCTTTACTCTTTTATTTCTAGCCAGCCTATTCATATTTCCCTTATATATTTGCGGTGCAGACCACAAATGTACATGAAACAATGACATTTCCCCCCTTAGAATAAAGAGGCTGGGTTTAATAGTGGATTCGCTGGCAGGCCCCCCAAAGGGCTTTGGGAAGGAGAGCAAAAGGAAAGGGTCTGACTTCAGTTTTAATGCTATCCTAACTGTCTAAACCTTGCTATACAGTGATTGTTAAAAGGTCAACATGAGCCATTGTCATTAAAATTATTTTAAATAGCCATAGCTTCTATTTAAAAAGTTAATTTTCATATCTTTAAAAAAACATTTTCCCCACATTTTTGCCATATTTTTCTCTCCCCCTCCCAGACAGTCATACCTTAAAATAAAGAATCATTTAGAGAAGAAAAGAAAGAAAATACTCAGCAAAATCAGTCAATAGATCAAATAGCCATTAATGGCTTGTTTCAGAATTGTTGGCCCTTATCTGTGCAATGGGCTCAGGGTGGAGGGAATAATTTCTCCTGCCCCTTCTTTGACTTATTTGAGATAATAATAAAGAGAAAGATAAAATAAAGATAATAAATAATTAAGATGAATAATGATACTCATGTTTATTATTCCATAACATTCAGTTCGAATGAATTTTTGGGTGAAGTTTTGCCAGTGTTGTGACAGTCAATATGTCTGCCATTTTCTTTGCTCTGCTTATGTCCCTTTGCATTCATTAATTCAGGCCTTTCTATGTTTCTGTGTATTTTTTTGTGTCCTTAATTTCTTACAGTATAGTAATCTCATTTTCATATCTATAGTTCATTCAACCATTCCCTCCAGATGGGCATTTACTTTGTTTCTGGCTCTTTAACCTCACAAAAGTTCTAGTTTTCTTTGGAATTTCTTTGGAATGTTATGTTCTTTACATTAAATGTACAAAGAAGACTCATGACTGAGTGTTCCCTGATTCTTGACCAATCATAGAACTTGTTGACCAAAAAAATGCTATTGTTCTTTCATCTTAAATGACTTTGGGCACTGGGGTTGGAGGTGGGGGTGGGGTGGTGTTAGGGGGAGGTAGAATTTGGGATGTGTGCCCATCATGTGCAAATTAAAAGTCCAGTATTCAGAATTGTTTCATGCTTGTTAATGAGTTTAGTGGAATCTCTTATCTTGGATTTAGAAATTGTTTTTGTTAACTATAATTAACTAGTGTTGCATTGTTTCTTTGGACAAAGTAATGAGATTGCTTTTTACATGTGGCTTGACTCATGGGGGTCACTGCTACATGGTGTGGGATACTGTCTAGTCAGTTTTCTTGGGGTTATTTTTATCTGAATACTACTTCTGAGCATTTAAGCTAAAACATCAGTTTAGTTTCATCCCTGAAAGTAGGAATTGTGGGCCTTGAATATTGTCCACAAATCATGTGGGTTTTTTTAAAAATATAAGCTGAAATGTGTCTTGAATACCCCAGGGAAATTCACTACATAACCAATGAATGATTAATGCAATAAATCATTGTTGTCTAATTTGATTTTTGCTTAATCTGATCTTTAAACAGATTAAGATTATAAAAGTTTGGTTAAGTCCAGCCTTTGAACATGTCCAGAATGCTCAGGTGATGCATTATCCATGTGGATTGCACCATGCAGAGAAATGGTTTCCAGATTGCTTATGATGTGAAGAAGTTGAGCTTTTTGACGCTACTGAGCTGGGACTGTCACTAAATGAGTAGGTGTTAACTCTTTCATTCTTGGTTTTGAGTTCACTTGAGAAATGTTTCAAGCTTCTAGGGAGAGAGACAGAAACACAAAGAGAGACAGAAACAAAGACATGTGGAGAGAGATACACAGAGACACGCAGAGAAACAGAGAGACACAAAAACAGAGAGAGAAAGAGACAGAGGGACAGAGAACTACAGAGACAGACAGAGAAACAGAAAGACAGGGAAAGATACAGAGAGAGAGAGAGAGAGAGAGAGAGAGAGAGAGAGAGAGAG
>NW_027186383.1:2540631-2619299 GCF_028583685.1 Petaurus breviceps papuanus
AGAGACAGAGACAGAGAGAGACAGAGAGACAGAGAGAGAGGGAGAGAAGCAGGCTTTAAGCCACCACCATGTGACTTGTGAGAACATGTCCTCACTGTTTTGGAATCTGGTCATCATTGTATTTGCTCTCTTTGGGGTGGGAGATAATGGAGATATGGGGAGAAAATTTTAAACTCAAAATCTTATGGAAATTAATGTTGAAAACTAAACATAAACAATAATTTAAAATAATCTTCCTTAAAAAAAGAACATATAGGTTCTTTTCCTTTCCCCCCAATGATATTTGCAAATAGACCTAGAAATAATATTGCCAGGTCACAGGGTAGAGGCAGTTTAATATCTCTGTAGGAAATATTCTAGTTCACTCTCCAAAATGGTTGGATGAGTTCACAGTTCCATCAACAATAAATTTGTGTCTCCTTTCTCCCACATCCCTTCCAACATTTGTTGCTTTACTTTTCAATCATTTTAGCTGATCTTGTAGGTATAAAATGATAACTCAAGGTTGTTTTAATTGGCATTTCTGTAATCATTAATTATTTTGAGCATTTTCTCATATGACTACAGACTTTTGATTTCATTATTGAAAAACAAATATTTGTTCATATCCTTTACTATTTATCAACTGAGGAATGCCTCATATTCTTATAGATTCTAAGTTCTTTATATACTTGAGATATGAAACGTTTACTGAGAAACTGTCTATACAGTTCCCCTCCCCCCCAATTTTCTGCATTCTTTGTGATCTTGACTATATTTGTTTTATTTGTACAAAAGCTTTTTTATTTAATGTAATTGAAATGATCAATTTTATACCTCACTCTGTTCTCTATACCTTGTTTGTTCATAAATTGTTTGCCTACCCATAAGTCTGATAAATAGTAATTCCATCTTCTTCAATTTTTCTTGTAACATCTCTCTTTATATCTATATCCTATATGCATTTTGACCTTATCTTAGTAAATGGTGTCAGATGTTGGTCTATGACCAATTTCTGCCAGACTGCTTTTTAGTGTAAGCAACAATATTTACCAAATAATGAATTCTTATCCCCAAATCTTAAATCTACAAACTTCTACAATTTCTGGACATGCTAACGGTAGTAGCATTTCTGTTTTCCAATGAAATCATAAGAGATAATGTAGCATTATTCAAGTTGGACTGATCTGTCTGGGGGAAGACAGGGCAATTTGGGTTAAGTGACTTGCCCAAGGACACATGGCTAGTAAGTGTTAAATGTCTGCGGCTGGGATTTGAACTCAGGTCTTCCTGACTCCAGGGTCAATGCTCTATTCACTGCACCACCTAGCCACCCATGTACTTCTGTCCTAAATTACTAAACAGTGGGAAACAGATCTATTCCAGACCATTCTGAACCCCCAAAGCATCTGCACAATGTGAGCTTTATAGAAGATACTTAACAAGTGCTTGATATTTTGACGTCAAGGTATATCAGCAATGCCATATTCACAATGCCTATAGAGATTACAAATATGCTGATATAATTATCCATCACAAAATACATCAGGTTTGCCATTTGGGGAAATAAACTAGAAAATTTATTAAGATACCAAAAGACTGAGTCCCAAAACCAGAAAGTGAAAGCCATCAGAGTAGTTATGATATTGGCACAGGTAGATAAAGTAGAAAGCACCCACATTTTCAAGCCTTTAAAACAGAACAGGCTACCTCAGGCAAAGGTCCTCCTCTCCCCACTCACAGCAACCACCCAGCGTCCAGGAAGTGCGCTCCCAGCAGCTCCGGCCCCTGGCAGTCCTCAGCAGGAGTCCTTAGCAGAAAGTCCTGCTCCCAGCAGCTCCGGCCCCTGGCAGTGCTCAGCAGGGGTCCCAACTAAAAAAAAAAAAAAGGCAACCGCCGCCAACTGCCAACCGCAGGACCGTTAGCTCGGCTTTTCACTTTCTCTTGCTCTGCTATGTCAGCACGTCCATGGGGCATGGGAGATCTTTAAATCCCATAACCCTTACACAAGGTAAACCTGATGTCATCTCATCTTCCCTGCCTCAGGGAACATTCTTTCCCTGCTGTACTCTATAATCCCATCAAACTGGTCTTCTGAGAGAAATGATTATTAATAACCAGTAATTTGGGAAGATGCAGAGTTTTTATAAGTCCTGATTTTTAAAAGTTCAATCTCTTGAAGGACATTGCTGATAATGAGTTTGGACTTTCTTGTTCAGACTCTACCCACATGGAGTAAACATTGTGTTCTGCTCACTCTTGGGCAGGGCATAAATTCTTTGAATAAATTTCCCCAGATTGCAGGTGATCTGAGTATATAGTTTCTCTGTCCAATAATGACATGATGTCACTCTCCATCCATCGTTGTAACATTCTTTCTTAATAAATTGGAGTTGATTGCTATTCTTCTTCCAAAAGAACATATTAGTTCTGAGCCTGCAGTCATGATTGTCTTTGCTCTGAGAGAGATGTGCTGACTTTATTAATAAAATGATTAAATTACCCAGAAACTATGTCTCTTGAACCATTTTAATCACCATCCTTTTCTCTCTGTTTCTCAGAAATAATACTCTTTTGCACCTCTTCACTTTTTGCACTGGCCACTCCCCATGCCTGGAACAAACTCCTTCCTTTCTTATTCCTCATAGAATCCCTCTCTTTTTTCAAGATGAAGGTCAAGAGCCACCTTCTATATGAAGTCTTATTTAAATTTACAAAGCCTTGAAGCCTCCCTCCACCTTTTGTGTTTTACTTACATTTATTGTCTTCTATTGATTTTGTAAACATTTGTATGTGAACTCATTGTCTCCCTTTAGAAAACAAATTCCTTGAGAGTAGGGCTTGTTTCATTCTTTCTATCTCCAGCTCATAGCATAGTGTCTGCAAGGAATGCAGTAGATGTTTAAAAATAAATGTCTATTGATTGAATAATCAAATCAAGGCAAGAAGAAAAGACTAAAAATATGAAAGCTAAAGGCCCGAAACATTAAGAAAATGATTTTTCCCTAAACCTCACCCTTGGGTGTGGAATAAAAAAGGCTTGGATTCCATTTCAATTTGGAACAGAGATCTGATGTTGACTTTTGTTGTTGTCCAGCTGTGTCCAATTCTACATACCCTATTTGGAGTTTTCTTAGCAAAGATGCTGGAGTGGTTTTCCATTTTCTTCTCCAGCACATTTTACACATGAGAAAACTGAGGCAGACCCTGTTAAGTGATTTGCCCAGGGTCACACAACTAGTAAATATCCGAAGTCAGATTTGAATTCAGGAAGATGAGTCTTCCTGACTCCAGCCCTAATACTCTACCCACCGAGTCACTTACCTGGTAAAATGCCTGTTTTACCATATGCTTATTATTTCTATGAAAATCAAATTCAATTCTCAAATCCCATTTCACTTGCTCTCTTCCTATTTAAGTTCTATTAGCCAGAATAATTATATGTGAATAAATAGATTGTGATAACACAGGAGTAACACTATTATGAACACTGGGGCTGTTGATCAGGCAGATGCCCATAGATGAGTAATAAATGAAATCACATGCTTATATTTCTTTTGTCTCATTACTCAGATTTTTTTTTTGAAATGGAGGCAATAAAGCTCCAAAGACAATAAAACAGGGAAACTATTATAAAAGAAAATTACCTTATCAGATCAATCCCAAAGGTAATGACACTTAGGATAGTGTATCAGCTTTTCTCTTTCTGCTTTGAAAAAAATCTTTTTAATCTTAAGTAAGCTGAATTTATGTGGCTTATTTCAGGCAATCTACAAACATTTATTTCTCATTATATGTCCTGGGGCAAACAGCCTTTGTCCTCAAGGAGCTTACATCTTAATTGAGGAAGCATTGGCTTGAAAATGACAAATCTGGCTTCTCATCACAGAATAAAGTTAGCCCTGGATTCATGATATCATTTATTCAGAAATGAGAGAGACTTCAGCTGTTATCTGGTGCCACTCCATCCTTTTACAAATGAAGAAGCTGAAGTCCCCTGCCCCAGTTCACACTGATAGTGTGTCAGCAGCAGAGGAAGGATTTACCCTTGTGTATTCTGCCTGGACTCTTCTCATTTTCTTTCCTCCAGAAGGCAGTACAAAGAGGCCACCCCATAGAGTGCAGGGTGTGACAATTTCTACTAGAATGGAAAGGCTTCATGCACAGATTGAGAGCTGACCTGCTGACTATTGCCTGAAGACCAACCTAGTTGGATTCAAAGAAGTTCATCAACTGGTTGGCCATGAGGGGCATGGGGTAATGGGAAATGTGGGTGTATTTTGTGTCCATGGCAGCTCATGAATATGGGATGCTAATGCTTGTCATCTCCATCAGTAGAGGGACTACAATGAAATCACGGGTCCCTGATGTATTGTAGTTTTGAGTGCTGTGTGCAACTCATTCAGAAATGCTTTTTTTGGAAGGCAATTAGGTTAAGTGACTTGCCCAAGGTCACATGGCTATATTTTGTGTTAAGTATCTGAGGTAAAATTTGAACTCAGGTCCTCCTGACTCCAGGGCCAGTGCTCTATTCACTCTACCACCTAGCTGCCCCAAGAAATGTTCTTTAAAAAATAGGACAGCTAGGTGATGCAGTAAATAGAGCACTGGCCCTAGAGTCAGGAGGACCTGAGTTCAAATTTGGCCTAAGGCATTTGACATTTACAAGCTACATGACCTTGAGCAAGTCACTTAACCCCAAATGCCTTGCCTTCCCCCCTCAAAAAAATCAGCCTCAACCAGTGCCCATAAATCATCTACACATTAATATTCAAAACCACTGCCACTGAGATTTCTGTCTCAATCTAATTATAGAAATAGGGACTTGACCTTCAGTTTCCTTGGAAACAGGAACTCCCAGGGGAGGAAACTCCTTCTATCAATATAGGTTGGGATCTTATGACTTTTAAAATTGCCTGAGGGCAAAGAGAAGAAACGACTTGCTCAGAGTCACATGGGTGATGTAGACCTTAAAGACAATTCTTTCTGGTACTACAGACAGCTCTGTGCCCACTGATTCCACTGTTTGTGTTTCTAGTACACCCAACTGAATTATTTGTTATTATCCATAGTGATACTGAGAGTAATTATGATGGCACTGACACATCATAGGTGTGTGACTGGGAGGGATCACCTAGCCTCAGTGGCTGGTGGAGCAAGAATTGATTGGCATGGATAGAAGACATTTCCTACACACTGAAATTCCAAATGTGGACCAAGTATCTCAACATCTCTACAACCAGAGAGCAATGCCTAGTTTGCACTTTAGTTTTTAACATTTCTTGAGTCCTTGGTGGCAGCACCTGCCCTGTTTACACAGGATTATCCCTGTAGACCTGGGAAAGAGCTAGCACCACTCTCATATAGGAAAAGAAGACTCTAAAGCCCAGAGTGGTGGAATGATTTGCCAGACTTTGGCAGTTCATGATAACAGAAACAGAATTTGAATCCTGGACCTCTGTCATCATCAAGTATTCTGTATGTTATGCCCCTTTGCCTTTTCACTGATCCCTCCTCCCCAAGGACTTAGTTGGGAGAGTCATACTAAGAACCATTACATTTGTCTTTCACATTCCAAACCAAGGCTAAATCATAGCTTGTGAGCTTTCAACATCACCCCTATGTCTTTACCATCTCCTTCCTCTCAGCCAGAAGCCAAAGTTCTAGACTCTGCTAAAGAATCACAAGCAAATCCTTAAAAAGTCTCCCTGATTCCAGCAGCATAGGGAGGGCCCAGTAACACTTCCCCAACTAATGCAGGTTCTAATGCATGTTACCAATGCATGTAACTAATGCATATTAATGCAACCATTTTGGAAACTTCTGATCTTGACTTTTTAGTGTTTGGTATAAATACTCACATAGAAAATTTAACAATTGGTCCTGTGAGCTGGATCCAGGGCAGACCTAATTGCAGTTCATGAAGATCAAGCCTTTAAATCAGGTTCTTCCTTTGCACATGAGAAGCCTGGGAAGTATATGCCTATAGAGAAATTGGCCTCTGCTCTCCCGCATCACATTCTTCCCTCTCAGGTGTAATTACTGACAAGTTTTCTACTCTAAAAATAATAGTCAACATTTACATAGTCTGGGGTTTCTCAGAGTCGCAGAAACTTTGAATACTGACAGTGTACTTTTTTTTCTTTATTAATTTGTTTGTTTACTTTCAGTTCACAAGATTCAGTTCCATAATTCCTTGAGTTTCAAATTTTCTCTCCCTCCCTCCATTCCTCCCCCCCTCCATGATGGAATACAATCAGGTATAGAATCTGCAAATACTTTCACATTAGACATTAGTCAGGTTATAAAGAAGGATTGTTTCAGGTGGAATGAACAATGGGAAAGAGGAAACAAAACCAAAAAAAAAAAGATCAAGTATTTTCCTTCAATCTGGATTCAAACTCTCTCCATCATGAGACTTTTAGGGTTGACTTATAACCCTGAATTGCTGAGAACAGTCCAGTCTATCAAAGTTGGTTGTCAAACATACGTTATGTCTGTAATTGTGTACAAATTTTTCCTGGTTCTACTCTTCTCACTCAGCATCAGTTCTTTTAAGCCTCTCCAGGTAAACATGAAATCCATCTGCTCCTCATTTCTTATAGCACAAGAGTATTCCATTACATTCATATACCACAACTTGTTCAGCCATTCCCTAATTGATGGGCACCCCCTTAATTTCCAATTCTTTACCATCACAAAAAGAGCTGCTATAAATATTTTTGTACATATGGGTCTTCCTCCTACTTCTATGATCTCTTTGGAATACAACCCTAGAATTGCTGGGTCAAATGGTATACACTTATTTATAGACCTTTGGGCATAATTTCAGATTACTCTCCAGAATGATAGGATCAGTTCACAACTCCACCAGCAATGCATTAGTGTTCCAATGTGTCCACATCCTCTCCAGCATTTGTCATTTTCCTGTTTTGTCATCTAAACTGATTTTACTGGTGAGATGTGGTACCTCAGAGTTGTTTTGATTTGCATTTCTCTTATCAATAGTGATTTAGAGGACTCTCCAGTACCCGCCATGGCTTGTGTATGCCTCTTGATATCTGTATACTCCGAAAAGGGGGAAGTATCTGGCAAAAATGTTACCTTGCCGACTGTCTTTAAGGCTCCTATTAGTCCAGATATTGTGAGTTTTGTTCATACCAATTTGAGGAAAAACAACCGGCAACCTTATGCTGTCAGTGAATTAGCAGGTTATCAAACCAGGGCTGAGTCTTGGGGCACTGGCAGAGCTGTTGCTCACATTCCTCATGTTCAGGGTGGAGGGACTCACCACTATGGCCAGGGTGCTTTTGGAAATATGTGGCGAGGAGGTCGCATGTTTGCTCCTACCAAGACTTGGCACCGTTGGCATCGCAGAGTAAATACAACACAAAAATGTTATGCCATCTGTTCTGCATTGGCAGTCTCTGCCCTGTCGGCACTGGTCATGTCAAAAGGTCATCGAATTGAAGAAGTTCCAGAACTTCCTCTAGTGGTTGAAGATAAAGTTGAGGGGTATAAGTAGACCAAGGAAGCAGTTTTGCTGCTTAAGAAACTGAAGGCATGGAATGATATGAAAAAGGTCTATGCTTCTCCTCAGCGAATGAGAGCTAGTAAGGGTAAAATGAGAAACCATTGTCGGAATCAGCGTCGGGGACCTTGTATCATCTATAATGAAGACAATGGTATTATCAAGGCCTTCAGAAACATTCCTGGTATCACTCTACTTAATGTGAGTAAATTGAACCTTTTGAGACTTGCTCCTGGTGGACATGTGGGGCGTTTCTGTATTTGGACTGAAAGTGCTTTCCGCAAGTTGGATGACCTGTATGGTACATGGCACAGGCCTGCCACCCTGAAGAGTCACTACAATCTTCCCATGCACAAGATGACCAACACAGACCTTACCAGGATTTTGAAAAGCCCAGAGATGTGGAGGGCCCTCCGTGCACCACGCAAAAAGATTCCTAGAGGAGCACTCAAGAAGAATCCTCTGAAGAACTTGAGAATCATGGTGAAACTGAAGCCATATGCCAAGACAATGCGCTGGAATACAATTCTGTGCCACGCTAAGAATCGGAGAATCCGAGAAAACAAAAGAGCTGCTGCACTAAAGAAGATTATGGAGGCAAAGAAAGCAGCTGAGAAGAAGAAGCTTGCAGGTAATAAATAAGAAGGTTGCAGGAGCAAAGAAGGTTCCAGGGCAAAAGAAACCAGCAGAAAAGAAGCCTCCAGCAGCAAAGAAGCCTATGGAAAAGAAACCTGCTGCACAAAAGAAGCCTGCAGCCGAAAAGAAGCCTGCCCCTGAAAAGAAGCCTGCTGCATAAACTCAGCATATCGGTTTATCCATTGGGCCACAATCCATTATGGCAATATTGTGAATTTCTAAAGAATAAATATTCAGAATGGCTTTGGGGAAAAAATAGTGATTTAGAGCATTTTTTCACATGCTTATTGATATCTTTAATTTCTCCCTCTGAAACCTTCCTGTTCATATCCTTTGGCCATTTATCAATTGGGGAATGACTTGTATTCTTATGGATTTGATTCAATTCTCTGTATATTTGAGAAATGAGTCCTTTATCAGAGACACAGGTTGTAAAAATTCTTTCCCAATTTCCCAATTTCTTAATCTTGGTTACATTGGCTTTGTTTATACAGAAGCTTTTCAATTTAATGTAATCAAAATTATCCATTTTGCATTTTATAATGCTCTCTAATTCTTGTTTTGTCTTAAATTTTTCCCCTCTCCACAGAACTGACAGGTAAACTATTCCTTGCTTTCCAAGGTTTCTTACAGTATCAGCCTTTATACCTAGATCATACAGCTAACAGTGTACAATTAAAATAATGAAGCAACTTCGTAGGATTTTTCTAGAAATGGTAGACTACATGATTGGATGGTGAGTTGACATTATGAGAAGAGATGGACTTTTGTTTGAGGTTTGAGCTTGAAACAGGTAGGAGCCTAAAAACTCTTTCCTTGGTTTATTTTGGAGTGGGGGCTGAGCTGATTGGATAAATTTTTTTGTAATTTTGATAACTGCTGAGTATATTCTAGAGCATATCCATTAGATAATCTTTGAAACTAGTAAGACAACATTTATATGGATAATAATAGTGGGGTGGTAAGAGCAACAGACACATATTATTCACATCTAGAATCATCCAAACACCTTAGACAATCTGTACTTATAGATCACTTTAAGGGTCAAAAAATAATTTGCAGAGATAATCTTATTTGAGCCTTACAAGAAGCCTGTGATATACATGCTAAGAGGTACAATTATTATTTTTCAGATGAGGAAACAGATTCAGAGGAAGAAAACAACTAGCACATGGACATACATGTAGTTTGGTTTGAAGATAAGATTTGAACCCGTGTGTCTGATTCCCAGGGTATTCCTATATTCACTGCAACATGCTGCCTTTTATGACCTGCCCTACATGACCTCATTGTGCTGGGAGGATTCAGGAGAAGATAATTGAGTTTACAATCAATAATGGAAAAATACTTACCTGGCTTCAATTCAATTTAATTCAGCAAGTATTTATTGATTGCAATATTTGAAGATGAGACCTCATAACCTTATATAAGTTCTTATGTTTTCTTTATCTACTACACATAATTATGTAAACATATTGTTTGTTGTATCTATTCCCATATCATTTGACACATTTTATCATTTGGCACAGTTTCTTAAAAAGGACGTTAATAAAACTAACAGGAGTTTCAGTGTGATATATACTTGATAGATTTGATAGGACATCGATTTGCTAAAAAAAAAAATAGGACACTTACTAAGTTAAAACAATGGTGTTGGATCTTACTTGGTGGTTACATTCTAAAATCAATAAGATAAAAATTGATATAGTCATAATTACCCTTGAAAATCAATTCTATCACTATATCAGTCATGTGATTTTAAATATCTAAAACCAGAAAGAGGGTATTATGTCTTTAAAACGAAGCAGTCTGCATCAGGGAGTGGGAGAATCTGAGATGGTTTTTATGGAAACCTTGAATGTAAATTTCCTTTTTCACTAGAAACCTAACAGCAGAGGATCCTTGCTAGAAAGCTGAAAAGCTAGAAATTGGAGACCATTTGTTTAATAAATGTTGATTGATTGAGCTTTCCCATATATTGCAGATGCTTTCTTTTTAAAACAGTATCTTCCTCACAGTCTCTATGTGGGTGTATTTGGTTTCTATCCAATATTTACAGACATTTTTTCTTTGATTTTGAGATTTATTCATTCTTCCACCTACTCATTCAATAAGCAATTATGAAATACCTACTATGTTCAAGGAACTGTGCCAGATGCTGGTGAGATATAGCAAAAAATGAAACAGTACATGCCCTCAAGGAGCTTACTCCTTGAAGGTGGGGACTGTTTGATGTGATGCAGTTTATACACTGTGCATTAGATATCACTTCTACACATGCTCAGAATGCAGGTTTTGGTTTAGTCATTAGCAGAAGGAAAGATAAAGAATAATTGTTTTTTTCCCCCTTTTCTGCCGTTGAATGACAAAGACTGTTGTGAACCATGTGAACAGTGTAGCAATTTGTTTATTAAAACAAAATCAGAAATAGAATCTGACTAGTTGAGCCATATATTATAAATAAGTATAAATGAGGGTATTAGAAAGTTCCATGGGTGTTGAATTAATACATCATCATCAACAACAAATGCAGGAGATGTGTAGCAAACATCATGCGTCTTTTGGGATTGACTTATATCCCCGCATTGTTGAGAAGAGTCCAGTCTATCAAGGTTGGTCATCACACATATGTTGTGTCTGTAATTGTGTACAAATTCCTCCTGGTTCTCTCTTCTCACTCAGCATCAGTTCTTTTAAGCCTCTCAAGGTAAATATGAAGACCGCCTGCTCCCCGTTTCTTATAGCGCAATAATATTCCATAACATGCATGCATATACCACAACTTGTTCAGCCATTCCCCAATTGATGGATACCCCCTTAATTTCCAATTCTTTGCCACCACAAAAAGAGCTGCTATAAACATTTTTGTACATACGGGTCTTTCTCCCATTTCTATGATCTCTTTGGGATATAAACCTAGGAGTGTTATTGCTGGATCAAAGGGTATGAAAGTATTTATAGCCCTTTGGGCATAGTTCCAGATTGCTTTCCAGAAAGGCTGGATCAGTTCACAACTCCACCAACAATGCATTAGTGTTCCAGTTTGCCCACATCCTCTCCAGCATTTGTCATTTTCCTGTTTTGCCATCTTAGCCAATCTAACTGGTGAGATGTGGTACCTCAGAGTTGTTTTGATTTGCATTTCTCTAATCAATAGTGAATTAGAGCATTTCTTCATGTGCTTATAGATAGCTTTAATTTCTTTCTCTGAAAACTGCCTGTTCATATCCTTTGACCATTTATCAATTGGGGAATGACTTGTATTCTTATAAATTTGACTCAGTTCTCCATATATTTTAGAGATGAGTCCTTTGTCAGAGACATAGGTTGTAAAGATTCTTTCCCAATTTCCCACCTCCCTCCTAAACTTTGTTACATTGGCTTTATTTGTACAGAAACTTTTCAATTTCATGTAGTCAAAATTATCCATTTTACATTTTATAATGTTCTCTAATTCCTGTTTCGTCATAAAGTCATTCCCTCTCCACAAGTCTGATAGGTAAACTATTCCTTGTTTTAGCTGACTGCTTACAGTATCAACTTTTATACCTAGATCATGAACCCATTTAGACTTGATTTTGGTATATGGTGTTAGATAATGGTCTATGTCCAGTTTCTGCCATACTATATTCCAGTTTTCCCAGCAGTTTTTGTCAAATAGTGAGTTCTTATCCCAAAAACCAGGGTCTGGGGGTTTATCAAACAATACATTACTGTAATCATTGACTTCTGAATCTCGTGTGCCTAATCTATTCCATTGATCCACTCCTCTATTCATAAGCCAGTACCAAGTAGTTTTGATGACTGCTGCTTTATAGTACAGATTGAAATCTGGTAAAGCTAGTCCACCTTCCCTAGCATTTTTTTTTCATTAATTCCCTTGATATTCTGGACCGTTTATTCTTCCAGATGAATTTTGTTACTATTTTTTCTAACTCTATAAAGTAGTTTTTTGGTAAATTAATTGGTATGACACTAAATATATAATTTAATTTAGGTAAAATTGTCATTTTTATTATATTAGCTCGACCCAGCCATGAGCAATTGATACTTTTCCAATTAGTTAGATCTGACTTTATTTGTGTGAAAAGTGTTTTGTAGTTATGATCATACAGGTCCTGGGTTTGTTTTGGCAGGTAGATTCCCAAATATTTTATAATGTCTCAGTAACTTTAAATGGGATTTCTCTTTCTACTTCTTGCTGTTGAGTTTCATTGGAAATATATAGGAATGCCGAGGATTTATGTGGGTTTATTTTATATCCTGCAACTTTGCCAAATTCATTTATTGTCTCAAGCAGTTTTTTACTTGATTCTCTAGGATTCTCTAAGTATATCATCATATCATCTGCGAAGAGTGATAGCTTGGTCTCTTCTTTGCCTAACTTGATTCCTTTGATTTCTTTTTCTTCTCTAATCGCTACTGCTAACATATCTAGTACCAGATTGAATAAGAGGGGTGATAGTGGACACCCTTGTTTCACCCCTGATCTTATGGGAAATGTTTCCAGCTTCTCCCCATTGCATATAATACTTGCTGATGGCTTTAAATAGATGCTACCTATTATTTTAAGGAAGGCTCCATTTATTCCTATACTTTCCAGTGTTTTTAATAGGAATGGATGTTGTATTTTGTCAAAAGCCTTTTCTGCATCTATTGAGATGATCATGTGGTTTCTGCTAGTTTTATTGTTGATATGCTCAATTATACTGATGGTTTTCCTAATATTAAACCATCCTTGCATTCCTGGAATAAATCCTACCTGATCAAAGTGTATTATTCTTGAGATAAGTTGCTGTAGTCTTTTGGCTAGTATTTTATTTAGAATTTTTGCATCTATATTCATGAGGGAGATTGGTCTATAATTTTCTTTCTCTGTTTTATCTCTTCCTGATTTAGGTATCGGTACCATATTTGTGTCATAAAAAGAATTTGGTAGGACTCCTTCTTCACTAATTTTCCTAAATAATTTGTAGAGTATTGGAATCAATTGTTCTTTAAATGTTTGATAGAATTCACTAGTGAATCCATCTGGCCCTGGAGATTTTTTCCTAGGGAGGTGACTGATGGCTTGTTCAATTTCTTTTTCTGAGATGGGATTATTTAAGTAATTTACTTCCTCTTCAGTTAATCTGGGCAACTTGTATATTTCTAAATATTCATCCATTTCCCTAAGATTGTCAAATTTATGTGCATACAATTGGGAAAAATAATTCCTAAATATTGTTTTGATTTCCTCTTCATTGGAGGTAGATTCACCCTTTTCATTTTTGATACTCACAATTTGGTTTTCTTCTTTCTTTTTTTTATCATATTGACTAAGGGTCTATCAATTTTGTTGGTTTTTTCATAAAACCAGCTCTTGGTTTTATTTATTAGTTCAATAGTTTTCTTAATTTCGATTTTATTAATCTCTCCTTTAGTCTTCAATATTTCTAGTTTAGTATTTAATTGGGGATTTTGAATTTGTTCTTTTTCTTTAATTGTATGCCCAATTCGTTGAGCTCCCTCTTCTCTAATTTAATCATGTGCATTCAGGGATATAAAACTTCCCCTAAGAACTGCCTTTAATGCATCCCACAGATTTTGGTATGTTGTCTCATTATTATCATTCTCCTGAATGAAATTACGGATTGTTTCTATAATTTCTTGTTTGACCCACTCATTCTTTAGGATAAAATTGTTTAATTTCCAGTTAGTTTTTAGTCTGTCTTTTCCTGGCCCTTTATTGCATATAATTTTTATTGCATCGTGATCTGAGAATGATGCGTTTAATATTTCTGCCTTCCTGCATAGAATTGTAAGGTTTTTTTGCCCTAGAACATGGTCAATTTTTGAATATGTGCCATGAACTGCTGAGAAGAAAGTATATTCCTTTTTATCCCCATTCAGTTTTCTCCAGAGATCTATCATACCTATCCTCTCTAAAATCCTGTTCACCTCCTTAACTTCTTTCTTGTTTATTTTGAGGTTGGATTTATCAAGTTCAGAGAGGGGAAGATTTAAAGTCTCCCACTAGTATAGTTTTGCTATCTATTTCTTCCTCTAATTCCTTTACCTTCACCTCTAGGAATTTGGATGCTACACCATTTGGTGCATATATGTTAAGTAGTGATATTGCTTCATTCTCGATGGTGCCTTTTAACAGGATATAGTTTCCTTCCTTATCTCTTTTAATTAGGTCAATTTTTGCATTTGCTTTATCTGAGATAAAGATTGCTACCCCTGCTTTTTTTACTTTAGCTGAGGCATGATATATTTTACTCCAACCTTTTACCTTTACCTTGTGTGTATCCCTCTGTTTCAAATGTGTTTCTTGTAAACAGCATATTGTAGGATTATGATTTCTAATCCATTCTGCTATCCATCTCCGTTTTATAGGAGAGTTCATTCCATTCACATTTACAGTTATGATTGTTAACTGTTTCTTTCCCCTCATCCTATTCCTGCCCCTGTTAATGTTCATATTTTCCCTCACTTCTCCCTTCCCCCCCTTAATAGTTTTCCTTTTGACCACCGCCTCGCTCAGTGTTCCCTTTTCAGCCCCCCTCCCTTTTCCTCCCCTTTTCCCCTTACTACTTCGCTCCCTACAAATCACTCCCACCCCCCTTTTGTAACCCTTTCCCCCTCCTACTGCCTGTAGGATATTGTTATACTTAATGAGGTATGCTATTTTTTCTTCACATCAAGAATGACAGGAACAGATCTCATGCGAAGCTCCTCTCCCTCCCCTCTTTCCCTCTAAAATGATGTGTGTTCTCCTTGTTTACCTTTCTAAGTCACTGTTGCTTCTCGTAATTGGAGGTTGAATTTTCCATTGAGTTCTGGCTTTTTTATTAAGAAGGTCTGGAACTCTGTTATATCATTGAATGACCATCTCTTTGCCTGGAAGAATATGCTCAGTCTCGCTGGGTATGTGATCCTTGGTTGTAATCCGAGCTGTTTTGCCTTCCTGAAAACTGTATTCCACTGCCTCCGATCTTTCAGTGTGGAGGCTGACAAATCCTGTGCAATCCTCACTGTGGACCCTCGATATTTGAATTGTTTCTTTCTGGCCACTTGAAGTATTTTCTCTTTTATCTGGTAGTTCTGGAGTTTGGCCACAAAATTCGAGGCTTTTTCAGTTTGGGATCTCTTATAGCAGGTATCCGGTGGATTCTCTTGATTTCTATTTTACCCTCAGGTTCTAGTATCTCAGCGCAGTTTTCCTTAACAAGCTCTTGGAGAATGTTGTCCAGGCTCATTTTTTCATCATAATTTTCTGGTAGGCCTATGATTCTCAGATTATCTCTCCTGGATCTGTTTTCCAGGTCAGTTATTTTTTCTTTGAGGTATTTTACCTCTTTTTCTAATTTTTCATTTTTGTTGTTTTGCTTGGCTAATTCTTGGTTCCTCATAGAGTTATTTGTTTCCATTTGCTTAATTCTGGTTTTTAGCAAATCATTTTCCTTGGTTAATTTTTGAAGCTCCTTTTCCATATCATACACTTTTCTTTTTAGAGAGATGTTTTCCTCATTATAATGTTTTTCAAATTCTGCTATTTTCGTTTTGAGAGAATTATTCATTTTGTCTTCTATCTCTCTCATTTTGCTTTCAAAGTTCCTTTTGATCTCATCTAGGAGAGCCTTCTGTGCTTGGGATCCATTCCCTGTTGAAGTTTCAGCTGTGGGTGTGGAGTCCACAGTGTCTCCCTCTGAGGTTGGTTCTTCCCTCTGAGGATAGTAGGACTCTAGAGTCTTTGTCTTTGTAGTCTTTCTACCCATTTTGAGGCAGTGTCCTAGCCACGCCCTTCCTCTAGGATCCCAAGCCTTTACTGTAGAGGGTTTTGCCCTGGGGCAAGAGTTACTATATTTTCAGGGTCAGAGGGGGGGGTTTGGAGCAAGTGGGTTCACTCTTCCATCCTTGTCTTTGGAGGTCCTGAAAGGGGCTTTAAAAAAAAAAAAAGATTTCTGGGCTATGAAGTGGTAGCCCCAGGAGTGTTTGCTGTCCAGTATAGGGGACCCTGTATTTGCTTCTTACCTTGCTCTTTCCAGTCCCAGCCCTTTGGTGATAGGCCTGGTAGTGGACCTTGTGGTTGGTGGGAAGACTTGCCCTCCGAATTGATCAGACCCCTTCCAGGCCTGCGTCCACCACGCCTTCCCGCACAGGCCGCCGCACCGTCGCCCGCTATTATTCCTTATTAGAACTTGTCCTTCGCATCTATGTATTGATAAATCTGGAAACGGCCACAGCTGCTGCTGATCTGGAGTCCCTCTGGCTGGCGGCTGGTCAGGCCTGCCCTAGGGTTAAAGCCTCCGCAGCATTGCTCTGGCCTATTCTTGCCGGCCTGCCGGGCTGTTCTCAGCAGGAGGTTAGCTTCTCTGTGTCATTTTGTGGGTTCTGCAGCTCCAAAGTTTGTTTAGAGTCCCCTTTTTACATGGATTGGGGAGGGTGGAAGCCGGAGCCTGGGAGGGTCGTGCTTCTACTCCGCCATCTTGGCTCCCCTTACTTGTTTTTTTAAACACTTTTTTTAAGCTTTTAGTGGCTGGATCCAGTTTGCATTTTTCTTACAGTTTTATGAATGCACAAGTTTTGGCTTTGTTGTCTTCCTCTGAGTTTGTGTTTTTATTTTCCCTGCTACCATAGTAACTTTCCACAGTCTAGATTGTTTTCCTTCTATTTGCTCATTTTCTATCCTATTTTTTTTCACTCTATGCTAGGTTGAGAGCCAATAAAAAGTAGTGTCAACTGTTCATGGGTGTGGAGATGGGAAGTCCAAGGCTCAGAAGTGGGGAAGTTTCTTTTGTGGACATTCAACACATCACACTTGGAGCATGGGGAGTGTATTTGCCAAATTCTTCAAGGGGCTATTTGACAATAAAATAAAATAAAAACACCAGTGAATTCTAATGGTTGGTCTAGATGTTGCAGTAAAGACAATTTTGTACAAACTGTAGCTTGGTGAATAGTAAATGCTATTCCTACTAGGTTTCAGTGTAAAAACTGTTTAATACAAAAACATTAGCTTCAGAGTGAGGGATATAGATGGCCAAGACAAGATCTGACCCATATGGCACCATTACTTTCAGAACAGTCAAAGACTAAATTTTGTGATTGACAGTAATGACAGAGAATAAGTGAATGAGTCCTGAGAAGGACTGAGAGAATGTTGGAAGAGGATGAGCTTAGAGATGCCATCTATTAGTGTTTGCTAACAAACAGGACCTTCCCAAAGCCATGAATACAGCTGAAATTGCAGATAAACTTGGGCTGTAGGTTCTCTTCACCACAGAAACTGATACATCCAAGCCACCTTTTCAACTAGTTGTATTGGGCTCAATGAAGGACTGGACTGCTTGTCCAATCAGTTCCAAAACCAGGAATGAAAAAGAAAAGTTCCTCCTCCCTCTTTCTTTCTCTCCCTCTTTATTACCTCCTATTTCCCTTAGCTTTACTCTCCTGTAAACTGGGCTGCTTTGTGGTACTGAGTGCCAGAAGTTGCTTTCTCCTATCCCTTGCCACAGTATGTATTGCACCATGTTGTAAATGTAGCAAATATAGGCTTATAAACAGGTTTCTTAGGGCCAGAGTAGAAACAGGACTTCCTTGTGGCTCAGGCTCCCACCTCATCCAATTCATGTAAAAGGGTATTCTGAACAAACTTTGGAGCTACAGAACCCACAAAATGACATAGAGAAGCTAACCTCCCTTTGAGGACAGTCTGACAGGCTGGCAGGAAGTGACCAGCACAGCACTATGGGAGCCTGAGGTTATAGCCTCAAGGCAGCTTGACCAGAAGGTGACTGGAGGGACTTCAGATCACCACCAGCTGTCGTAGTTTCCAGAATTATCAATCCATATATGCTAAGGACAAAGTGAGAGGTCAGTGCAGTGTGAACTTTGGGATCTGGTAGTTTGGGAGTGCGGTCTGGCCTTTACCCCTTGGAGGGAAAACCCGCTGAGGTGCCGCAGCCATGCAACTGCCACCATATGGCAATTTCAGCTCCAAGCCTGCAGATTGTATGGGGACCAAGTGACCAGTATGAGCGGTAATTGCTCTTGCTTTAACCAGCTTAGATCTGGATTGCAGTATAGAGTGGATGTCCTGGGGTGTGGGACCAGCTTGCCAGAGTATGTGGAGATTTCAGAGAGGGCACCCAATTAATAGGTACAGTAGCTCAGAAAACCCCATTGATTGAGACAAAGCTCCCTTGTCTGGTAGCAGAGTCCTACTATGGCAAAAAGCTCAAAAAATCAAGTAATTGGGTGGCAATATTAGCAAAGTAGGGAAGCAAAGCAAGCAGAGTAATCCAACTCTACACTCCAATTTTGGTGACAAAAATTATCAAAGCATGGAACAGGAGGAAGACAGCAAAATCAGAACTCATGCATCAAAAGCTTCTAAGAAAAAAATTATATATATATATGCTAGATACAGGCCATAGAGCACCTTAAGAAGAATTGTGAAAATCAAATAAGAGAAGTGGAAGAAAAATTGGGAAGAGAAATGAGAATGAGGCAAGAAAATTATGAAATAAGAGTAAACAACCTGATTGAAGAAAATAGCACCTTAAAAATAGACTAACTCAAATGGCAAAAGAGTCTCAAAAAGGCAATGAGGAGAAGAATGCCTTAAAAAGATGAATTTGCCATATGGAAAAAGAATCTCAAAAGCTCACTGAAGAGAATCATTCCTTCAGAATTAGACTGGAGCAAATGGAAGCCAGTGACTTTATGAGAAATCAAGATACTATTAAGCAGATCCAAACAAATGAAAAAATAGAAGGCAATGTGAAACATCTCATTGGGAAAACCACGGACTGGAAACTAGATCCAGGAGAGATCAGTTAAAAATTATGGGACTATCTGAAAGCCATGATCAAAAAAAGAACCTAGAAATTAACCTACAAGAAATGCTCAAGTAAAATTGCCCTGATGTTTTAGAACCAAAGGACAAAATAGAAGTTGAATGAATACACCAATCACCTCCTGAAAAAGATTCCAAAAACAAAACTCCTAGGAATATTTTAGCCAGGTTCCAGAATTCTCAGATCAAGGAGAAAATATTGCAATCAGCCAGGAAGAAACAATTTGAATACTGTGGAAACACAATCAGGATAACACAGGATCTGGCAGCTTTTACACTGAGGGATCAAAGGGCTTGGAATATAATATTCTGGAGGTCAAAGGAGCTGGGATGAGAATCAAATATCACCTATGAGCAAACCGAGTATCAGGTTTCTAGGGGAAATATGGTCATTCAGTGAAATAGAGGACTTTCAAATATTCTTGCTGAAAAAACCAGAGTTAAATAAAAATTTGACATTCAGATACAAGAAGCAAGAGAAGCTTGAGAAGGTAAACAGCGAAAAGAAAACATAAGAAACTTATCAAAGTTCAACTATTTACATTCCTACATGGAAAAATAATAATTTTAACCTATGAAACTTTTCTCAGTTTGAGAGTAATTGAAAGGAATAGAAATGTGTGTGTATGTACATACATATGTATGTTTATATAGGAGGGTATATGGAATAATACACATGTGAGTGTGTGTATACATAGATAGAGGGCACAGAGCCCATTTAATAGGAAGGGATGATACTTAGAAGGTGAAACTTAGAGGTGAGAGAGGAATATAATGGGAGGAGATGGGGAGAAACAATGGGGTAAATTATCTCATATAGAAGAGGGAAGGGAAAATGGTTACAATGGAAGGGAAGAACAAGAAGGGAAAAGAGAATGGGTCAACCTTATACTCATTGAATTTGGCTTAATGAGGGAATGACATACACACTAAATAGTGCATCTTACCCTGCAGGAGAGTAGGAGGGAAGGGGATGATGCAAGGGAGGGCAGGCTGGGGGGGGGCAGGAAGTTGGAAGCACCCACTTTTGAAAAGGGACAGGATCAAAGTAGAGAATAAAACAAGTGGGAGGTGGGATAGGAGGGAGATAAATATAGTCAGTCTTTCACAATATATCCACTATGGAAATGTTTTGCATAGCTACACAATGTACAACCTATACTGAACTGCCTATCTCCCCAGTAAGGGTGGGTGACAAGGGAGGAAGGGAATGAATCTGGAATTCCAAGTTTTAAAATCAAGTGCATATATATATATGATCAACATTATTTTACATATAACTGGGAAATAAGACATACAGGCACTGGGCATAGAGATCCACTGTGCCCTACTGGAAAGTCAGAGGAAGGAAGGGGAAAGATATGGGAGAGACCAGATTGGAGGAGGGGATATCCTGTGGGACTGCTATTTGGGGTGGGGTAGGGGAAAACGGGAAGAAAATTTGTAACTCAAAACCTCGCGGAAATAAATGATGTAAACCAGAAGTTAATAAAGCATTTGACTCAAAAACAAAAAGAAAAAGAAAAAAACAGGTTTCTTATTTAATGTAAATAGTTTTTGTTTCCAGTGAGGACATGTCCGGCACTTCTGTGTCATATTATTCAGCTTGTTTTATGATTAAAAAAGTCCACTCACCATTTAGTGCTGGGGGTGATTTTAAACACGTTGACATGGGTTGCTCAGGGTTAATGTGCAGCTGCAGCAGTCTTATGCTACTCCTACTGGCTTGTGAAATCTACATTGAGACCCATTTTGGGGTTGGTTTTTAACCTGAATGCAGTGTATTTTTTAAATAATAAAATTAAATTAAGGGGTGGCTAGGTGGCACAGTGAATAGAGCACCAGCCCTGGAGTCTGGAGGACCTGAGTTCAAATCCAGTGTCAGACACTTAACACAAAAACTAGCCATGTGATCTTGGGCAAGTTACTTAATCCTAATTGCCCTAAAAAAAATAAGATGTCTTTTTTTAGGGGCAGCCAGGTTGCGCAGCGAGTAAGAGCACTGTCCCTAGAGTCGGGATAACCTGGGATCGAATCTGGGCTCAGATGCTTAGCACCCACCCAGAAACACCTGGCCATGTAACCTTGAGCAAGTTACTTAACCCCAATTGTTTAAAATAAATAAATAAATAAATAAACAAACAAACAAATGAATGAATGAATGAACAGATAGATAGATTGATTAATTAATTAATTAGTTAATTAAAAAGACAAGTAAAAGACTTGAACACAGAACAAATATTCTTTGTGTAGCCTTTGCAGCAGCAACCTGAATAGCAGACCTTTGTAATGGTCTGTGGTTTCTCTTTTGAAACTTGAAAAATGGTGATAAAAATCAAGTAAATGACCACCTGTGGATGGTTAAGACAGATCCGCGCAGCGCTATGTCTTTGGATCTTCACATATTTTATAGAGCTTGTGCTTGTACTTGTGCTCACCTGGATCATTGCTAGGAAACAAAACAAGACAAAGCCTTGATGTTGTGGTTCAGAGCAGGCTGCACATGGAAAGCATTAGATCTTCAATCATAAACCATTTATAACTAGACTTTTTCTCCCCTCAGTTCAGGTCAGGCTGTGATTGGTTCTCTATTATACTTCAACAACTCTTAGGAAGGACACAATGATGGCTGATTATAAACATTGAGAAGAGTTTTCTGACATACTTAGACAACAACAATAGAAAGCCTTTCAATTTGGGTCAAGTGTGTGGTGCTTCTATGTGAAGCCTTTCCACAGTAAGCACAACCTATCTGAGCCCCAAAGCTTGGCTGGAGATATTTCAAAAGCATAGTCAAGAATATCAGGCATTTCTTTGTGGTGTTTAGGTTTGGAAAGAAAATAAATTGAGCTTGAGACCTTGGGAGCAATTCCATTATATAAGTATTTGGCCCCATTTTGAACCAATCCCCCATCTGTGTTTTGTGAAATGCCCTTTACTAACTGTGCCAAAATAGGGTTACTTCTGGAGTGCAGGGGCCTTTTGTCCCAATCTTCAGGTTTCTTGTGCAGCTGTTTTCAAAGGTAATTCTGAGGACTTGTAAATTTTCAGTTCTTCCAAGGTGGGCATAATCTAGAGGGTCATGTGTTTATTACTCTCCTGGCCTTTTCTCTGGTCTGTGAGTGACCCCAAGAGCTCTTTTCCACCCTGGCACTGTGATCAATGTCCCAACTCCCTTTGCAGCCACAACTTCTGTTGTGGTAGTGCTTCTCTTTACCCTGGGACTGAGAACCAGGACCACCACCCAGATCCAAGCATGGACAATAGAACAGAGTCCTGCCTCTGGTGCCATCAGAGGCATCTCTGCAATCTCGTTCTGACCAGTTGCTTGACTGACTTACTGTCTGTGAGCTGAGAGGTTTAGAAACTTCTATTGCTGCCACTGATTTAGTCAACCCCTAGTTCTATTCCTTCGTGGCTGGGGTGTAGCTTACACTTAACTATAGTTATCTGAGTACAACAGACCTTTGCTGCTGACCTTCTAAGTTGTCTTTGGCTGGAAAATTATGTCGCCCTTTAATTTTGTGCATTCTGCCACTCCGTAATTTGTTTTGCACAATTATTTACAATTGTTTTCAGTGCCTTTGGAGAGAGCATAGGTGAGTCCCTGCATTTTCTCCACCATCTTGGCTTTGAAGGGGAAAAATGAAGTCTCAGCTTCAGTAGCTCCTTCAAAATATCTGTTATTTGCTTGTAGGGATACTCCTTCCATCAACCCTGATTGTAACACCTCAACTTCTCAGAGAATTGTTTTGTGACTTGTTGTGTGTTGCCTGGTGACCAATTTTCAGGTGATGAATGTCCCTTAATTTAGCCAGTCTCTTCTTGAATGACAAGGAAATATTCCTTACTAGTCCAAGTCACAAAATATTTCCAACCCAATAGCAGCTACTAAAGTTTGTAATTTGTGGGAATAACCTTTGGGATTTTTAGATTACTTCTACCCTATAAGGAGATTTCACAGAAGTAGGCATTAAGAGAAACTTCATAGAAAATAGTTTAGGGGAAGCTAGTTGGATCAGTGAGGGGTGGCTAGGTGGCTCAGTGAATAGAGCACTGGCCCTGAAGTAAGCAGGATCTGAGTTCAAATCTGGCCTCAGACATTTAACACTTACTAGCTGTATAATCTTGGGCATGACACTTAACCCCAATTGCCTTGCATTCCCCCCTCAAAAAAAAAGAAAATAGTTTAAAATAATTAAGTAATTTAGTTAATATTTTGGATCATCAGTGATTCTTTTTGAGCAATATATTCTTTGAATGTCCCTGCATAACTTCATATGCTCTTCCTGCTTCCCTCCCTTCCTTCCTCCCTCCCTCCCTTCCTTCTTTCCTTCCTCCATTCCTCCTTCCCTCCCTTCCTTCCTCCCTTCCTCCCTCCCTTCTTCTCTCCCTCCCTCTCTCCCTCCCTTCCTTCCTTCCTTCCTTCCTTCCTTCCTTCCTTCCTTCCTTCCTTCCTTCCTTCCTTCCTTCCTTCCTTCCTTCTCCCTCCCTCACTCTCTCTTTCCTTTCAAATATTGACCCTGATATTGTTTGAGTAAATAAGTTATTTTGTCTATTATAAATACCCAGATTAACTACAAAGGGCATAAGAAGAAAGATGTTATCTGTATCCAGAGAAAGAACTGATAAATAGAAGTATGTAAGGAATAATTTTACATATGTAGACACAAACACACATATGCAAACACAGATATGTATGTATGCCTGCATGTATGTATTTTGCATGCATATACCTATTTGTGTCTAATGCAAGTCATCTCTGGAATGTAGGGGGAGGGTAGAAAAAGAAATTTGCATGATAATTTTGCTCTATATTTGAAAAGAATAGCAAGTTCTGCATAGTAGATTTGAAGTTTCATGTACAATCATCTTTTTATTGTCCTGTTATGAAAATACTTGTTCAATTCCATAAATTAAAAAGATGAACTTTTCTTGAGTTCTTCCAATCCACTTAGTGTTTTTATCATCAGACAAAGAAAAGGGGTCATGTTTGTTTGGTTGTTTGTCTAGCAAAAATATATTTGATTCTAAAAGTCGCCATCATTTTCTCTCAGATGGATAAGATATTTCATGGATATTTTTGTTCAGTCACATTTTGTCCAATGATTCTGAGTTGTTGTGACTCTCCTTGGGTAATTAAAACAGAGATACTTGTCTGACAAGGCCTGTGCTACCCCAGAGAACAGTATAATACCCCATAGGATGAATTCTTGTAGGGATGGCCATAGCCAGTCAGAAGCGCTCCCTTTATTGTAAATCTTCTGGTTTTCTACAGAGAATTGTCATAGAACTGCTGGAAATTTGAGGGATATTTCCTCAGAATCAGTAAGCAACTCTGAACTCAGTCCTCTAGTGGAGTGTCAGAAGGTGTGTGTATATATATGATTGTGGGTGTGAGTGTCACCTGTGTGATTATGTTCATGCTCTGTGAGTGTGTAAATCTGTTATAATGTATCTGCACTTACTTGGTTTGAAGACTCCCTGTCAAGATAATAATTTTCTAACTGAGGGCACTCACAGCTCTGTTTTGAGCTCCCTCTTCCTCCAAGAGCTATAAGGCAGTTGCTTGTTTGGTAATGACCTTCTTCTCTTGACCCTGCTGTTGTGAATTGCCCACTGCAGTTCCTAAACCCGGCCTTTCTTCCTAGGTCTCTGGGATTTCTTTGGGTATCTTGGATATGGAAGCTTATGAACTCCCATTCTTGCCTCCTTCCCTTTGTGCCTTTGATCAATTAAGATCATTTGTTAAGCAAAGTTAGACTATCTTTGTCCTCAAGAAGTTCAACATTGTACAAAAGAATACACAATGAGGCCAAAGAGCAGAAGTTCCTGGGAGGCCAACTTTAGCTCAACATGTGGGAAATCTTCCTCATGGAGCTGGCCCCAAACTGGGGATTCCCTCAATCGATGGCCATCTAGTCAGCCTCATAGGCTTGTCCCTTTGTTTCTGGTTAAACATCTGCCATTGTCCTTCCCTCTGACCCCCCCCCCCCCAAAAAAAAAAATATAGCATCTGAGATCTAGACCGGGGAAGAGAATCTGGCAGTGACCTAGTTCCCTCCCTTAGCTCAGGCAGGCCAGGAGCCTAGCCCTGGGCACCCTGGTGGGAGGAAGATTTGAACCCAGGTGTCTTGTTAGTCAAGTCTGGAGCTGCCTCGAGCACTGTTCATCTAGCAGAGGTTTTCTATTTTCTCTCCTGCATGCATGCTGGGCTTCCTCCAGAGAGTGCAAGCTTGTTGTAGGGCATGGGCTCTGATTTTTCTTTTAATATCCCCAGTGCTCAGCATACCTGCCATGTGGTAGCTGCTTAACGAGTGTCTGTAGAATGAATGACGGACAGGCCCTTTGGAGATCTGCAGTTTTTCTTGTTAGCAGACTTTTGTTTTGGTGTGGGCTTTTGGCAAGAAACTAAAGCCAAAGCGAATGGAAGGGGCTCCTGGGAAGCTTTTTCTGGAGGGAGACAGTTTCCCCAAACCTTCCCCATTTCTTAACATAGTCAAACAATGTGCATCTCTTGAACAAATGCCTTGGCTATTTTTTTTTTGCTGTGCTTTGCATTCTATTTCAGCATCACTTACATGAAGGTAGTTGTGCTGTGGCCACCCTCCCTTACTGGCGTAACAATTACTTAGTAAGCATAATTCACCATACAATTTCTAGTCCTAGTTCTTTCACTATTTGTCTCATCCTGGGCAAAATGCTCCTCTCACTAAGCCCTGGCTTACTTACATGTAAAGCTGAAGTGTGGAATTTCTCCAGTGCCATCTAGATCTCCAATTCTAAGTCAGGAGAATAAATAGCCCAAGTTTGCCTTAATGACCCAGGGATAAGACCAGATGACCTCTAAAGTTGTTTCTAACTCTGGGGGTGTATGATTTTGTGACTGAAGGACCTCTGGATTTCATCCACCTCCCTCTTTCCTTCAAGAGTTCCCACAAAGTAGCTGCTGTAAGGAGAACAGATAGGAGTCCCTCAAAGCATCATCAATCTTTTGGTATTACTTCATCTTAATTTCAGACTACATTCTCTCTCCCCCCCCCCATTTAGCAAGTCAAAGGACAAAAATAAACATAAGAAGAAAATATTATATGAACATATTAACCAAATATAAAAGTATATACAGTTTTCCATACCCATAGTCCATAGCCTCTGTGATAAAGGGAGGGAGGTGCAATTCATTAACTGGTTCACTACAATTATACACAAATCAGTTTCTTATTTTTATTCATTCTTTTCACATTGTATAGACAGTATGTATGCATTCCTGGCTCTCCTTTCTTTACCCTACATCAATTCATATATCTTCCTATGCTTCTCTGAATTTTGCATTCTTATATTTCCTTATATTGCAAGAAACATTGATGTCCAACAATATATTTAGTCTTCCCTCAAATAATAGGCATATTATTTGATTTCCAGTCTTTGATGACACAAAAATTTATGTTATGATTTTTTTGTTGTTACTGTTATATACAGGATCTTGGATTCTGTGTTTGATCTCCTTGGGCTGATATGCCTAGCAGCTGGATCTCTGGGTCAAAGAGCACGAACATTTAGTCACTTTCTTAGTATAATCCCCAACTGCTTTCCAGAGTGGGCAAGTTCACATTTCTATCAATAATGGATTAATGTACCTGTATTTCTGTAACCCCTCCAAAATTGATTATTACATTTTTAATCTTCATGAATTTGCTGGCTGAGATGAAACTTCAGTATTATTTTGATTTGCATTGATGTGATTTGCATTATTAGTTATTTGAATCATTCTTTTACATAGTTATTAATAGTAAACAATATTTGAAAATCTCTGTTAATATATTTTTACCATATAAATATTGAGGCAATGGCTGTTGGTTATACACACATATACATACATACATATATACATATACACATATACATACATATATGCGTGTTTCTGTCTATCTATCTATGTATCTATCTATCTGCAGTGTCAATTCTCAGCGTATCTTGAAAAGCAGTGCCTTTTTGCAAAGCAATCACATTTGTAACAAAATGTGTGATGAAGCAGTTAGGCAAGTCTCTCTTTTCAAATGAATGTATCTGGCACTTCTTATTCTAATTAGACAGCAGGGATACAGAGCAAAATCTAGGATTCTGAGGCACTCTCAGTATCTTTCCAAGGAGGTTTTGGATTGATTTCAGCAGAATGAGCACACAATAACACCACATGATTTACATTTTCTAATGAAAATGTATTTTTTAATTATCCAAATTTCAGTCATAAAAAGAAGCTAGGGTGTCTTCAATGGGGTTAGCACAGGGAAGTCTGATTGCAAAGAGAGAAAATGGTCTGCAAATTATCATCTAACTGAGGGTTATTAAATCCTTTAATTTTCTCTGCTTTTAAATGGTGCATAGCTTCTTGTTGTGGCAATGAAAGCAGACACAAAGGATCCCTAGAGCTTGGAGCATCTGGAGCTGGCTGGTGAGAGCCAGCTCATGACTCAGAGATTGGCAGCGCATGCATTAGCCTGGAATTTTCTAGGGGTGAGAGGAAGGAGTAAATGCAGCCACTGAACCTACTTTTTTTCTTTTTTGGAGGGGCAATTGGGGTTCAGTGATTTGCCCAAGGTCACACAGCTAGTTTCTTTTTGTATTAAGTGTCTGAAGCTGGATTTGAATTCAGGTCCTCCTGACTCCAGGGCTGGTTCTCTATTCACTGCACCACCTAGCCACCCCCCTACTGTTTTTTCTAACCTCAAACTGTTTACAAATTCATACATTTAATTTTCTCTGAATCCATTCATTTGCAAATATTTCCTGAGCTCCTACTGTGTGTTATACTCTGTGCAGGGCAGAGAAGCAGCTGCATGAAGCTCGGTGCAGGAAAAACCCTGGGTGGCAGAGGACTTGGGACCAAATGTCCCCTTTGATGCTGACCCCCTATGTGATCATGGGAAATTCAGTTAACATCCATGTGCCTCATTTTTTTCATATGTGAAGCAGAGCTGGCCTACACCCTCTCCAGACTCTTATGATCCTCTGACAAATCCATGTCTTAGAATGAGAAGGTTGGAATCAATGCAAAGTCCCTTTGGCTCTAAATCTATGATCCTTAGATGCTTTAATAAAACAATTTGGGACAGCTGGGTTGCACAGTGAGTAAAGCACTGGCCCTGGGATCAGCAGGACCTGAGTTCAAATCTGGCCTCAGACACTTAAAACTTACTAGCCCAATGAAATGGGGCAAGTCACTCCAATAAAAGCAAAAAAAAATTTTTTTTCTAAAAAAATGTAACAAACAACTTGAAAAGAAATTAGAGAAGTTCAGACAAATGGATCTGTGAACATGGAGAGAGACGCCTATCAGCTAAGGGGAATCAGGATTATTCTGGAGAAGAGATGGCGCTTGCCCTGGGTCCTGAAGGACAGTTAGGATTCTAATAGAGGTGGTGCAGGAAGGGGGGGGGGGGGACACGGTATCATTCAAGACATAAGGAACAGCAAAGTGAAGGCTTCAAAATATTTCGTCTTGTGCTGCTACTGCTGATAAAACAGCAGGCATGCATCTGGTCCTCCAGCTTTGCATTAGTCTTCCCTTGTATTGCCTCACACTTTCTTGTGTTTGGGACTCAGCAAACAGTGTGGAGTGGTTAGAGTATATGGTTTAATAGTAGGAAGTAATGTCATGTTGGGAAGGAGACAGTGGGCCAACACAAATTCAAGGGGAAATGAGGGTTCGCCTTGTCTTGTTACGATATCAGCATCTGGGAGAACAGTGAATTCTGCATTCACAAGGCCAGCCTAAGGTAGGAGGGAGGATATTTGGGGGGCTTTTTTTTGGAGGGCAATTGGGGGTAAGTGACTTGCCCAAGGTCACATGGCTATTTTTTTTTTTTTGCATTAAGTGTCTGAGGCCGGAGGAGGAAGGATATTATGGAGGGGGAGAAGACTTGGGGGAGGAAATCAGTTTACGGACCTCTGCTTCTCTTCCCCTCATAGACTGTGAAACTTGGAGGAACCTGAGACATCAGCCATTACTTCAAACCCTGCATTGTACAAAGAAGTAAACTGAGATTCAGAGATGAGGATGGCTTTTCTCAGTCTTAGAGATTGTTAAAGAAGAAAACGTCCACTCAAGGCCCCTCACTCCAAATCCAGTCATTTTCTACTCTGGCAAACTGGCTTCAGCAAATGTTTCATGACTTTTCCCTGTTTAGCTACACCTAGGATTTTTAGATTGACAAAGGTGGTGATTTGAAAGGGAATCTCACAGAAATTTCTAATTGTAGAAATCTAATTCTTTTCCCACCACACTATACCCTCAGTGACAGGACCAGTGAATTTGTTACTGATCATGGTGCTGAATTAAAGACCCAGCACTCTCCACCTTTTCAAATGTGTGTGTGTGTGTGTGTGTGTGTATGAACAAGCAATCCCAGGTTCACATCTGCTATGTCCAATCCAAATCCAATAAACCCTTATTTCATATTTAATATCTGCCAGAATATGTGGTAGTCTCTGGGGCTACAAAGACAAAATACAAATAGCCCCTGACCTCTGCTTCTCCATATTCTGCTCATACTTGTGGAAGCTTTGACTAGATTTGCCTATAAAATTGAAGCAAGAGCAATCTACCCTTTGTGTTCACCTCTTATACTGTCTTTCTCTATACCCCTTCCCAAAATGTGTGTGATGAGTTTAATTTAGAAAGGTAGCTCTGGTGGACCAGAGTGAATGGACTTGTGCATTACCTAACCTACCAGAGAACTGCCAAATGTTGCTTACAATATTTCTGGAGTGAGAAAGGGAAAAGAATATGATTTTCCAATTGTCCTTTCTAATCTGACCCTTTATAACCTTTTGGAAATCAGCCAATAGAAACCAAGATTCAACCTGACCCTAAGTATAGACATCTCCCCCGTATATCATGATGCCTTATGAGCTAGAGAATAATGAGAAAAATTCTGGCCCACATTCAATTACCAATCCTCTCTACAATATCTGTAAAAAAAAATAACATTTCCCTCAGATCTGCTGTTTTATCAGACTCTGCAGTGGGGATATATTATTACTCCCTACTTCAAACAATGAGACTTTAATAAAATATCAAGAGTTGATTATGTAAGGGGCGGCCAGGTAGCACAGTGAGTAAGAGCACTGACCCCTGTAATGGAAATGCAAATTTAAATATCTTCCCTGCCCTTAGGCCCTTTGATAGGCTTAAAAGACTCTGAGGATCTTCCTTGATTTGAAAATATCCTCTGCCTCCTAATAGGCTGAATGTGGTCACATGGAGCCTGTGGCTGGAGGCTTGGTTTTCAGGAATGCCCACACTTTGATGCTGTGTGATTGGGCAGTGGGTCAAGAGGGTGGTTACATTCTCTGACCCAGGAGAAGACTATATAATCCCTGATGTGAGGCTTTGCTTTGGGGCTCACTTTGAGAAATCTTCTGTGATTTGATCAGATGAGACTCTGGGAAGCCGTTGTTGAGAGCCACCTCCCCGCCCCCGGCTTTGAAAAACCCAGATGTTGATTTGGTATGGATGTAATGGTTGGACAGTTTGGAAACCTGTCTACTTGATCTGTTTTTCTGTTTTGATATTCTCTCTGCATACTCTGAAGTTTGGGGTGCTGACCTTTTTCCCCTGAACTAGGTAAACGATACATATTTGACTGATTAAAGTAAGCTTGTTAACAAATTTTGAGTTGCTTTCCTTTAACAAAGCAGATCCAAGAACCTGTGTTGGCAGACACCCTGGGGATGCTGGGGTGTTTGTTGCTACAACCCCAGAGTCGGGATGACTTGCTCAGACGCTTAGCACCTACCCAGAAACACCTGGCCGTGTAATCTTGAGCAAGTTACTTAACCCCAATTGCTTAAAAAAAAGAGTTGATTATGTTATTGTCATTGATAAATAAACAGATAGGTTCTGACCAATGTCTCTGTAGGCTTTAGCACTGGACATCTATATCCTTGCTTTAACTTGTGTGTGCTGAGCTCTTGGTCAGGGCTGTGGATCCTCCTTTGAGGTAGAAATGTCCACTTTTCTGTATTTCTAAAAAAAAGTGATTCTCCTTTATTAATCTCTGCTCATCTCGTGTGTGTATTATTAAGGGCTGGTAAAAATTGGAACCTGGACTACTTAAACCACTGACTGTAGTCTATGATAGCAATTAAATCTCAGATCAATAATGCCTCATACACTCCCCATCTGAGCTAGAATTTTCTGAGGTTTTTCTCCCACCTATCAGTGTAGGAAGAAAGATGTGGGAGAAACATCAACTGTATTCAATCATTAGATCTAATTCCCCGATGTTCTTAGCTCATTATCCAATGTTCTCAGAGTCCAGGGAGGTGAAACCAATTCAAGCCATAGGAGAGTCTACAAGCATTCATCTTCCTGTGAAAACATTGTTGTGTGGTGTTTTATTTGATACAGGTATGTAAACTCATCTCTTTTCATAGCTGCACACATTTATTTAATACTATACATCATGGTATTCATTTAAAACCAAGATAATACTATTCTCTAAATTCAAGTAGGACTAATTGAAGTGAAACCCACATATTCTCCTCTATAGGCCCCAGTTGTAAATGTATGGTAGAAGCAGGACAATTTTAAGTATCTGGATTAGATTTGATCACATTCCAGTTTTGGTCTAGATAGAAATATAATTCCAGAGTCAATGAGAAAACTGGATTTGAATAGAAGCTGAGAATAGATAGGTCAAGTGGTTTTGAGGATGAGGGATGGACTCCCCACAATTGCCACCTATGGGCATAGGTCTTCTATTTCATGACTGTAATGAAGGGTTAGTTTGAGTCATACTCAGTACTAGGGGATCCATGATCTCATTATGATAGGTACCAATCCATCACTTCTCCAAGTCCTATATAGCTCTTCTTCAGGTGCACATATTTTAGTTAATAAAGGATGTCTCTTCTTGTTTGATCTATTAGGCAATTTTTTTTCAAATGATCCAATGCCATAGATGCCCAAGTCTACAATTCCTAGCATGTGCTCTCTTTATCATGAGAAGCAGCATAATAGTGGTTAGAAGGTTAGCTTTGTCATCAGAGATCTGAGTTCAAAGCCTTGCTTTAATCCACACCAGTGGTGGCCATGGCCATTCCATGGCTTCCCTAAGCAACCCTCTAAATGTATAATGAGGCTTGCTAATATGCATTGGTAGAGGAAATTTCTACACTGGATGTTTCCTATACAATGAAATCTCAGTCTAAGTGGGAAAAAGTAAATATTATATTTATTTAAGTACAACACTCAACATGTTGTAAAATCCACGTGGTTAAGGAACAGGTTTTATCTGAAGCTTCTATCTCACCCAGTTCCCAGTGCAGTGGTCTGAACACAGTAAGTGCTTATTCACTGTTGAACTGCCTTGAATGGAAAGTTATTTACAGGGAGATTGATGATTTGATTTTTCATAGCGTCTCCTGGATCTCTCACTACCAGAATTCTTCAAGCATTTATCAGAAGGGACTGAGGAGACAGAGAGATAAAGTATTTTCAATGATATAAATATCACTGATCTTGTGACAGTCCCCAGTTGGTGTGTGCTGTGTGGCTTAAGATCTGTCTCCTTGAAGTAAAGAATAAGGCATGGTGCTCTCCTCAGTTGTTATTGTTTATGAATGCTTCCTTCCAGTCTCACAGTCCCATTCCTCTGTCTTCCTGACTAGTTAACAAATGTTCATGATGAAGGGGAGGAGGAGGATGTAGCTGATGACCAAGATAAGGATGCCAGCACATTTTTGTTCTGATATATTAGGTTTGCCACTCATCCAAATCAAGATCCTTTCTTCATACTTTCTGAGCTAAATGACATTTGGTTTTCTGGATCTGTGTGAAATATTCTAAAGTTACCCTCATCATTTAATGCTTTTGATACTTTCATTGAATGTTTGATGGTTTGAAGAAAGTGGCTAAAATTCACTCAGTGTGTATGTCAGCAAATTGGAGGAAGACTGGTTAAAGGGACCATTGCCACTCTGATTTGGATTGACTGCTGATATTGAATTGTCTAAGTTTATTGGGTGTAATGGAACTCTCCAAAAACATTGAGTTAATTACATTTTTAGCACTAATAAGATCCCACTCTTTATATCAAGTGTTAATATTTAATTGGAGCTCCGAGAAGTGGAGAAAGTGAAATTTCTCTTTTCACTAGCTGGGTGCAACCCCAAAGCAATGGGAATATTGTTTGATTGTGGCATGCTCCAGTCCCTCCTTTGCTCTCTTGGAATTACTTTCATTATCTCACTTCATTTAATGAAACCTTTGGGGCCAGCTGGTGTCATTAGTGGAGTTTGATGAGTACTAATCAAGTTGAGTTGGAAAATATCAGAATCACAAACCTTAGTAGACATTGCCTCACAACCTAGTACAGGGGTGGGGAACCTGGGGCCTTCTAGATGCTTAAGTGTGGCCCTTTGACTGAATCCAAATTTTACAGAACCAATTCATTGAAGAACCCCACTAGGTCCTAGCACTTGACTGAGTATTGCTAAAACTGGCCAGGCTGGCAGAATCTAGAGGAAAGTGGGGGAACAGGTCTCAAATCCAAAAGGATCTGTTACACTTATATAAATATTAATGACTGGTCAAAGCGAGGAAGGGCCAAGGAATTATGTGGCATAAATGGAGATGTGAGCTAAGGTATCATGTCACTCAGTGTCTATATATGTGTACATATAAACACACATATACATAATGCAGCTGAAGTATTATTTTAGTAGGGCAAGAGAATCTAACCACTAAACTACATTGTGTTCTACAACTTGTGCATGGAACAATAAATTAATGGGACCATAGAGTCAGAGAATTCTTGGATTTGAAGGAAGAATGGGAATATGCACGTAGTCAAAGACTAAACAGTTAATTTCAAAGGACTAGCCTAGTTAATATTGTAAAGACTCATTGAAAAGTGGGCTGCAGATTGAGAAGAGAGAGGATGGAACAGGTTTTTTGGATCTCTGATGGCAACTGAAAAGATTTTCTTCTAGGAAGAATTTCATTTTCCAATGGTTATGTATTGAATATTCATGGAGAGGTTTGACACCCATTGCAATAATGCTGAGTCAGCAAGGTAGCCTAGTGGAGAGACTGGGGACTCAAAGCCAGGTAGAATAGAGGTTGAATTGAGCCTCAGACAATTACTGGCTGTGTGTCCCTGGGTGAGTCATTAATCCCTTGAAGCCTCATGATCCTTATCCTTCTATACCAAAATCCTTGCTATCTATAATCATTGAACCTACCTCACAGGTTCCATTCTGAGGGTTATTCGATATTAAGTAAAATGTTATTGTTTATTATTGTTATTGTTATATGAAGTAGATATGTGACTGATGTACTGGACAGTTTTACTCCTGAGTAGTGGAGTGACTTTCAGAAAGTCGCTTCCCTTCTGAGATGCTCAGTTTCTTCAGCTGTGAAATGAACGTAAATGTCCATTTCACAGTTTTGTTGTGACAGTCAAGAAAATGGGTTAGAGTACAAATCTTAACCAAATTGCTTGGCCTGTTGTGTTCTCCTAGTGGGAGGTAGGCTCCTCACCAGGCTGCTGCATTTATATCCCTGGTCCCTAGCATGGTGCTTGACATACAATATGCTTAATAAGAGCATATTGGTCGATTGACTTCAATTTGCATCCTTCTTATGAAAGTGGCAAGAATAATGCTTTCCCTGATTTTCCAACTTCTCAAGGGCTGTAGGAGATGTAGGCTGAAGGAGGAAATGAAGAGCTGGACTTGGAGACAACAAGACCCATGTCTCTGACACATGTTATGTCAACTTTTGCAAATCATGGCAACTCTGTAAGAGTGTGAATTACAGAGAACTCACTGACCTTTATAGGAAAACAGAGCATCTTCATTTAAAAAAATCTATTCCAATGAAATAATAGATTGGATCCCTATTCCTATAAAGTTCTATGCAATTGTAATATGCCCAGGAAATATGAGAAGACGAAAAGGGCCTTGTGAGAGGTTATGGTCAGGGCCTACACAAGATAAGAAGGTGTAGATGGGTTGCTAAATCTATTGGTGACTGAGATGAGTACATTGATGAGCTTGTAAGGGCCTTCAAGAATTGAGGGAACCATTACCTTGAAGACCAATAGGTGTCAGGTGGTGGGGTGGAGAGATTCTTAGACTTGGAGTGAGGAAGACATGAGTTCAAATCAGAAGAGCAATACCAGTCTTGGTGACAATACACTTTGAAATTGGAGATGGTAAACATTGCCATTGGTTCCTTGAACAATGATATTTTGCCTTGACCTGTTGTTTTTCAATCCAATTCAATTTAGTCAACATATATCAAGCACCTACTATGTGCAAGGCACCATGTTCCATCATTGTTCCTTGGCGAGAAAAGCCCTCCATCAACAGAGGTAACTCTCCTGTAACTTAAAGGCTTTGGTGATGGTCTTGGGTATGAAAGGATGACAGTGCCCTGGATCACACACAGACTCAAATCCAATTGCTCTTGCCTCCCAAACCAGCTCCCTATCCTCCATGTCAGGCTGTTTCTATCCTTATATTCTGACACTACCACCACTGCTCCCACCAGCACTACTAGGATTCTATACCAAGTACTTTGCTGTAAGGTTGCCAAGGATGAGGAAGGCTAGGGGCCTTAAGTAGCTTATGGTCTAATAGTAGACATGAGGCATAGTGTCCAATGACTATAATTTTCCTGTGACTATTAGAAGCAGCTAGGTGGAACAGTGGAGAGAATACCAGACCTCAGGTCAAGCAGAGTGAGTTCAAATTCTGCTTTAGTTACTTATTTATTAGCTGTGTGACCCTAAGGAAGTCACTTCACCTCCATCTCTGGCTTCTTCTGGGGCAGCTGGATGGTACAATGGGTAGAGCACTGGGCTGGGAGCTAGGAAGACTCATGTTACCAAGTCCAAATGTGGCCTTAGACACTTACTATCTGTAGTATTGTGTGTGCTGATCACGGCATTCTGTTTGTCTCAACTTCCTCCTCTATAAAATGAACCGGAGAAAGTAATGGCAAAATGCTCCAGTATCTTTACCAAGAAAACCCCAAAGACAGTCACAAGGTTGAACACAACTAAAAAATTACTGACAATAACAACAGAAGCCACTTCCTCACCTGTGAAGTTGTGGCTAATAATACCTTCATGTGCTGTGAGGATCAAGTGAATGATAATTTACTTGCTTTGGAAATGGCTTTGGAAATCTTCAAGTAGATGATGATGATGATGATGATGATGATGATGATGATGATGGTGGTGGTGGTGGTGGTGGTGGTGACGGTGGCAATATGTGGTATTAATGATAATATAAATCTTTTGTTTTCCAGATCAATCAATCAACAAACATTTATTAATCACTTAGTGTATGCCCAGCACTGTGCTAATCTCTGGAGATACAATATGAGTAAACACAGTGGCTTGCTTGGAAGGCCATTTGAAAATATAAATAATGGACTTAGAAAGCAAAGTCAAAATTTTAGGTCATCAGAGGTGCAGGGTTCCAAGAATCAACCCTACTATGTGGAAGCAAATATCACATTTGGAAGATGTCATAAGATTTGCAAAGCTGAACTGGAAAATTACTCCAAACCTCTAGAAAACTCAAGTAAAGTATGGGGCATTTGGATTCAAAGAGACGTATAAAACAATGCTAATAATAAAAACAATAGTGAACATTTGTTTAACACTTATCATGTGCCAGGCACTTTGAAATTATTTTGTCATTTTATCCTCACAGCAATCCTGGAATATAGATGCTATTTTTATCCCCATTTTACAGATGAGAAAACTGATGTGAAGTGACTTGTCCAGGATCACACAGTAAGTGTCTCCAGTTAGATTTGGACTAGGGTTTTTCTGACACAGGATTCTTTTGATTTTGCCACCAAGCTGCTCCAGATACTTGAATGGCTTCAGTTTCCTCATTGTGGTGGCAAGCACCCCAGCATCCCCAGGATGGCTGCCAAGACAGGTTCTTAGATCTGCTTTTCTAAAGGAAAGCAACTCAAAATGGGTTAACAAGTTTTTAATCAATCAAACATATATCGTTTACCTACTTCAGGGGGAAAAAGGTCAGCACCCAGAACTTCAGAGGATACAGAGGTTACAAGCATAAGTTACAAGAACATTTCAGCAGACAGGCTTCCAAACTGACCAACCATTACATACATCCGTAATTAATGCCAGTTACCAGAGAGGGAAGCATCAACATCTGGTTTTGCAAAGCTGGGGGGCTCTCAATGGCTGCCCAGAGTCTCATCTGATCAAATCACACAACACTTCTCAAAGTGAGCCCCCGATAATATAAATAAATCTTAAAGGCAGTGACTTCAAGAGTGAGATTAATCAGGTTTTGTGGCTGAAGTATCATTTGAAAAATAAATTCCCATTGATATTTTTATATGACTTGTTTTCCCTATGGTATTATTCTTCTTCCCCTCCCCTAAGGAGAGATCACTTATAGTAAAACAGGAAGAAACAAAGAAAAATCTGTAAAACTAAACAGTATATCTAAAAAGTTTGACATTGAGTTATGTATCCCCACTTAGACAAAAGAGCAATAGGAGAATATGTGTTCTCATCTCTTCTTTTGGGCTAAGCTTGGTTATTATAATTCCTCAGGATTCAGTTTTGATTGTTTAGTTGCTGTTCTTTGCAGGTATGTTTTTGTGTCCACTCTATATATTTTTTCCTAGTTCTTATTTTGTATCATTTGTTATGTCTTTCCAAATTTCTTTTGACATGTGCCACAACTTGTTTAAGTATTTCTCAATCATCTTCCTTTTTCCAGTTCTTTCCTAACAGGAAATGTGCTTTCATAAATAATTTGATACATATTAGGATTTTCTTTTTGTTATTCACCTCCTCAGGATATATTTCCAGCAGTGGAATCTCTGTATCAAAGTTCATGGATATATTAGTGGATTTGCCACCTCCACTGCATGCCATAACTCTAGATTGCTTTCCAGAATGGCTCCATTTCCCAGTTACAACAACAATGTACTCTGTTTCTATACCCTTTGTATACCAATGCACCTTTCTATACCCTCTCCAACTTAGACTACTACTAGCTATTGTCAATTTTGCCAATTTGCGTTGAAAACTCAGGGTTATTTTGATTTGAATTTATACTGTTATAAATATATTTGAAAAAATATAGCATCTATTAAAGCTATCACAGCACATGAAGTCTCAGAGAGTCAATTTTCTTTTGTGATGCCAATTATTTGTTAGAGTGGCAAACAACTTTTCTTCATAAGAATGGGAAAAGAGACTAGATCATGGAGACACTATTTTATTTCTGTGTTCTCTCACAGATTGCAGAATCTTAGTACTGGTTCATCAAGTAAAAGCCTTACCCTGAAAAGTTTCCATTTTATGACATCCCAAGCAAGTGCTCATCCAACTTGTCTGATGATCTTCAAAGAAGACAGAGCCCACAGCCTCCTGGGGGCAGCCTGTGTATATACTTGCATATCGCTTCAGTGATTAGGAAATCCTTTCTCCAAAACAAAAACAAGAAAAATGAAATATGCTTCCCTGACACTTCTACTAATTGCTTCCAGCTCTGCCCTCTGGGACCTGGCACAACAAGTCTCGTCAACCTTCTACAAGATGGTCCCACAAATGCTGAATCCACCTCAGGCTCTTTTGGGCAATGGGAGAAGAGTAGCATCAGGCGAACTAAAGCTCAGAATGTGCTGAAACTGGTGAAGAGTGGGAAGGCAGCAGAAGAGAAGGTATTAGGCTAGCTGAGGGAAAGAGTGGGATCAAGGAAGGAACTTACACCTACTTAGGGTGTCATGAGAAAGAGATAACAGAGGAAGGGAAGGCAGAGGTGTTCAACCTTCTTCTGCTTCCTCTATCATTGAGGGAGACCTTTGGATTGGAAAGGGGGAAAAAAGATGACTAAAAGTTGGGATTCCAAATAAGCAGGTAAGAGATTGCCTTATCAAGTCTTCCATCCCAAAGGAATTGCATTTAGAGTGGAAAGTATACTGTTTGGGTTAAAAGATTTGAGTTCGAATCCCACCTTCTCCATTTCCTGTCTTACTTTTTACCGTCACTTGACTTTTCTCAGCCTCAGTTTCCTCATGTATAAATTGAGGAGGTTGATTCCTTCAAGTTTCTTCCACTTCTAAATCTATGATCCTATGAATTGTAAAATGTGACTCTTGGACCACTATGTTGAAAGCTTTCTTACTAAGAACCAGAAAACCTCCTCCTTCCCTCACTACCTTCCTCCTCTCTCTCTCTCTCTCTCTCTCTCTCTCTCTCTCTCTCTCTCTCTCTCTCTCTCTCTCTCTCTCATGTCACACACATATTTTACATATAAGCCAAAATTATGTTAATATGTACATACACACATATATAAAACCACACATTATTAACTGACCTTTTTCTTGAAATAGAAGCAAAATTCAGTAATAAAATTGCTTTTTGTAAAGTTCTAATGGTGAAGCTTTTGTCCAGCTGTATTCTAAAAATAAAAATTGACTTCCTACTGAGACTAAAGGAAACACTTTCTAAAAAAGGAACTGAAATCTAATTCATAACCAGAAAATGCTGGTTGTAAAGAAATGATCTCAGCATATTTGTTTTGCATAAATTGAATTCTTTGCTTTATCTGGGATTTCTGCAGGGCATTCTCAGAGAAGATAAACTTCCCCATGAGACAAACACACTTAAAAACATATTAAAGCCATAGGATAATGTATTCTTTAATGTCCAATTTTGCATTTGAAAACTGAAAGTTATTTTTGAGAAGAAAACCCTTTGATCTAATAGTGCTCAGAGAAGTCAGAAACAACAAGCTTCTTATGGACATACCAGCCATTTTCACTGCCTGCTTCTGGTGGTAGGTCTGTACAGTGGTAAAGGACAGATGAGCAGGTTCCTGAACACAACGCTGGCTCTTCTGTTTTGGTTTGTTTTTCACCAATCTGATCATCTAATGCTATAGGCATCAGGAGCCTTTTGGACCCAATTCTTCCCACATAAGTGACTCACAGTAGTCAGTTTAGTACACAGTTTAGGAAACCCATTAGCTCCACCCTGTCACCTGCACCGAGTCATTGTCGTTTTTGTATCAGAGCTGTTTCACTGGTACAGTGAACTCCTACTTAGGAAACCACCTACCACTGCAAAGCGGCAGATGCTTCTCAAATGGTAGACTTAGAAAGTTGCTTGGGAGGCATTAAGAAGCCAAGTGACTTGTCTAGGGTCTTAATTTGCCACAGGATAGACTTAAACTCAAGTCTTTCTGACTCTGAGGCCAGGTTTCTATCCAACATGTGACAACTCCTGGAGTTCCATTCAGTGCCCCAAAGAATAAAACAATAACGAAGAGTCCATTTTCTGCAAAGCAGCCTGAAAGGCCAGTAAAACAAAAGAAAGACCCATCTGGAGAATGTCTCAGATATGCTGCTTATTCATAACCTATTCTTCCTGGATATCAGCAGACAAGAAGCTTTATTTGAAGATGCACCATGGCCAGAAATTACTTAGCACTCATTTAAATACAACCTCATTGTGTAACAATGGGAATCATTCCATGTTTTTCAGATGGAAACAATCTCTCCAAACCTCAACAGTCTTTTTTCTCCCTCTCCTCCTGCATTTCCACATTAGTCTCTGTATTATCATAGGCTAAGCATGGGACCACAATTGCTCATGCTTTATCTTCTCCACTAGACTGACACTTATTTGGAGGCTAGGACCAATTTTTAATTCTAGAATCAACAAAAATGCTTTGGACCCTATAGGCATTTACAACATTTTTGAACATATGAATGAATGGATAAGTCACTCAATTCCACACTAACCAGTGTGAGAAGTAATATGGCAAATAGCTAGAGAGCCAACCTTGGAGTCATGAAAACCTTGCTTCAGATCTTGCCTCTGACAGATACTGGTTGTGATGACAATTTACTTAATCTCTCAATGCTACAAGAAAATTTCTAAGACTATAATTTGCAGAGATGAAGACTTGAGTTGGAAGAGGGGAGATCCTCTCGTATTTACCAAACCTAGTGAAATTAGTGGTCCCATAATGATGACAATGATGATGATGATGATGATGACAACAATAACCAATCAGGACACTACCCCTAACTGATGTCACTTATTGTACCTATCATCTTAAGTTCCTTTTATGTAAGTTGGACAATGGGAAAAAATAATTTTATTATCACAATATTCTAATGGTCCTTTATCAAAAGTTCTGTGACCAATCAACAAGCATTTATTAAGTATATACTAGATGCCAGGCACTGTGTTTAGTACTGGATATGAGCACTGATCTCAATTATGTGGGCATTTTATCCAATGATGTAGATTACAACCCTTCATGTCTTCATGTCTGTTCATGTGATGCAACTCTTTCCCATGTCCTTCCATATCTCTTCCAATCACACACACACACACACACACACTCACACACACATATTTTTTCCTGATAACATCCCTTCCATCCCTTCTCCCACATAATTCCTTATTTACTACCTGTGGATGCCTTCTTAGCTCCTCCACATTTCTCCTTTTCTCTCAACTCTGATTCTATGGTAGTTACAGCATTCCATTCTTTTCATCAGTAGGGAAATATTCTCCTTGAGGTAACATATTGGGAAATGACATGATGTGGACAGCAAATGGGATTGGCCCATCTGTTAATATGTCAAATGAACACTGATCTGGGATCAGAACTCAACAGGAGTAGGAGAGTGGACCAGATTGCCTTTGAGAAATGCCTCTGTTATTTTATTTTATTTTTATTTTAATAACCCCGTCTTGTCTACCTCCCTAAGTTTACAGATGATGAAACTGAGACCAAAAGAATGATACACTGGCAGATATAGAGGTATAAAGGATGTCAGAGTCCATATGGTCCAATCTCTCATTTTACAGATAAGAACTGAAGACTAGGGAAGCTAAGTTCCTGATCTGAAGTCACACACCTGTAGACATTAGAGGCAATATTTGAACCAATATTCCCCAGACTCTAGAATTAGTTTTCTTTCCACTATACCATTCCCCTTCAGTGACTAGTGCTACCTTCCTTCCAAATTACCTAGTAGACATATCAATACTGTTTTTAGATACATGGGATTCTTCCCTTCACCAAATATTAGCCCCTTTAGAGAAGAACCTATTTTATTTCTGTCTTTGTACTCTCAATGCTTACCACAGGGACTAGCACACAGTGGGAGCTTAAATATTAGTTCCTATTTGCTTTTAATAGTTTTTAGAACCTCTTCTTTTGGCAACTGAGAGAAATAGAGCTCAGAATTCCAAGGTCACACAAGTTGCAAGTGACTGAGTCAGAATCAAATCTAGGAGCTCTGAGTCCAAATTGGGGGCCTTTTTCATTGTACCACAGTGACTTGGTAATAATTTACATTTTGTGATAAAACATCTGCCTCAAAAACTAGAAAAAGTAGCTAGGAGTTGTGGGTAGAATATATTTACACTGGGGTTGGAAAGAAGTCGAGGTGTCCACAGTTCATAGAAGGGAGGATTCCTGTTTCTGGAACAACTTTATCAAATGAATGTTTTGTCTCTATTCTTAATAAGGCCATTACATGATAATTAAGCTATTCTCCACCTTGGACAGCTCATTGTTCAGCATAGACTTGCTTTCTTTCTTCCTTTATGGCTAATTTTAGTGCAAAGAGAACATTGTCAGCCAGGGTTTCATTCACAGAATTTTGGGGTTTGGCGGGACTTCCAATGCAGTGTATTATAACTCATACTTAACCAAGAGTCTCTAACAACATTCCAGACAAATGGTCTTTCAGCTCCTTCTTGGAGATCTCCAGGGCTTATGACAGATCTAATTGCTTGGAAGATTGTCTTAAGAACAAGGAAAAAAAATCAAATTCCCACTTTTCTGCTATTTTTGGCCAGTGCATAGGAAGCACTTGATAAATGAAAGATGAATTAATGAACAAGTGAATATTTCATTCCCCTGATGTAATGTAAGCTCGTTGAGGTCAGGGAGACTTCATTTTTGTCTTTGTATCCAAGGTACCAATCACAGTGCCATGCACACCATAAGTACTTAAGAAATCTCTACTGAACATTTTACCTTTGTAGTTGGAAAACGAAGGGGCTGAACTGAATTTTCTCTTAGGTGTCTTCCAGACCTACCAGGACTGTTCTTAGCATGTCCTAGGATGCTTAGAAATAAATTCTTAGAGGTTAACAACTTCCCATTCTTACCTTATACAAGCATTCTTTCTGTAACACCTTTGACAGGTGGTCTCAGCTTGAGCTGCTTCAATAATGTGGAGATTACTGTTGTACAGAGTAGGATATTTCACTGTTGGACAGCTCTCATGATTAGGAAGCACATCCTTACATGGAAGTCAAGTCTGCTTCCAAGTAATTGGTCTCAAATATCCCTCTTGTAGTTGCACACACACACACACACACACACAAGCTATCTATATCTTTATCTATCAATTTACTCCTTTACATGAAAACTCTTCAAATATTTGGAGGCCACTGTCATATCTTTCCTAGGTATTGACTCCTCCGAGTCTCAGGCATTCTCAGAAATATCACTGGATTTTCTCATGAAGAGCCTCACCACTGGAGCCAGGAGTTAATTTGGAGAGCCTCCCAGGAGCAGCATTTTTGCTTTTGGTACTATAAATCTGTCAAGAGGAGATTGCCACAGAAACGAATACTGGACCTTACTTTACATAAAAGAAGCGTTACAGAGAAGCTGACTCTATAATATATTTCCATTCATTGAGCCATATATTCTCATTGGTTTCCATAATACAATTTAAAATAAGAACAAATGTTGACTTAATGACCAAAAAAACTATGCTTAATAATATAGTAGACATTTTAAAATTGCACATTTCAAGAAAAATGATAGGATTCAGGTATATAACACATTTACAAAAATATTCCACATTTATATCTTTCAGTATTTGTAGTATTCTGTGTTACAGATGAACTCAAGCATTTGCTTTATACATTTGCCATAAAAAAAAGTCTGCAGTTGGGAGGAGGTGCTCACTGGTTTTGGGATAGCTAACAAGTTATAGTAAATGACCATGATATAATATTTCTGAATCATAATATGTGATAACTCTCTCTCTATCTATCAATAGATAGATAGATAGATAGGTAATGCATAGGAAATGAGAAGATTTATATGAACTAATCCAGAATGAAACAAGTGGAACCATGAAAATAATCTGTACAATGACTGCAGGAATACAAAGGGAAAGAAGCAACTTTAAAAAAATCAATGTTGTGTAATTACAATTGAGGTTAGTCCCAGGGGAAACATGAAGAAACACATCTCTCTTCATTGGGGAGTTGGAGGATTGTGGATATGAAAAATTGTACATACTGTCAGATCTAGTCAATGTGTTGATTGATTTCACAGGCATTGTGCTAGATGTTATGGATAAAAAATCTCAGAAATGAAACAGTCCAAGCTCAAATGGATCCATGGTATCCATTTGAGTCATAGGGAAACAGAGTGATTGGTAGTGTGATAGGTGGTAAAAATTTGTGACATGACTCATAGGGGGCTTAATAGTGTAAAGTCTGAGGTTAAGACATCAGAAATAGAGTTTCTGGGGAAATTGAGAAAATGGGGCTGTTTATTCACAAGGCAGAAATGTAGTTACTGGGGAACTAGTACAATTATCAGAGATTTGATGATAGGGGAACAGAGCAGAAAACTAGGTAGCTGGGTGTCATAACTATGGCTTTTTATGTGGTGAACTGAAACAGGGATGACTGAAATGAAACTCAGCAATCAAAATCAGTCAGCATGGCTGTCAGGGGGAGCCCAGGAGTCACACAATATATCAGTCTCCTTATGTGTAAAATGAGGGGATTTAACTATATGACCCCGAAATCCCTTTTGGCTCTCAGATCTGTATCTAGTCACTTATTATAATTTTAAAGAAAGTTTAGGCAGACAGACAATGCTGTCCAAAAGCAGGCTAAAAGTTAATGAACCAACAAGCAGCTAGGACCCTGCTTTAGGGGTTAGAGTGCCAGTAAAATAAGGCCAGGAAGCAAGTAAATGGGAACCTGTCACCAAGAATGAAGTAGAAAGGGTTGGTGCTGGTCAAGGCAAGACCTGAGGTTTGGAAGAGTTCAGAGATCCCAGTCAGGGAACCTACACAAAAATTCAAGAATAGCAGTATGAACCTGCTTAAAAGACACACATTGATACAGCACCTGAAAAAATGTCACTGCCACTTTAAGCCCCAGAGTTGTACACTCTGGGATTGTTTCTAGCACATGACTAAGAGATCTCAAAGGCCCCTTGCAATCTAAATCTTTGTTTCTGTGGCATAGTTATTTAAGTCAGGGATAGGTTCCCTTCCCAGATTACAGGCTCTGGAATCACCTACAAACCACTACTCACACTGAAAGGCTGGGGACCCAAATAATGACTGACTTCTTAATGTTGTTATTGAGTCATTTCAGTCACTGTGACCCCATTGTTTGGCAGAGATACTCGAGTGATTTTCCATTTCTTTATCCAGCTCTTTTTTTTTTTTTTGCTTTTTGGAAGGCAATTGGGATTAAGTAACTTGCCCAAGGTTACACAGCTAGGGTTTTTTTTTTTTTGGTGGGTGTTAGGTTTCCGAGGCCGGGAATGAACTCGGGTCCTCCTGACTCCAGCACTGCCATGTTACTCACTGCACTACCTAGCCACCCCAAAGCAGCTCTTTTTACAGATGAGAAACCAAGACAGACACGGTTAAAGACCTTTCCCAGGGTCTCATGGCTGGTAAGTTCCTGAGGCCAGATTTGAACTCATGAAGATGAGTCTTCTTTCTTCCAAACCCATTGCTCTATGCACTGTAGTGCCATCTAGCTGCCCAGTGACTGACTACTGCTCTTCTTAGGGTGCTAGGTTCACCGAGAAGGCCTGAAAGGGCTTGTGGCACTATTGCTTCCTAGCCCCCATCCAGTGTTCTCCCTTATGTAATTTTAATAGTATGTCCCCAATATCAAGTTAGTAATGGATATCAAATAGCTTTGTACAGAGAGATATTTGCTGAAAAAGTATAGCAAGGACCTAAGTTTAACAACATCCCCACAAATAGAGGAATCCTCTCCCCTATAAACTCCATTTCATTTTTTGGGAAAAGTAGAACAAATTTGAAGTGGTTGTTATTAACAATTGCTCAACCCCCATGACACTCTTTGGCCCTCCAAGTTATTTTCTCCTTTTAGGGAGTCTACCCCAAGTTCACTTGTAGGCTTGTCATAACCAACAAACAAGTTCCTTCCTTAATTAGCTATACTGGCTTCTTAAGGGACTTTGTCAATCAGTCCCTTGGATTTTCTGCTGAATCCTCCCTGTCCTCAGTGATTTTAACAACCTACAGTCTCTGATACCAACTCCCATTACTAGAACTCCAATAATTATTCCTATCTTCTAAAGGTTACAAGGTTATAACTGGTCTATTACCAACTTTGGTACTCATTTGCCTATGATCTGGAAAGAATCAACATGGAGACATAAAGTAGAGGTATAATACATTTGCATACACACAGAGGTTTGGCAGGACATAGGGCTGAATGATCCTCCCCGACCATCACAAGTCTTCCTCACTCAAAAGTCCCAATCCAAGAGGGAGGGTGGTTTTAAATATTTTGTCTATATGCTTAGCTCCAGCTCAGTGACCAATTAAAAGGCTTTTCATTACCACAGTTAAGAGAACAGGAAATCCATGCTCTGATGTAGAGAGAAGGGCCCATCCATTGCATTTGCCTCCAAGAAGACTTATAAACCTTGCACATAGAGTGGTAACTGGCAGGACATGCTTGAAGGATCATACCCTCATTTCCCTATCCTCCCATTCTGAGCACTTAGGGCTAGAAGAGTCCTCAGTGTCCACCTATTTAAATCCCTCACTTTACAAAAGAGGGGACTGAAGGTCAGAGAAGTGAAGTGCATTGTCCAAGGTTAGGAAGCAGTAGAAGACTGGAGAAGCCAAGGCCACTGGTTCCAAATGCAGCATTCTTTTGGCTGCACCACACTGCTTCCTCTATATAATCAGAGAAAAGTGAGCCCCTGATTAGAAGAGGAAAGCAGTAGGCTCTCTTTGGATTCCATCTTTTAATCAGTCAAGAGGGCGAGGCCAGGGCATCATAGAAAAGGCAGCCTGTCCATAAAGCAGATCCTGCTTTCTTTGGCTGAAAGGCCCTGGCTAAGCAAGCTAGTATTGCAAAGATCCTGCCTTCACAGACTAAGATCTAGAAGGGACATGGAGGTCATTGTAGGCCAATATGTTCATTTTAGAGAGGCAGAAGCTGAGATCACATGTTTAAGGACTTGAACAATACCATGCAGAAAGTGGGCAAGCAATTCTTTCCTTTGTTTTATGAAGAAGCCTCAGACCTCACACCTTATATATTGTGGTCCAGAATTTTCATCTGAGTTCTTTCTTCTAGATCCAAGATATTATTCTATCATCCTGTTAACACAGGAAAAAACTAGGGAATAAAAATGAAGAGAAAGTGTCAAACCATCAGTCTCTAGGAATGGGTCTTTGGGTAGTACCCTGGAAGGAGGGGCAAGGGAATGTAACTGGCTCTAAAGTCAGGAGACCTGACTTGAAATCCCAGTTAGAAGGGATGGAAAAGGGCTTTAATTACAAGAGTTGGGTGCACAAGACAAGGCTTCGTCATGGAAACAAACCAAGAGCACAGGTATAAGAAGCAGGGAACTGGGCCAATATAACTCCCAGGACTCCTTAAAGTTTCCCCACCAGGGACAGCTCTAGTCTCACTCTTGTACCCAGCTACTTTTGGATTTTTCCTCCAGCAGGGACTTGGAGGCGGGGGATGGCGACAGTGTGCCTATGCTTGCTTTGCATAAGGTCCCATTGCAAAAACAAACAAACAAAAACTAACTGTGGGTCCTGATTTTTTAGCAAAGTAGCAAAACTTTCCACCAGTTCCAAGCCAAGAATGCATGGATATGGCACCTACTATGCACAAAGGACTGAATTGTGTGTTGAAAGAAAAAGGCAAAACACTATATAGTGCCTGCCTTCAAGAAGCTTGGATTCTATTGGGAGTACACAACATGGTCATGGACCATTGTGTTAGATGATTACAATAAGATGAGATGTGAACAGGACAAAGGGGAGATCCAAATTAAATATTCTAGAACAGTTTGTGGGATCTAATGGCGGATTAGTTCATGCAGAGTGCTCAGCTTGCTTGGTTGCAGCACCTTCCTTCCCTGTGTAAAAACTCATGAATGTGCTACTTTCCAAGGAATAATGGAATCGAAAAATAGGGACATGACTTGCTTGCCAGTGTTGGCATACCTTAGTGACGCCATTGTCTTCAGGAAGACTCTGTAGCCAGGTTCCCTAGCATCTCCATGTGGTAGAGTCACTTGAGCCAAACAAACTGATGCATTCTGAACAGGCACAAGATGTTCGCTATAGGAGGAAAATTATACGCTCTATGTGGGGAAAGGGAATTAGAAAAGGCATTAGGAATTAGGAAATCGAAAGGAGATGGCACAAAAGTTGAGTGTAAAAGGAATAAAAGGGCTCTGAAAGGCATGATGAGGAAAGAATCAATTGATGGATTTCCAAATGCATAGACATGGGAGATGGGATATTGAAGGAACAAAAAGCATTCTGTTTGATTGCTGGTCTGTGAAGAGCAATGTGAATTAAGGCTAAAAAGGTGTATTGGAGTGAGAATGCAGTGGCTCTTAAACATAGTGGATAGAGTGCAGTACTTGCAATGAGGAAGAACTAGCTTTGAAACCTACCTCACACACACTACAAGAACGATCCCAAGGAAGTCATTCAAAGATTGCTAGCCTAATTTGTAACATGATGATAATCATAACAACAATCTCACATTGATTATAAGGCTTAAATAATATTATTTTTGTAAAGTGTCTTGCAATTCTTAAGGCACTATATAATTGTGAGTTATTATTGTACTTTAAACTTCTTGAAAGTAGGTACTTTCCCCTTATTCTGTCTTAGGCATGCCTGACCTCTCCCTGCCCCTCTTCTAGCTGCTCTGCTTTCCTTTGGATGGCTCTATCTTGAGGTCTACTCTCCTGATTGGTGAGTCTCAGAGTCAGATTTCCATTTTTTTTTTTATTTTGGAGGGGGGAATGCAGGGCAATTGGGGTTAAGTGACTTACCCAAGGCCAGCTAGTAAGTATTAAGTGTCTGAGGCCAAATTTGAACTCAGGTCCTCCTAACTCCAGAGCTGGTGCTCTATTCACTGCACTACCTAGCCACCCCACAGATTGTCATTTCTTCAGGGGTCCCAAGTCATGCTGCTCAATTCACTCCCATCTCAATTCACTCACAAGTATCTATTTTCGCACCAGCTGATTTCCTCCTGTATGGAATGGGGAAGCTGTAGATAATAGGAGGGGTAGAGGTATCATAATGAATATGAATTCTATTAACCTAGGAGATGCTGTTCCTTGGCAAGGATTGGTAACTTATTTCATTTGACATAATTAATGAATTTTAGGGATCAACTGGGTAAATCTTTGTTAAATAAGAGAGGCCTATAATATTTGTGAACAAATGTTTTATATTTTTTAAAGAAAAAATGCAGTTAGCAACCATCTGGAAAGTTTTTCAGAAATCATTAATAATAGAGAAATGAAAATTAAAACAACCCTAAGGCATAACTAATGCTCATCAATTTAGCTAAGATAATTTTTTAAAAAAATCAATGCTGGAATCACTAGAGGAAGACAGGCACGTTCACTTATTACTGGTAGAGTCATGAATGAGTCTAATCATTCTGGAAGACAAATTATTTTAATTAAGCAGAAAAGTTACTACATTGTTTTTACTATTTGACCCAGAGCTCCCAATACTGGGACTGTGCCAGATGGAGGTTAATGACAGCAAAAACAAAACCCATATGTACAAAAAGATTCAGGATGACTTGTGATAAAAAACTGGATGCAAAAAATGTGCTTGGAGATGGAAGAACTACATGAACTGTAGTATGTAAAAGACATAGACTGTTACTATCCTGTGAGAAATGAAAGGTAGAAAATTTCAGAGAACCATTAGAGGACTTGTCTGAACTAATGAAGAGGAGAGAAACCACATCCTGGAAACAAAATACTCAATAATTACAACACTGATATTAGAAAGATACAAGTATTTCAATACAACATGAAAATGTAACAAACAACAAATGAACCTTTCAAGAGTCAAGTAAAACTGTGTGATGAACACTTGCATAAACTTGTGATGGGCACTTCTAGCAATCATATATTTTGGTGGTTTTATATTTATCAAAAGAAAGGAAAAATTTGTGCTATGTCAGTAAAATTTTTTAAAATATAAATGTTTGATTTTAAAGTTGTTATCATTGTGACTTTAGGATCATAAATTTAGTGTTGGAAGAAACCTCAGTGGTCATCTTGTCCAATTAAAGTCTAGTACAAAGACCTACATACAGTAAATATTTATGATTTGATATAAGGTAATAATTACAGATGATGTCATGAAAAGTAAGCTAATTTTATTTAACGGTATGATTTTATTTGAAAGGAAAGATTGATTCATAGAGTCCATCTCATTAGTGGAATAGAGAAAATAGATTTCCTAGAAGTGGAGTAATTTGCAGGAAAGCTAAACTTCTCAACCTAAGAGATAATACATTTCCACTAATTGTCCAAGGACAGCCAATGGTGTAGAGATAACAGGTTTCCTTCAATTAAAAGTGATTTATAGGGAATCTGAAATCTTAACCTTAAGATAGCATGCTTTTTTTTTTTTAAAGTTAAGTGTTTTCATAGGGAAACAACTTTTAAACTTAACTTAGAAAAGAAGACTAAACTTTTGAACCTGTGAATTTCTAAATTCAACTTAAAGACAAAACAATATGACTTTAGGTAGAAAAAAGGTTGGTTTTGATACAAAATAGAGTCAATTACAAAATGGAATCAGAATCACTTTGATTTTATCAATCCCCCCTTTAATAGATGGTAGACATGTCTTGCACAGATCACTTATCTATAAAGTAGTTCAATAAGATTTTTATTTTTTACCATTATCTTTGGCACTAAGAAAAATTTTTCTGGAGCAAGTTTAGAACAGATTTTACCACAACTACTAAGGCAAAGTCTAAAAGCAAACTAAGACAGAGGGCAAAAAGGACCCATTTACAAAGGGTGGAAATCAGGCCATTTCCCTGAAGTGAAGTAAGAAGAGGGGTTCCACCAGAGGTCATCTATAATTGGTAGTTATGTCTCTGCTATCACTTTCTGAATTTTATTAATACTGGTAACAATTTCTCCTAACTGTTTAATATAAGAAAGATAAGATTGATTAATTATAACCCAAGTCAGAGCAAGAGTATCTAAATCCATGGGCTTATTTTAAAAGGAAAATTCATGTCACCAAGCTAAGAAAATTCAGTGATACCGTGAAACACAAAGTTGAAGTAATGTGATTATGATATCAATCTTCATTAATATCATGTCTCCTTGTATCCTAGTAACCCAATCCCAATTCCTATTTAATGAAAACACTTCACCTTGGATCACAGATGTCGTATGTAGTCATCTGGTGTCTGGAAACATCTCTTGGACATTCGGAAAAAGGTCTTGTTTTCAAGGCAGCTCTAAGGGAAGTATTTCCTAAATGGATTTGTTTCCCTGGTTACAAGTTACATGCAGAAATTCCTAGGTAATTTTGCTAAAATCTGCCAGGAACACAACTCAATACCTTTTAGTACAACCTCTAAACTTTTCTTTTCCAATAACTAGTTCATGTGGCAAAACCCAGCTCAAACCTTATGGTGCTGATCTGATTAATAACAAAGCTGTAAGAAGAATACAAATTGGGAACCCGTAATTTGCTTGAAACTTCAGAGAATTTCAATTTTTACATAGCACTTGCTGTTTCTATCTTTACCTAAACCCTATACCTAATATGAACACTGATGACAATAGACTGAAGGAAGAATCTTGAAAAAGAATCTATGAGTGTCTGACTTTCAAAATGGGTCATTCTTTCTCTGAAATTATCAGATTAGTATTTCAACTAGGAAAATATTTCACTGTGTTTACAATTCTTTATGCAATTTTGTATTAAAATCTTTAATACAATGTTGAAAAGTTATTACTAAAATATACTCAGAAACTGAATTTCTCATTAGAAACATCAGGAAGGGGGCGGCCAGGTAGCACAGCGAGTAAGAGCACCACCGGCTCCAGTGTTGAGAAGACCTGGAGATCAAATCCCGGGCTCAGACACTTAGCACTCACCCAGAAACACCTGGCCGTGTAACCTTGAGCAAGTTACTTAACCCCAATTGCTTAGGGGTGGCCAGGTGGCTCAGCGAGTAAGAGCACTGGCTCCAGTGTCGGGATGACCTGGATCAAATCCGGGCTCAGATACTCAGCACCACACCCAGAAATAATAACTGGCCGTGTAACCTTGAGCAAGTTACTTAACCCCGATTGCTTTAAAAAAAAATAAAAAAAAGAAACATCAGGAAGCCAATCATATAAATAAATTTACTACTTTAATTAGAAAACTTCTACATCTTTGTCTTAATTTCTTGCATCTTTATCTTAATTCTCCTCCCCCCCCAGAAAAACATCATCCCCATATCATCCTAAAAGAAGATGTTTGAAGGACCTAATATTATACACAAACACATCACTATTAATTAATAAATTAATCAAAATTAATTTGCTTAGTTGCTTAGGATATGAAATTTCCTACAATTCATATTGAAAACCCATGATGGGCTGAGACTGTCAGGTACAGTGTATGTTAAATCAAGGAGGTGTGGATTTGAATTTTACTTCTCACATTCACTCACTTTGTAACCCTGGATATGTCACTTAACGTCTGAGTTTCCTCAACTGGAAAATAAAGATAACAACAGTGAGCAGCACTTCTCTCCCAGACTTGCTGTGTGGATCCCACAGCATCAAACCAGTAAAGAGTGACTTGGTGATTATCAAAGGACCATGGAATTGTTAGTCATTGTTAATATCTGAAATGACTTGTTTTTGGCCCTGTGTGTAGCCATAGTACATTGATACTTTTTTTTTTTTAAGCAATCGGGGTTAAGTAACTTGCTCAAGGTTACACGGCCAGGTGTTTCTGGGTAGCTGCTAAGTGTCTGAGCCCAGATTTGATCCCAGGTCATCCCGACACTGGAGCTGGAGCTCTTACTCGCATTGATACTTTCTTTCTGTTTTCACCAGTGTTACTGGATTACTGATCTGTCACTTTTTATCAGATGTGTGATAGACTCAATCAAATAAACCAATTGATCTACTTGATATTATTTGGTAGTCAATCAACTATTATTCATGTATTACCTACTATGTGCTAGCAAGGCATTGTGTTATATGTTACACATACAGAGACAAAATTTTAAAAAATGGACAGTAATCATGTATGTAGGAATGCAGAAAGATGATTGATAATTGACGTCTTCTTCCTTTTCCTCCCTTACATACATTTAGCCCAAGGGGAAAGTTGTAAGCATTCACATGAGGTCACGATACCTCATTTACTCTCTTGATATTAAGAAGTTGAGGAAGAGATTTGAGCCAAGGCCTGGGCATCTCCAAGCACGGCATTATCTCAAAATGCCCCATGATGGTTACTTTATGTCTTTGAATTTCAAGTACCAAGGCAAGCCAGGAGGGAAAGCATTGGGAGGCAGTCAAGTCCTTCAGTATCCTTCAAATCACTTTATGGAAACCCTTGATGACTTCATCTATTATATAAGTTTGTCCCTAATGCCATGTGTCGATTTGCATGCCTCTCTCTCCAATAAAAAAGAAGTGATTTGTCTGATTTTACATTCATGGAACCCAATGGCACCACACCCATGGGAAAATGGAAATATGTCTTCTACTGGGACCATATTTATAAATTTAAAGGAACTGTATTGAAAAAAGCTTTGTGTCCTCTTTGATTAGCCCATATATGTGGAGAAGCAGTGTGGACAATGCAAGGGAGACCTGGTTTCACATAATACATCAGGGACACACTGGTTGTATAGCCCTGTAGAAATCAATTGACTTCTCAGTGCTCTAGGCCACCCTCTGTGACTATATTTCACTATGCCGACCTATGTGGGGAAAGAAAAATTCCTCACCCAGGACTTCCCCATCACAATGACATCAGACGTCCTTTGCTTAGCCTATAGATTTGGAAACCTGACTTTTAGAACTGCTACTGAATGTCTTTTAGGTAAGCCTTCCCTGCTTTCATCTGGCTCCCAATAACATATGTTTCTCTTGAATTTCATGGTTCATATCAAGTGTAATTGACTTTTAAAAAGTCCTTAGTTTAGAAAGAAAGTTAGGTTTGGCTGCTAGGTTTGTTGGTTCTTATAGGGAAAGTTGGAAGGAGCCAACTCTCACTTTTTATGCAAGGACCCAGATGGGTTCAATTGCTTGACCAAGGTCACACAGCTAATTAGTGGCAGAGCTGGGAATTGAACAAAGACTTTCTAACTCAGCTCAATGCTCTTTTGGCTTATTTTATTCAATCCAAAGAAAGTCATGATTCCTGCAAACTTTGCTCTCTGAGCTACTCTCCTTTGTGAGAAATATAATAATAAACACACCCTTGAAAATCACCCAACCTTGTCCAGCAAGCCATTGGAATCTTTAAACACTAAAGCCATTTACCTTTTAAAAATAGAAAGAATATGAAACAATTAATCCAAAATATCAAATTGACATATATACACCAAACAAGCACTCCATTTTTCTTTGAGTTGAGCTACTTTTTGTTGTTGTTATTGTTGTTGTTGAAATAATCGATATGTCTAAAAATTAGTGGGGAGGAAAGAACAGCTTGTCTTTTCAAATGCTGATTAATTTGGTGAACATCCATTCACTTGCCTTGTCTTGTTGCTTCTGATTTCCTAACATCCCTCACATTTTTTTCCTCTCCCTTCACACAGCCTCTATCCCACTGCCAATTCTCATCAACTCTTTCCTAGACTAATGGAATGTGTTTCTAACTGATCTCTCTACCTCCAGTCTTTCTCCACCCCCATTGTTCCTCCCAGCTACCAAAGTGATCTTCCTGGAGCACAGCTATGACCCTGTCCCTTACTTGCTCAAGATGCTCAAATGTCTCCATATTGTTTCTGGGTTCAAGTATGAACTCTGTTTGGTTTTTAAGACCTTTCCTAACAAGATTCAAGCCTACCTTTCCAGTCTTATTACCTTTTCCCCAATTTTCATAGCATTCTATAATTTAGGAATATTGACTTTCTTTTTAGTACCTAAACATAAAATTCCTTCTCCTATTTCCATGACTGTGCACCACCCCCAAAATGCCATTCTTCATCTCTTAGATTTAATTTTCACTGAATACAATGTTTCCTCATTTTCTAGAATCCCTAGTTTATTTTGAAGCTCAGCTCAAGTGCCATTAATTATTTTCCTATGTTAAGCTTCTTGTAATCCTCCTAGATGCTAGTGCTGAGCTTTTGTTTCCCCCCCGCAACTAATATCTTGGATTTATTTTTCTAGGTAACTTTTGTTGATAAATCTCTAGAATATAAGTTGCAGAGTTGCAAAAAGAGTTACCTCATCTGGGAGTTTCCTAAACCAATAAAATCCCATATCAAGTCCCTATCCATCCATTCTGAATATATGCATATGTGCATCTGCTATCTCCCCTGATAGAAGTCAGGCTGAGGGAGCAGCATCATTCTTTTTTCTTTGTAACCATGGTGACCCGGCACACAGTAGATACTCAATTAGCTATTACTGATTGATTTCAATTTGAATTCCCAGAATATTTCTAAGCTGGTCAGATTGTCATAACACCAGAGGGCAGCATTGCATAAGTTCACCTTCCTAGGCCGGCGTCATCCTGGCCATGAGACAAAGATTTGTCTCAGGTGGTGAAGTCACCTTGCTGCCCCTGGGTGTCCTTTGAACACGAGAGGTAGGTCTTATTTCCCTTGGTATTTTGCCACAATGAATGCCTTCATCACAAAGTGGGGGGTTTATAATCAGTTTTTAAATCAAATGAAAGAGAAGCAGAATCAAGATGGTGGGTGAGAGTCAGCATTTTTACCTAGCTCATATAACACACCTCTTCTACAATAACCTAGAAAATGCACTAGAAAGAATTATCATTGAGGAAGCCAAGAAAGTAATTTTTTCATCCCAGGGAAGTTTAGAAAAATATATAGGAAGGTCTGGTGACATTAGGGTTAGGACTGGCCAGTAGCAAAATAGGACAGTAATACCTATGGGGGGACAGGGATTATTCTAGAATCTAGATGCAGAAAAGGACCTGGGCAAGAGTAGCAGGGCAGGAAGTACCAGAGTAGAAAGACATCTCTGAAGAACACTGAGCTAACATTTGGAGCAGGAATGAGAGTCATCTGGCACATAATCTGTCTCCCATTCCTTAGTTTGAGGTCACAAATCCAGGTTATAGAGGAGCTACTATGATTGAGCAAGGGGTACTAAATGAGTACTGACCACAAACACATTTCAAAAACTTATCTGTGTGACTCTGGGCACAAAAGCAGAGTTAATTCAGTACTAATCTTTGAACCAGCACATAAGCCTATGGTGGAAAAAACAGGGCAAAAGTCCAAGACCAAAGAGGAAGCAGGATTTCAGTGTCTCTGAACCTGCAGAACCTCACAGAGGACTGAGAGTGGCTGAGTCCAGCAATAGTCTACTGAAACTCAGCTACCCACAAGCCAATAGACCCAAACCTGGGCCAGGACCTTGCAGAGTTCAGACCAGGAGGACTGTGAATTAACCTCATCTTGCATCACACCAATCTTGAAGCAATGAAAACTTACAGGCTCCCAGAATGATTTGTGAAAGCAGCAGAAGCTCAGGTCATATATCTCCCTAGAAGTGAGCAAAGCCTAACATTAACATAAAGTCCAAAGTCTAAGAAAATGAGTAAAAAAAAAATGAAAAAGAGCTCAACCATAAAGCCCAACCAACAAACCCAACAAAAATTTCTAAAAAAGTTAAAGCAAGGTACAAAGAAAGAAATAAAATGAGAAAAAAAATCTATAAATCTGAAAACAGTGGAATAGATAAAAATTTTTTAAAATGTAAAAAGAAATGAAAGCTATCCAAAAAAGTTCATGAAAGAAACAATTAACAATTGGCAAAATAGGCACAACATTTTGCTCAAGAAAATAATTTCATTAAAAATTCAAACTTGAGGGGAGCAGAGTGAAGATGGCAGAGTAGAAACAGCACTTCTGCGGGGCTCCAGTCTCTACCTCCTCCAATTCATGTAAAAATGACTCTAGACAAACTTTGGAGCTACAGAAGCCAAAAAATGACAGAGAGAACCTAAACTTCCACTGAAGACAGCTGAGCAGGCCAGCAGGAAGGGGCCAGCACAATGGTCTGGGAACCAAGTCCAGCCCAGCTCAGACCGGAGGTCCATGACCAACTGCTGACTGGAAGGACTTCACATCACTAGCAGCTGTGGTGGTTTCCAGAATTATCAACCTATAGATGCCAAAGACAAAGTGAGAGGTCAGTGTAGACTTTGCAGGAACAGAAAGTTTGGGGGTGTGAACCGGGCTTAGCCCCTAAGGCAAGAAGCAGCTGAGGCTCCACAGCCACGCTGCTTGAGAGCTCCTGGAATGCAGATCATAGTGGAACCAAGCAACCAGTCTGAGGAGTAATCACTTTTGCTCTAACTTTCTTGGATGTGGATCACATTCTAGGGTAGAGGTCCTAGGGTGAATGACCAGTTTTCCAGAGCATGTTGAGGCTTCAGAGAGGGCACCCAACTAATAGCTCCAGCAGCTGTGAAAACCCCAGTGATTTGGGACAAAGCTCCGCTTTTTGGTAGCAGAGTTCTACTGTGGCAAAAGGCTCAGAAGTCAAGTAATTGAATGGCAACATGAGAAAGCAAAGGAAGAGAAGCAAACAGAGCAATCCAAAATTAGACTCCTATTTGGGGGACAAAAAGGATCAAAGCATGGAACAGGAGGAAGACAGTGAAGTCAGAAACCTTGCACCAAAATCTTCCAAGAAAAATATGAGCTGGTTATAGGCCATGGAGGAGTTTAAAAAGGATTTAGAAAAGCAAATAAGAGAGGTGGAGGAAAAATTGGGAAGATAAATGATAATGATGCAAGAAAATTATGAAATGAGAGTCAACAACCTGAATGAGGAAAATAACACCTTTAAAAATAGACTAACTCAAATGGCAAAAGAGGATCAAAAAGGCATTGGGCAGAAGAATGCCTTAAAAAGCTGAATTTGCCAGATGGAAAAAGAATCTCTAAAGCTCACTGAAGAGAATAATTACTTCAGAATTAGATTGAAGCAAATGGAAGCTAGTGACTTTATGAGAAATCAAGATACTATTAAACAGATCCAAAGAAATTTAAAAAAAAATAGAAGGTGGGGCAGCTAAGTGGCTCAGTGAATAGAGCACCAGCCCTGGAGTCAGGAGAACCTGAGTTCAAATCGGACCTCAGACCTTGATAACTTACTAGCTGTGTGACTCCCAACTGCCCTCCAAAAAAAACCTAAAATACAAACCCTTTTTCTGGGGCAGTCAGGTAGCACAGCAAGTAAGAGCACCAGCCCCAGTATCGGGATGAGCTGGGAATCAAATCTGGGCTCAGATTCTTAGCAACATACCCAGAAATAACTGGCTGTGTAACCTTGAGCAAGTTGCTTAATGCCAATTGCTTTAAAAAAAATAAAAGGCAGTGTAAAATATCTCATTGGGAAAACAACTGAAATGGAAAATAGATGCAGGAGTGATCATTTAAAAATTATTGGATGAATGACCTGAAAGCTATGATTAAGAAAAGGACCTAGAAATCATCCTTCAAGACATTCTCAAGGAAACTTTCCCCAATGTTTAGAACAAGAGGGCAAAATAGAGGTTGAAAGAATCCACAGATCACCTCCTGAAAAGATCCCCAAAAGAAAACTGCAAGGAATATTATAGTCAGGTTCTGGAATTCCCAGACTAAGGAGAAAATATTACAAGCAGCCAGGAAGAAACAATTTGAATATTGTGGAAACACAATCAGGATAACACAGGATCTGGCAGCTTCTACACTGAGAGATCAAAGGGCTTGGACTATGATATTCTACAGGGCAAAGTAGCTGGGATTAAAACCAAGAATCACCTACCCAGCAAAACTGAATATCATGTTTCAGTGGAAATATGGTCAGTCAGTGGAATACAGGACTTTCAAGCATTCTTGATGAAAAAAAAAATTGAATAGAAAATTTGACATTCAGATACAAGAAGCGAGAAGCATAAGAAGGTATACAGGGAAAAGAAATCTTAAGGAACTTATCAAAGTTGAACTATTTACATTCCTACATGGAAAAACAATAATGGTAACTTATGAAACATTTCTCAGTATGAGAACAATTGAATGGAAAAGAAATGTGTGTGTCTACACACACACATGCATATATATATATATGTCTATCTATCTATCTATCTATCTATCTATCTATCTATCTATCTATCTATCTATCTATCTATATGTCTATCTATATATAGATATATGTCTATATAAGAGGCTATATGGTAGTATGAATACATATTTGAATGTGTGTATATATTTGTACAGGTATACATAGATAGAGGGCATAGGATCAGTTTAATGGGAAGGGCTGATATTTAAAAGGTGAAATCAAGAGATGAGAGATGAATATAACAAGAGGAGATATGGAGAGACTGATTGGGGTAAACTCTCTCATATAGAAGAGGCAAGGGGAAATGGTTACAATGGAGGGGAAGAACAGGAAGACATAAGCAAATGGGTCATACTTATTCTAATTGAATTTGGCTCAGGGAGGGAATGACATGAACACTAAATAGGGTATCTCACCCTACAGTAGAGCAGGGGGGAAGTGGATGAGTGGGGGGGTGAAGGAAGGGAGGGCAGGCTGGGGGGGGATTTGGAAGCACCTACTCTTGAAAAGGGACAGGATCAAAGTAGATAATAGATAAAGTAGGAGGTGGGATGTATATGTATATATGCATACATATATATGTCTATATAGAAGGGTACATGGGCATATGAATACATATGTGAGTGTGGGTATATATGTGGGCAGGTATTCATAGACAGAGGGCACAGGACCAATTTAACAGGAAGGGATAATACTTAAAAGGTGAATTTAAGAGGTGAGAGAGAAATGTAATGGGAGGAGATGGGGGGAGACAAAATGGGGTAAACTATCTCATATAGACGAAGCAAGGAGGGGAATGGAGGTGAAGAACAGGAAGGCAAAAAGGAATGAGTCAACATTATTCTCATTGAATTTGGCTTAGGGAGGGAATGATATATACACTAAATAGGGTATCTCAGCCTACAGGAGAGTATGGGGAAAGGGGATGAGGGGCGGGGGGTGGATGATGGAAGGGAAGGCAGGCTGGGGAAGAGGGAAGTTGGAAGCATGCACTTGTGAAAAGGGACAGGATCAAACTAGAGAATAGAACAAGTTCAGGGGTGGGATAGGTTGGAGGGAAATATATTCAGTCTTTCACAATATATCCACTATGGAAATATTTTTTGCTTAGCTACACATGTACAACCTACCTTAATTTGCTTATCTTCCCAGTGAGGGTAGGTGATAAGGGAGACAGTAAAAGAATCTGGAATTCAAAGTTTAAAATCAAATGTTTTATATATATATATATTACTATTTCTTTACATACAACTGGGAAATAAGATATATGGGCACTGGGGCATAGAGATACACCATTCCCTACTGTAAAGTTGGAGGGACAATGGGGAAAAATATGGGAGAGAGCAGATTGGTGGAGGGGATATTCAGTGGGATCATTATTTTGGGGTGGTGGGTAGAGGAAAAATGGGAAATTTTGTAACTCAAAATCTTGTGGAAATGAATAATGAAAACTAAAAAATATAAAGGAGAGAAAAAATATTTTTTTAATTCCAATTTGACAAATGGAAGCTAATGACCCCATGAAACATCAAGAAAGAATGAAACAGATTCCAAAGAATGGAAAAAATAGAATATATGAACTATGTGACAAGGAACTGATCTTGAAAAAACATTGAGGAAAGGAAATTTAAAAATCATTGGGAGGGGCATCTAGGTAGCACAGTGAATAGAGCACTGGTCCTGGAATCAGGAGGACCTGAGTTCAAATCCAGCCTCAGGCACTTGACACTTATTAGCTGTGTGACCTTGGGCAAGTCACTTAACTCCATATGCCCTGCCTTTCCCCCTCTAAAAAGCAAGAAAAGAAGTCATTGGGATGGGTGGAGTCTAAACGGCAGAGAAAAGGTAGGAATTCACCTGAGCTTTTCCCCAAACCCTTCAAAATAACTTTACATAATGACTAAGATAAATTCTGATGTGACAGAACCCACAAAAGGATGAGGTGAAATAATTTTCAAGTCGAAGACAACTTAGAAATTTGGTAGGAAAGGTCTATTGCATCAAGGTGAAAGTGAAACTCAATCCAGAGCAGACCAAGTCCCAGCATACCAGCAGTGGGGGTGACTGCATCAGTGATGGCAGTGATGGTTTCTGAACCTCTCAGACCACAGATAGTAAGGGGGTCAGAAACTGGTAAGGACAAGATTATAGGGGTTCCTTTGCTGGCATCAGAGACAGGACTCTGTGGCTTTGTCCGTACTAGGATCTGGGTCTCAGTCTTAGGATGAAAAGAATCACTAGCACACCAGATCTTGAAGCCCCAGGGAAGTTGGAACCCTGGTCACAATCCCAGGGAAGAAAAGAGGTTTGTGCTTGCTCACAGACCAGGGCACAGGCCAGGAGAGTGGTAAACACACCTTTTTCTAGGTCATATCATCTTGGAAGAATCAAACATTTTCAAGGTGACCAGAATTATCTCTAAAAACAACTGAACACAAAAAGCCCTAAAACTTGGGGCATTGCACACTCCAATGCACAAGCAGAGCTGCACTTTAGCATAGTTTTAAATGCTAAGAAAAAATGAGAAAATAACAAAGCAGAAGAAAAATATCCTGACTATAGAAAGTCACCATGATGCCAGGGAATATTGAAACACAAACATCCAAAGCCTCAATGAAAGGCCATGGAAGAGCTCAAAAAATATTTTAAAAATTGAATAAAGACAGAGGAAAAATTAGGAAGATAAATAATAGTGATGGAGGAAATCATGAAAAATATCAACAGCTTGGTAAAGGAAGCACAAAGAAATGCTGAAAATAATAACAATGTATGAAACAGAATAGGTCAAATGGTAAAAGAAGTACAAAAATACAATAAGTAGAACTCCTTGAAAAGTAGAACTGCAAATGGAAAAGGGTACAAAAATTCACCGAAGAAAAAATAACTTTTAAATGTAGAATTGGCCAAATGGAAAAGGAGATACAAAAGCTCATTGAAGAAAATAATTCTTTAAAAATTAGAATTGGGCAATGGAAGCTAATGACCACATGAGACATTAGGAAACAAAACAAAAGAATGAAAAATAGAAGAAAATGTGAAATATCTCATTGGAAAAACAATTAACCTGGAAAATAAATCCAGAAGAAATAACTTAAGACTTATTGGACTACTTGAAAGCCATGATAAAAAAAAAAAAAAGAATGTAGGTGTCATCTTTCAGGAATTTATCAAAGAAAAGTGCCTTGATATCCTAGAACCAGAGGGTAAAATAGACATTGGAAGAATCTACCCATCAACTGCTGAAAGAGATCCTAAAATGAAAAATCCCAAAAACATTATAGTCAAATTCTAGAGCTCCCCACTCAAGGAGAAAATATTGCAGGTAGCTGAAAGTGAAAAATCCAAATATTGTGCAGCCATAGTCAGGACAACACATGATTTAGCAGTTTCTACAGTGAAGGTGTTTAGGGCTTGGAATATGAAATTGCAAAGGGAAAAGAGCTAGGGCTACAGTCCACTATCACCTACCCAGAAAAATTGAATATCATTATTCAAGGGGAAAATGGGTATTTAGTGAACTAGAGGACTTTCAAGCATTCCTAATTAAAATTCCAGAGGTAAATAGAAAATTTGACTTTAAAATATAAGGCTCAAGAGAAGAGTTAAAAAAAGGTAAATAGGAAAGAAAAATCATAATGGATTCAACCAAGTTAAAATGTTTACATTTCCACATGGAAAAATGATACTTGTAACTCCTAAACTCTTTCCATTATTAACAGTTAGGAGTCTACATAGATGGAGAGCATGAGTGTGAAATTTATATGATGGGATAATTATGTAAAAAAAATTAAGGGTGATAAAGAATCTATTGGGACATGGGGAAAGGGAGAGGTAGAATGGGGGTAAATTATCTGACATAAAAGAGTTTTTATAGTGGAGGATGAAATAGGGGTTGTGGGCTGGAGCTCATGAACCTCATTGTCATCAGAATTGACTCAAAAAGTGAATAGCATTTACAGTTGTTTGGGTATAGAAATCTGTCTAACTATACAGGAAAGAAGGAGGAAAAGGGGATAAGAGAAAGTAATGTGGCTGATAGAAAAGAAGGCAGATTGGGGAATGTAAAAGTCAAAAGCAAAAAAAAATAAACTTCTGAGGATGGACAAGGAGAGAGAGAGAGAGAGAGAGAGAGAGAGAGAGAGAGAGAGAGAGAGAGAGAAGGATAAATGGGTGGGTGAGAATAGAATGGAGAAAATGCATAGTAATCATAACTGTGACAAAAAAATCAGTAAGTTTCTCTGATAAAGACTTAATTTCTCAAAAATAGAGAAACAAGTCAAATTTATAGAAAGAAACGTTCCTCAATTGATAAATGGTCCAAGGATATGAACAGTCAGTTTTCAGAAGAAGATATCAAGGCTATAGCCACATAAAAATTATTTAAATCACTACTTATCAGAAAAATTCAAATTAAAACAACTCTGAGGTACTACCCCACACCTATCAGATTGACTAATATGACAGAAAAGAAAAAAATGATAAACGTTGGAGGTGTTGTGGCAAAGTTGAGACACTAATGCACTGTTGTTGAAGTTGTATATGTATTCAATCCTTCTGTAGAGCAATTTGAAACCTTGCCCAAAGGGCAAGAAAACCATGTATACCCTTAGACCAGGTAATACCACTATTAGGTCTGTATCCAAAAGAGATTAAAAAAAAACAAAAAAAAATTACCTATGTGTTCTATATATATTAAATATATTTATAACAGCTCTTTTTGTGGTGGCAAGCATTTGGAAATTGAAGGGATGTCCATCAGTTGGGGAAAGGTTGAACAAGTTGTATATCATTGTGATTGAATACTATTGTGCTATAAGAAATGGTGAACCGGATGCTCCCAAACAAAACCAAAAAACTTACATGAACTGATGTAAGGTAAAATGAGCAGAACCAGGAGAATATTGTATATCGAGAATGGAGCCAAGTGCTACATGTGCAGTCATGCAAAGCATATTTTTGCATTAGTCATGTTGTCAAAGAAAACACAGCCCAAAAAACAAAACAAAACAAAACAAAACAAACAAAAAAAGAAAAGGAAAATACAGTTTCAAATGCTTCTTTATGCATTCAGACTCCATCGGGTTTTTTCTGTGAAGACGGACAGCAATTTTCCTATAAGTCATTCAGAGGTGTCCTAGATCATGTTATTGCTGAGAATAGTTAATCCATTCACAGTTGATTATTTTACTCTGTTGCTATTACTGTGTACACCCTTCTCCTGGTTCTGTTCATTTCAGTTGGCAAAAGTTCATGCAAGTCTTTCCATTTTTTTTCTGAAAGCATCCTTCTCATCATTTCTTGTAGCACAATGATATTAAATGCATTTACATACTACAACTTGTTCAATCATTCCCCAATTGATTTGCATTCCCTCAGTTTGCAATTCTTTGCCACTATGAAAAAGAGCTACTATAAATATTTTTGGTCCACATAAGTAATTTTCTGGGTTTTTTTTCTCTTTAGGATACAGACATCATAGTTATATTACTGGCTCAAAAGGTCTGCATAGTTTTCTAGGCCTTTAGGCATAGTTCCAAATTGTCCTCCAGAATGGACTAGTTCACAACTCCACCAACAACACATTAGTGCCCCCAAAAGACATTATGTAGATAGCTTTAATTTCTTCATCTAACTAAGGATGGCTTTTATTCCTTTGTATGAAATAAAGATCCCTGTTCATATTCTTTGACTGTCAGTTGGAGAATGGTTCTTATTTTGTTTAATAAATTTGACTCGGTTCTCTATATATTTGAGAAATGAGACCTTTATCATAGAAACTTGTTACCCCCCCACAGTTATGATTATTAACTGTATATTTCTCCTCGTCCCTGTTGATTCTTCTGTCTTTCTCTCTTTTCATACTATCCTCAAAACTGTTTTGCTTCTGACCACTTCCTCCCCAATTTGCCCTTCTATCACCACTTCCTCCCCAATTTGCCCTTCTATCACCACTTCCTCCCCAATTTGCCCTTCTATCAGCATCCACTTCCATATCCCCTTTCCTTCCTACGTTTCTATGTAAGGAAGAAAGAAGGATGCTTTCTGCGTAAGATAGAATTCTATACCCAATTGAGTGTGTTATTCCCTCTTTGAACCAGTTCCAATGAGAATAAAGTTCAAGCATTGTCGACCACTTCCCCATCTTCTATTCCACTGTAAACAAACAAACAAACAAACACAAAATGAAAACAAAAACAGAAAACTCTAGAGGTAACTAGGTGGTGCTGGGGCAGCTAGGTGGCACAGTGAGTAGAGGAGCAGCCCTGGAATCAGGAGTTCCAATTCAGTCTGACATCTGACACTTATTAGCCGTGTCATCTTGGGCAAGTCACTTAACACCAATTGCCTTGCATTCCCTCCTCAAAAACAAACAATAACAACAACAACAACAAAATCACAAATAACTCTGTCACACTGTTTTAATGTGAGGTAATTTAGGCAATTCTACTTCTCCTTTGCCCTTTCTCTTTTTGGATTTCATCTCATTATAGTCAGCCCATGCCCTCTGACTATATACACTCATAAGTGTCCCAATACTGATAAAGTTCTTAAAAGTTCCAAGTATCACCTTCCCCTGTAGGAAAGCAAACATTTTGACCTTATTGAATCCTTCATGCTTCTCTTGAATCTTATATTTGAAAGTCATATTTTATTTCAGGTCTTGAAAATCCTCAATTTCATTAAATGCCCATTTTTTACCTTGAATTCTTTTCCTGTTTTGGTGGGTAAGTGATTCTTAGTTGGAACCCTAGCTCCTTTGCCCTCTGGAATATCTTACTCTAAGCCTGCTGATCCCTTAATGTCGAAGCTGTTAGATTTGTGTGATCCTGACAGTGGCGCTGCAATGTTTCATTTGTTCTGGCAGCTTGTAATATTTTCTCCCTAACCTGGAGTTCTGGGATTTGGTTATAATGTCCCTGAGGAGTTTTCATTTTCAAGAGGTGATTGGTGGATTCATTTCTATTTTACCCTTTGCTTCTGGAATATTAGGGCAGTTTTCCTTGATAATTTCTTGGAAGATGATGTCTAGGCTCTTTTGGTTGATCATGGTTTTCAGGTTGAATAATAATTTTTTTTAAAGCAATAGAATTTCTTTTTTTTTTTCATTTACATGTAAAGAAAATTCTCAACATTCATTTTTTATAGGATTTTGAATTCCAAACATTTTCCCTTCCATCTCTCCCTCCCTTCTCCTTCCCCAAGACAGCAAGTAATCTGATACAGGTTAGACACATACAATCACATTAAACATATTTCTACTTTAGTCATATTGTGAAAGAAGAATCAGAACAAAAGAGAAAAACCAGGAGAAGGAAAAGAAAGTGGAAATCATCTGCTTTGTTCTGCATTCATACTCCATAGTTCTTTCTCTGGATGTGAGTAGTATTTTCCATTGTGATTCTTTTGGAATTGTTTAAATCATTGTATTGCTGAGAAGAGGTAAGTTAAGGATGGGGAATCTGTGACTCTTATTGATGCCATATGTGGCTTTCTAGGACCTCAGGAGTGGCCTTCAGACTGAATCCAAATTTTACGGAACAAATACTTTCATTAAGGGGATTTATTCTGTGAAGTTTGGATTTAGTCAAAGGGCCACACTTGAGGACCTAGAGGGCAACATGTGGCCTTGAGGCTGCCTTTTCCCCACCCCTGAGCTAAGTCTACCAAAATTGATCATCACACAGTACTGCTGTTAATGTGTACAACGTTCCTGTTGTACCTTTCACTTCACTCAGCATCAGTTCATGTTGTCTTTCTGGGTTTCTCTGAAGTCGGCCATCATGTCTTATGGCATAATAATATTCCACTACATTCATATATCACAACATGTTCATCCATTTCCTGATTGATGGGCACCTGCACAATTTCCAGTTCTTTGCCACCACAAAAAGAGTTGCCAAAAATATTTTTGTGCATATGAGCCCTTTCACCTTTTGTATGATCTCTTTGGGATACAGATCTAAAAGTGGTATTGATGGATCAAAGAGTGTGAACACTTTTATATATCTTTCAGAATATTTCCAAATTGCTTTCCAGCATGGTTTGATTAATTAACACCTCCAACAATATTGCATTAGTGTTCCAAATTTCTCACATCTTCTCCAACAATTATCATTTTCCTTTTCTGTCATGTTAGCTATCTGATAGGCAGGAGGTGGTACCTGAGAGTATTTTTGAATTTGCATTTCTCTGATTAATAATGATCTAGAGCATTTTTCATGTAACCATAAATAACTTTAATTTCTTCATCTGAAAATTTCCTGTTTGTATCTTTTAATCATTTATGAGTTGGGGAATAACTTCTATTCTTATAAATTTGACTCAGGTCTCTAAATGTTTTAGAAATTAGGCCTTTATCAGAAACACTGGGCATAAAAGTTATTTTCCAGCTTTCTGCTTTCTTTCTAATTTTGTTTGCATTGGCTTTGTTTGTGTAAACCTTTTAAATTTTTTTTATCAAATGCTTTATTAACTACTAATTTACGTCTTTCATATCCACAAGATATCGAGTTACAAATTTTCTCTCCATTTTCCCCCTATCCACAACTCCAAAATACCAATACCAATGGATAAAGCCCTCCTCCAATCTGCTCTCAAGCATATCTTCTCCTGTACACCCTCCGACTTTCCAGTAAGGCATGGTGGATCTTTATGCCCCAGTGCCTGTATATCTTATTTACCAGTTACATGTAAAATAATATTAATACATGTATATATAATATATATTTTTAAACATTTGATTTTAAAATTTTGAATTCCAGATTCATTCCCTTCCTACCTTGTCACCCATCCTTACTGGGAAGATATGTAATTCAATATAGGTTGTACATGTGTAGCTATGCAAAACATTTCCATAGTGGATATATTGTGAAAGACTGAATATATTTCCCTCCATCCTATCCCAACTCCCCCTTGTTCTATTCTCTCCTTTGATCCCTTTTCAAAAGTGGGTGATTCCAATTTCCCTCCCCCCACCCCAGCCTGCCCTCCCTTACATAATCCTCCCTCTCTCCCTTACCCCCTACTCTCCTGTAGGGTGAGATACCCTATTTAGTGTGCATGTTATTCCCTCCCTAAGCCAAATTCAATGAGAATAAGGTTGACTCCAAATCTTTTGCCTCCCTGTACTTCCCCTCCATTGTAAACATTTTCCCTTGCCTCTTCTATATGAGATAGTTTACCCCATCCTGTCTCTCCCATCTCCTCTCATTGTATTCCTCTCTCACTTCTTAATTTCACCTTTTAAATATTATCCCTTCCTATTCAATTAGTTCTGTGCCCTCTGTGTATACCTGTACACATATATACACACATTCACAAATGTATTCATATGCCCATATACGCTCCTATATATATATATATATATATATGTGTGTGTGTGTGTGTGTGTGTGTGTACACACACACACATTTCTATCCCCTTCAACTATTCTCATAATGAGAAAAGTTCCATGAGTTACAATTATCCTTTTTCCATGTAGGGATGTAAATAGTTCCAGTTTGATAAGTTCCTTATGATTTCTTTTTCCTGTTTACCTTCTCATTCTTCTCTTTCTTCTCATATCTGAATGTAAAATTTTCTATTCAACTCTGTTTTTTTCACCAAGAATGCTTGAAAGTCCTCTATTCCAATGAATGACCATATTTTCCCCTGAAATATGATACTCAGTTTTTCTGGGTAGGTGATTCTTGGTTTTAATCCTAGCTCCTTTGACCTCCAGAATATCATATTCCAAGCCCTTTGATCCCTTAGTGTGAAAGCTGCCAAATCCTGTGTTATCCTGATTGTGTTTCCACAATATTGAAATTGTTTCTTCCTGGATGCTTGTAATATTTTCTCCTTGATCTGGGAACTCCAGAATCTGGCTATAATATTCCTAGGAGGTTTTTTGGGATATTTTCAGGAGGTGATCAGTACATTCTTTCAACCTCTATTTTGCCTTCTGGTTCTAAAACATCAGGGCAATTTTTCTTGAGAATTTCTTGAAGGATGATTTCTGGGATGTTTTCGATGTTCTGTTCTTGATCATGGCTTTCAGGTAGTCCAATAATTTTTAAATTATCTCTCCTGGATCTATTTTCCAGCTCAGTGGTTTTCCAGTGAGATATTTCACATTGCCTTTTATTTTTTTCATTTGTTTCAATCTGTTTAATAGCATCTTGATTTCTCATGAAATCACTAGCTTTCATTTGCTCCAATCTATTTCTGAAGGCGTTATTCTCTTCAGTGAGGTTTTGACATTCTATTTCCATCTAGAAAATTCACCTTTTTAAGGCATTCTTCTCCTCATTGGCTCTTTGAGACTCTTTTGCCATTTGAGTTAGTCTATTTTTAAAGGTGTTATTTTCTTGATTCAGGTTGTTGACTGTCATTTCATAATTTTCTTGCATCATTCTCATTTCTCTTCCCAATTTTTTCCTCCACTTCTCTTATCTGGTTTTCAAAATCCTTCATAATGTCTTCTATGGCCTGTAATCAGCTCATATTTTTATTGAAAACTTTTGGTACAGGAGTTCTGACTTCACTGTCTGCCTCCCATTCCATACTTTGATCCTTTTTGTTACCAAAATAGGAGTGTAAAGTTGGGTTGTTCTTCTTGCTTTGCTTTCCTCGTTTGCTCACATTACCACTCAATTACTTGACTTTTGGGCTTTTTGCCACAGTAGGAAGCTACTACCAGATAGGGAAACTTTGTCCCAATCACTGGGGGTTTTCTCAGCTGCTGAATGTATTATTTGGGTGCCCTCTCTGAAGCCTCCACACACTCTGGCAAGCTGATCACACATCCCAGGACCTCTACCCTAGACTGTAATACATATCCAAGCAGGATAAAGCAAGAGTGAATACCCCTCAGAGTAGTCTCTATGTCCCCCTACACTGTGCAGGCCAGGATCTGAAGCTGCCATGTGGCAGCAGTTGCACGGTCTTGGCACCTCAGCAGCTTCTCCCTCCTGAGGACAAAGGCCAACCACACTACCAAACCACTGGATCCCAAAGTCCACACTGCATTGACCTCTCACTTAATCCTTAACCCCTATGTGTTGTTAATTCTGGAAACAGCCACAGCTGCTGGTGACCTGAAGTCCCTCCAGCCAAAGGCTGACTGTGGCCACCTCTGGCTGGCTCGGGGCTGGGCTTGGCACCAAGAGTGCTGCACTGGCCCCTTTCTGCCAATCTGCCAGGCTGTCTTCAGTGGGAGTTTAGCTTCTCTCTGTCATTTTGTGGGTTATGTTGCTCCAAAGTTTGTTCAGAGTCACCTTTTACATGAATTGGAGAGGTGGATGTGGGAGCCTCACAGAAGTCCTGTTTCTGCTCTGCCATCTTGACTCTGCCTAAAACTTTTTTAATTTGACATAATAAAAATGACCTCTTTTGCATTTCTTAATGTTATCTATCTTTTATTGAGTCACAATTTCTTCCTTTCTCCATAGATCTGACTGATAAACTATTCTTTGCTCTCCTAATTGCTTATGGTATCACCCTTTATGACTAAGTCATATACCCTTTTCATTGTTATCTTGGTGAATGGTTTAAGATGTTGTTCTATGCCTTGTTTTTGTCATGTTATTTTCCAGTTTTGCCAGAAAATTTTTTTCAAATAGTGAGTTCTTATCCCAGAAATGGAAATACTTGTGCTTAACAAATAATAGATTACCATAGTCATTGACTACTGTGTCTTGTGAACCTAATCTATTCCACTTGTTTACTGCTCTATTTCTAAGTGAGTACCAAATACTTTGATGATTGCCAATTTATAATATAGTTTTATATCTGGTACAGCTAGGTCACCTTTCTTTGCATTTTCTCCATTAATTCTCTTGATATTCTGGACCTTTTACTTTTCGAGATGAAATTTGTTATTATTTTCTAGCTCTATAAAATAAATTTTGGTAGTTCAATTGATATGGCACTGAATAAATAAATTAATTTAGGTAGAATTTTCATTTTTATTATATTAGTTTGGCCTAGCTATAAGCAATTGGTATTTTTCCAATAATTTAGATCTGACTTTATTTGTGTGAAAAACATTTTGAAATTGCATTCATATAGTTCCTAGGTTTGTCTTAGCAGGTGGATTCCCAAATGTTTTATATTTTCTACTATTGCTTTAAATGGAATTTCTCTTTCTATCTCTTGGTGCTGGATATTGTGGGTAATGTATAGAAATATTGATTCATGGGAGTTCATTTTAAATCCTGCAAATTTGCTAAAGCTCTTAATTATTTCAAGTAGTTTTTTTTTTTTCGTGGATTCTTTAAGTATACCATCATGTCATCAGCAGAGAGGGATTATTTTGTTTCCTCATTGCCTATTTCAATTCCTTTAATTTATCTTTTCTTATTGCTAAAGCTAATATTTAAAATACAATATTGAATAATAGTGATGATGATGGCCATCCTTATTTCACCATTGATCTTGTTAGGAATACTTTTAGCTTATCATTATTACATTTAATGTTTTCTGATGATTTTAGATAGATATGGCTTATTGTTTTAAGGAAAACTCCATTTATTCCTATGGTCTCTAGTATTTTTAATAGGAATGTGTACTATTTTTTGTCCAAAGCTTTTTCTGCATCTCTTGAGATAATCATATGATTTCTGTTAGTTTTGTTGTTGATATGGCCAATTATGCCAATAGTTTTCCTGATATTGAACCAGCATCACATTCCTGATATTAATCCCAACTGGTTATAGTGTATTATCCTTATGACAAACTGCTTAATTCTCTTTGTTAATATCTTATTTAAACTTTTTGCATTAATATTCATTAGGAAAATTGGTCTATAATTTTCTTTCACTGTTTTGGCTCTTCCTGATTTAGGTATCAACACTACATTTGTATCATAAAAGGAATTTAGTAGAACACCTATTTTTTCTCAAATTGTTAATACAGTATTGGAAGTAATTGCTTTTTAAGTGTTTGGTAGGATTCACTTCTAAATCTATGAGGCCCTGGAAACTTTTTCTTAGGGAGTTCAATGGTGTATTCAATTTTTTTTTTATTCTGAAATGGGCTTAAATATTTTATTTCCTCTTCTGTTAATCTGGGCAATTTATATTTTAAAAAAATATTCATCCATTTCACTTTGATTGTGTGATTTAATGGCATACAGTTGTACAAAATATCTCCTAATTATTTTTAAAGTATATTTTCTCTCTTTTTTTCATTTTTCAAATGCTTTATTAACTTAGGATTTACATCATTCATTTCTGCCAGATTTTGAGTTACAAATTTTCTCCCCATTTTTCCTCTAACCACTGCCCCAAAATAGCAGTACCACAGGATATACAATCCTCCAATCTGCTCCCATAACTTCTCCCATACCCCCTTCGACTTTTCCAGTAGGGCATGATGGATCTCTATGCCCAAGTGCCTGTATATCTTTTTTCCCAATTACATGTAAAATAGTATTAATAATAGTATATATGTATACACACACATTTGATTTTAAAACTCTGAATTCCAGATTCATTCCCTTCCTCCCTTGTCACCCACCCTTACTGGGAAGATAGGCAGTTCAGCATAGGTTGTACATGTGTAGCTAATGCAAAACATTAACATAGTAGATACATTGTAAAAGACAGACTATATTTCCCTTCCTACCTCCCACTTGTTCTATTCTCTACTTTGATCCCATCCCTTTTCAAAAGTGGGTGCTTCCAACTTTCGTGCCCACCCCCACCCCAGCCTGCCCTCCCTTCCATTATCCTCCATCTCATCCTCTTCTCGCCTACTCTCTTGTAGGGTGAGATAACCTATTTAGCGAGCAAGTCATTCCCTCCCTAAGCCAAATTCAATGAGAACAAGGTTGACCCATAACCTTTTGCCTTCCTGTTCTTCCCCTCCATTATAACCATTTTGATTTGCCTCTTCTATATGAGATAGATTACCCCATTCTCTCTCTCCCCATCTCCTCTCATTATATTCCTCTCACCTCTTAAATTCACCTTTTAGCTATCATCCCTTCCTATTAAATTGGTCCTGTATATATTGGTTCTCTATCTATGTATACCTGTAAACATATATACACACATTCACATATGTATTCATGCGCCCATATATCCTCTTACATATATATATATATATATATTTCTATTCCCTTCAACAATTTTCATACTGAGAAAAGTTTCACCAGTTACAATTATCATTTTTCCATGTAGCAATATTAATAGTTCAACTCTGATAAGTCTTATCTATTTTATTGATTTCTTTAATAAAACCAGCATTTAGTTTTATTTGTTAGTTACATAGTTTTCTTACTTTAAATTTTATTAATCTCTCTTTTGATTTTCAGAATTTCTAATTTGGTATTTAGTTGGGAATTTTTAATTTGTTTTTTATCCATTTTTTAGTTGCATGTCCAATTAATTGATGTCCTCTTTTCTCTATTTTATTCATTCAGAGATATGATTTTTTTCCCCTAAGTACTGCTTTGGCTGCATCCCTTAAGTTTTGGTGTGTGGTGTCATTATTGTCATTCTCTTTGATGAAATAACTGTTTCTATGATTTGTTGTTTGATACCCTCCATCTTTAGGATTAGATTATTTAATTTCCAATTATCTTTTAGTCTGTCTTTCCATGGTCCTTTATTAAACATATTTTTATAGCAACATGATCTGAAAATGATGCATTTACTATATTTGCCTTTCTTCATTTGACTGTGAGGTTTTTATGTCCTAATACAGGGTCAATTTTTGTGTAGGTACCATGTACCACTGAGAAAAAAGATATATTCCTTTCTATTTCTATTCAATTTTCTCCAGAGGTCTATCATATCTAAATGCTCTAAAATTGTATTCATCTCCTTTCTTGTTTATTTATTCGTTATTGTTTTCTAGTTCTGAGAGGGGTAGAGGGAGGACCCCCACTTGTATAGTTTTGGTGTCTTTTACTTCTTTTTCTTCCTTTAACTTCTCTCAGAATTCAGATGATATACCACTTGGTGCATTTATGTTTTATATTGATATTACTTCACTGTCTATGGCACCACTTAGCAAGATATGCTTTCCTTCCTTATCTCACCTAATTAGATCTATTTTTTATATTGCTTTCTCTGAGACCAGGATTGTTATATATATATATATATATATATATATATATATATATATATATTTCAGCTGAAGCATTATATATTCTGCTCCAGCCTTTTACCTTTACTCTCTGTGTATCTCTCTGCTTCAAATGTGTTTCTTGTAAACAACATATTGCAGGATTATGCTTTTTAATCCATTCTACTCTCTACTTCCATTTTATGGAAGAGTTCATCTCATTTATGTTCAAATTTATTGTTACTGTATATTTCCTTTCATCCCATTTCCCCCCTTGTTTATATTTTTCTCTCTCCTTTCACCCTTTCAGTCTTCACCAGGGTTTTGCTTCTGACCACCACCTCCATAAATTTGCCCCCCATCAGCATCCCCTTCCCTTTTCTTTCCCCTTTTCCCTCCTATTTCCCTATAGGGTAAGAAAAAATTCTATACTCAACTTAAGATGTATGTTATTCCCTCTTTGAGCCAAATTTAATGTAAGTAAGTTTCAAACAATGCCCACACCCTACCTTCTTTCCTTTTTTTTTAAATTAAATTTTATGTTCATTTTTAGTTTGCATCATTTAATTCCATAAGATATTGAGCTACAAATTCTCTCCCTGTCTTTCCCCTACCCACCACCCCAAAACAGTGATGCCACTGAATACCCCTACCCCAATCTGCTTTCTCCTATTTCCTACCCCATGTGCCCTCCAACTTTCCAGCAGGGCAAAATGGATCTCCATACCCCAGTGCCTGTATATCTTATTTCCAAGTTACATGTAAAATAATAATCATCTTAATAATATTTCAAATATTTGAATTTACAACTTTGGAGTCTGGATTTTTTCCCTACCTCCCTCATCACCCACCCTTTTGGGGAAGATAAGCAATTCAAAATAGGTTGTGCATGTGTATTTACGCAAAACATTTCCATAGTGGATATATTGTGAAAGACTGACTATATTTCCCTCCGTCCTATCAGTCCCCCCACTAGTTCTATTCTCTATTTTGACCCTGTCCATTTTCAAAAGCATGTGCTTCTAACTACTCTTCCCGACCTGGCTGCCCTCCATCATCCCCCCTCTCATCCCCTTCTCCACTACTCTCCTGTGGGGCAGGATACCCAATTTATGTTGTATGTCATTCCCTCCCTAAGCCAAATTCAATGAGAGTAAAGTTGACCTATTCCCGTTTGCCTTCCTGTTCTTTCCCTCCATTATAACAGCTATCCCTTGCCTCTTCTATATGAGAAAATTTACCCCATCATATCTCTCCCCATTTCCTCTCATTATATTCCTCTCTCATGTCTCAGTTTTACCTTTTAAATATCATTCCTTTCTATTCAATTGATCTTGTGTCCTCTATGTATACCTGTACACATATATACACACATTCAAATATGTATTCATATGCATATATACTCTCCTATATAGACATATTTATCTGTGTATACATATGTGTGTGTATTCCCTTCCACTCTCCTCATACTGAGAAAAGTTTCATAAGTTACAATTATCATTTTCCCATGTAGGCATGTAAATAGTTCATTTTTTATAAGTTCCTTATGATTTCTTTTCCCTTCTTTACCTTCTCATAGTTCTCTTCCTTCTTGTATCAGAATGTCAAATTTTCTATTCAACCCTGGTTTTTTCATCAAGAATGCTTAAAAATCCTCTATTCCATTGAATGACCATATTTTCCCCTGAAACATGATACTCAGTTTTGCTGGGTAGGTGATCCTTGGTTTTAATACCAGCTCCTTTGACCTCAGGAATAATACATTCCAAGACCTTCAAACCCTTAGTGTAGAACCTGCTAGATCCTGTGTTATCCTGATGGTGTTTCCACAATATTAGAATTGTTTCTTCCTGGCTGCGTGTAATATTTTCTCTTCGATCTGGGAACTCTGGAACCTGGCTATAATAGTCCTAGGAATTTTCTTTAAAGGATCTTTTTCAAGAGGTCATTGCCAAATTCTTTCAATTTCTATTTTGCCCTCTGGTTCTAAACCATCAGGGCAATTTTCCTTGAGAATTTCTTGAAGGATGATTTCTAGCTTCTTTTTTTGATCATGACTTTCAGGTAGTCCAATAAATTTTAAGTGATCTCTCCTGGGTCCATTTTCCAGGTCAGTGTTTTTTTTCCAATGAGATATTTCACATTGCCTTCTTTTTTTTTTTTCATTTGTTTGGATCTGTTTAATAATATCTTGATTTCTCATAAAATCACTAGCTTCCATTTGCCCCAGTCTAATTCTGAAGGAATTATTCTCTTCAGTGAACTTTTGAAATTCTTTTTCCATCTGGCAAATTTAGCTTTTTAATGCTTCTTCTCCTCATTGGCTTTTTGAGCCTCTTTTGCCATTTCAGTTAATCTATTTTTAAGGTGTTATTTTCTTCAGTCACGTTGTTGACTCTCTTTTCATGATTTTATTGCATGATTCTCATTTCTCTTCCAAATTTTTCCTCCACTTCTCTTACTTGATTTTCAAAATCCTTCTTGAGCTGCTTCATGGCCTGGAACCATATCATATTTTTCTTAGAAGCATTTGGTGCAAGAGTTCTGACTTTGTTGTCTTCCTCCTATTCCATGCTTTGGTCCTTTTAGTCTCCAAAGAATGAATCCAAATTTTTATTGCTGTGCTTGCTTTGCTTCCTTTCCTTGCTCATGTTGCCACTCAATTACTTGACTTTTGAGCTCTTTCCCACAGTAGAACTTTGCTTCCGGGGGGCGGGGAAGCTTTGTCCCAAACCACTGGGGTTTTTGTAGCTGCTGGAGCTATCATTTGCGTTCCCTCTCTGCAGCCCCCACAAATGCTGGCTCACATACCTCAGGACCAACCCCACAACCATGATCCAGATCCAGTCAGATTAAAGCAAGAGCTATTACCCTCTGAATGTTTGCTTGGTCCTTCCCTATAATCTTCAGGCCAGAAGCTCCGAAGCAGCCAAATGGAGGAAGCTTCAGGCTACTGGGCCCCCATCACTTCTAGCTCTGGTGGCAGGGGTTGGACCCACTCCTTGTCCTCCCCCCCCCAGTTCCAACAGAGTTCTACAGTCACCTCTCACTTTTTCTTTGGCATTTATAGGTTGCTAATTTTGGAAACTGCCACTGCTGCTGGTGATCCACTCTCTCAAAGTCTAGTGCAGCCACTGGTTGGGGCCACCCTGGGGCTTAAACAGTGGGATTGTGTGGGGCTTGGCTCGGCTCCCACTGTGCTATGATGAACCCTTCCTGTCCACCTGCCAGACTGCCTTCAGTGGGAGATTTGTTTATCTTTTTCTTTTTCTGGGGTCTCTAGCTCTAAAATTTGTTTTGAGTCATATTTTATAGGTATTTGAGGTACTTATGGGGGGGGGGAGCTCATGGAATTTTCCTGCTTCTACACTGCCATCTTGGCTCCTCCCCATCCCTTCTTTCCTTTTACTGTAATAGGTTTTTTGCACTTTTTCATATGATGTAATTTACCATATTTTACCCCCCCTTTCCTTTTCTCCCAGTAAAATAATTATTTTACCCCTTATTTTTTTCTTATATCATCACATCAAAGTCAATTTACATCTATACTCTCTGTCTATGTATACTTCTAGCAGCCATAAAAGAGATACAGTTCTCAAGAGTTACAAGTACCATATTTCTGTGTAGGGATGCAAACAGTTTAATATTATTCAATAACGTTATTTTTTTTTCTTTCCTATTTACGTTTTTATGCTTCTCTTGAGACTCATATTCGAAGACCAAATTTTCTGTTCACCTCTGGTCTTTTCATCAGGAAAGTTTAAAAGTCCCCTATTTTATTGAGTTTCCATCTTTTCCCTGAAAAATTATACTCGGTTTTTCTGGATAGCTGATTCTTGGTTGTAATCCAAGCTTCTTTACCTGAGTGGATATCATATTTCAAGCCCTCCACTCATTTGATGTAGAAGCCACTAAATTTTGTGTTATCCTGACCATCATTCCATGATACCAATTGTTTCTTTCTGGCTGCCTGTAATAGTTTCTCCTTGACCTGATAATACTAGAATTTGGCTACAATATTCCTTAGAGTTTTTATTTTGGCATTTCTTTTAGGAGGTGAATTCTTTCAACTACTCTTTTACTTTTTGGTTCTAAGAAATCAGGACAGATTTCCATGATAATTTCTTGAAAGATTCCTTTCAGGTTCTTTTTTTTTTTTTTTGATCATGACTT